>NC_052146.1:275229357-275529357 GCF_902713615.1 Scyliorhinus canicula | reverse complement strand
CTTGCTGGCGACGTAATAAGAACCCCGCCATGCAAGGTCAGGAACCTCATTTAAATACATTAGCATCTTATTAGCGAGCCCTCCCATAGAGACTTCCCCCCTCAGTGAATATTCATCGTGCGCCAGCGTGACGTCATGCCGGTGTGATTTCCGACAGCTGTATTGTGGTGAACGTATGCTATTACAATTCACCACTGTACTGTGTTGTATGATGTTGATACCCTTGTGCGCTCCGCCTGTGGCTCCGCCCCCTCGGGGGTGGTATATAAACCTGTAAGCCTGTAGGTGGCTCTCAGTTCAGAGCAGTCGCAGGCAGGCAAAGATCTAGCGTATTAAAACCACAGTTCACTCCTACTCTCCATTTCATGTGAACTGATGGTCGCATCAATTTAATACGCTAAGATATCGCAATGGAAGCCGACCTCAAACCTAACTGACTGGAACTCGACCCACAGGCAGCCGAAGCCAAGGGGATCTTTTCGCACTGGCTCCGCTGTTTTGAGGCCTACCTCGCCGCCTCTTCCTCACCCGCCATTACCAAGGAACAGAAGCTGAGGCTCCTCCACGCCCGGGTGAGCCACAGAATCTCTACTAATCGAGGAAGCGATCACGTACGCAGACGCGGTCACGATCCTGAAAAGACTTTACGTGAAGCCAGTGAATGAACTGTTCGCACGGCATCTCCTCACCACTTGTTGCCAATGCCCTGGGGAATCGCTGGAGGAATACCTGTGCGACCTGAGGGCACCCGCTCGAAACTGCAATTACAAGGACGTCACAGCCTCGCAGCACATGGAACTCGCCATCCGGGTCACCTAGGTAGCTGGAGTCCGGTCCAACTATGTCAGACAGCGCCGGCTCGAAAAGGGCACCCTCGACCTAGAACAGGCGGTAAAACTATCCACTTCCTTAGAAGTCGCTTTCCAGAGCTTAAACGCTTTCCCCTTCTACCACGCGATTCCCTCATGGACACCCGACTAGAGGGTGCCCCAGGCCTGTGCCGCGCGGCTGCCCACCCAACCCGGGGGGGGGGGGGGGTGCTGCTATTTCTGTGGTCAGAACCAGCACTTTAGGCACCGTTGCCTGGCCTCAAACATGACCTGCAACGACTGCAGCAAGAAAGGACATTTTGCCAAAGTCTGCTTGGCCCAACCCAGAGTTCCTAAATCGCAGGCCCGACTCACAGGCCCGCAGACCCCGCAGCATGACTGCGTGCCTCCTGGTACTGCCCCCTTCTGATGTGTCATCCACCTCGTGCTGTCCGTGGGGGCCGCCATCTTTAACCCTACCTGCCACATGCTACTCGTGGGGGCCGCCATCTTGGCCGCCATCTGCAACGCCGCCTGACACCTGCGACCAACAGGTGCCACCACCTTGGCCGCCATCATCAATGCAGCCCGACACATGCGACTGACGGGGGCCGCCACCTTGGGACCACTCCGCTACCTCCGACCACGCCAGCTACCCGCAGCTCGGTGCTGTCACCCTCGACCAGTCATGGCCCAAGCATCTCGAGAACTCGATGATGACCGTCCGGGTCAATGGGCATGAAACGCCTTGTCTGTTTGACTCTGGGAGCACGGAGAGCTTCATACATCCAGACATGGTAAGGCACTGCTCTCTCCAGAATTCCCCCGCATCCCAAACAATCTCCCTCGCTTCTGGATCACATTCGGTGCAGATCCGGGGGTATTGTGTCACGAACCTCGTGATACAGGGCAGCGAGAACGCCAATTTTAAACTCTATATTCTCCCCTGATGCACTATCAATTACGACGAGACAAGAGTAGAGAGTAATCGAGGCTTTATTAAGCAGAGATGTGTAGCCTCCTGCAGCTGCTGCTGAAATGGCTGCACCTCGGTGAGCACACACATTTATACTCCGCCTACTGGGTGGAGCCAGCAGGCAGGGATCTACCCCCGTACCTGTAGTACAGGAGCCTTACCATATTACATCTCATGTACGTGATATATACAAACAGTGGTGACTACCACATCCCCCATCTCTGTGCTCCTCTCCTGTTCGGACTAGACTTCCAGTGCAACCTCAGGAGCCTGACCCTGAAATTCGGAGGACCCCTACCCCCTCTCACCGTATGTAGCCTCATGACCCTGAAGGTCGCACCTCTCCCGCTCTACGCGAACCTCACCACCAACTGTAAACCTGTCGCCACCAGGAGCAGGCGGTACAGTGCCCAGGACAGGACTTTCATCAAGTCAGAGGTCCAGCGGCCCTTGAGGGAAGGGGTCATCGAGGCCAGTAATAGCCCCCTGGGGAGCCCAAGTGGTGGTCGTCAGGACCGGGGGAAAGAACCGGATGGTTGTAGACCACAGCCAAACCATAAATCGGTACACGCAACTCGATGCGTACCCCCTTCCCCATATAGCGGACATGGTGAATCAGTTTGCACACTACCGGGTTTTCTCCACGGTAGATCTGAAGTCCGCATACCAACAGCTTCCAATCCGCCCGGAAGACGGCCACTGCACGGCCTTTGAGGCAGATGGCCGCCTCTTCCACTTCCTCCGGGTTCCCTTTGGTGTCACCAACGCGTTCTCGGTCTTCCAAAGAACGATGGACCGAATGGTGGACCAGTACGGGCTGCAGACCACGTTCCCGTACTTGGATAACGCCACCATCTGCGGCCATGATCAGCAGCACCATGACGCTAACATTCAGAAGTTTCTCTAAACCGCCCAAGCCCTCAATCTCACCGATAACAAGGAGAAATGCGTTTTCCGCACAACCCGACTAGCCATCCTCGGCTATGTCGTGGAAAATGGAGTCCTAGGGCCCGACCCCGACCGCATGCGACCCTCCTGCAACTCCCCCTTCCCCACTGCCCCAAGCCCCTGAAAAGATGCCTCGGGTTCTTTTCATATTATGCCCAGTGGGATCCCAACTATGCGGACAAAGCCCGCCCACTTATCAAAGCCACCATCTTCCCCCTGACAACTGAGGCCCGCCTGGCCTTCAGCCGCATCAAGGCAGACATTACCAAGGCTGCGATGCACGCGGTGGACAAATCCATCCCCTTCCAGGTGGAGAGTGACGCGTCAGATGTCGCACTGGCCGCTACCCTGAACCAGGCAGGCAGGCCTGTAGCCTTTTTTTCCTGTACCCTCAACGCCTCTGAGATTCGACACTCCTCGGTCGAAAAGGAAGCTCAAGCCATTGTGGAGGCTGTGCGGCATTGGAGACACTACCTGGCTGGTAGGAGGTTCACCCTCGTCACCAACCAACGGTCGGTAGCCTTTATGTTCAACAACACACAGCGGGGCAAGATCAAGAATGATAAAATCTTGAGGTGGAGGATCGAACTCTCCAACTATAATTACGATATTGCGTATCGTCTTGGGAAGCTCAACGAGCCCCCAGATGCCCTGTCCCACGGCACATGTGCCAGCAGGCAAGATGACCAACTCCGAGCCATCCACAATGAACTCTGTCACCCGGGGGTCACCTGGCTTCTCCACTTCATCAAGGGCCGCAACCTGCCCGACTCCACTGAGGAGGTCAGGGCCATGACCAGGGGCTGCCAAGTCTGCACGGAGTGTAAGCTGCACTTCTATCGACCAGACAAGGCCCAACTGGTGAAGGCATCCCGGCCCTTTGAGCGCCTCAGCATCGATTTCAAAGGGCCCCTCCCCTCTACTGACCACAACGCATAATTTCCTAACGTCGTTGACGAGTATTCCCATTTCCCCTTTGCCGTCCCATGCCCCGATATGACCACGGCCACTGTCATTAAGGCCCTGCATAGCATCTTCACCCTGTTCAGTTTCCCCACTTAAGTCCACAGTGACCGGGATTCCTCGTTCATGAGCGACGAGCTGCATCAGTACCTGCTCAGCAAGAGCATTGCCTCGAGCAGGACTACCAGCTACAACCCCCAGGGAAGCGGACAGGTGGAGAGGGAGAATGCGACGGTATGGAAGGCCGTCCTTTTGGCCCTACAGTCTAGACGTCTCCAAGTTTCCCGCTGGCAGGAGGTCCTCCCCGACGCGCATCACTCCATTAGGTCGCTCCTTAGCACAGCCTCGAACGAGACCCCTCATGACCGCCTATGTGTCTTCCTCAGGAAATTCACCTCCGGGGTCTCGCTTCCGTCCTGGCTGACGACACCGGGGCCTGTCCACCTCCGAAAGCATGTGAGAAGCCATATGTCCGACTCCCTGGTCGAGAGGGTCCATCTCCTTCCCGCCAACCCTCAGCATGCCTACGTGGCGCACCACGGCGGCCGACAAGATACAGTCTCCCTCCGGGATCTGGCACCCGCCGGTTCCCCTGCGACCATCACCTACCCCCCCCCCCCCCCCACCCTACACCGGACACTGCCCCCGCCCCTACATGGCCTACAGACCCCCTCCCCCCATCGCCGACCTACAGTGATGAAGCTCCGGATGACATGCTCCCAGAGTCAACAAGCCCAACACCCTTGCCCGCAGCGACAAGTTCAACACCCGTGCCCGCAGCGACGAATTCAACACCTGTGCCCACAGCAAAGCCGGAGCTGAGGCAATCATGGAGAATGATCAAGGCTCCAGACAGACTCGATCTGTGAGCCCACTTCACCCCCACTGGACTTCAATTTTTTAACAGGGGGTGAATGTGGTGAACGTATGCTATTACAATTCACCATTGTACTGTGTTGTATGATGTTGATGCCCTTGTGGGCTTCGCCTGTGTCTCCGCCCCCTCGGAGGTGGTATTTAAACCTGTAAGCCCGTAGGTGGCTCTCAGTACAGAGCAGTCGCAGGCAGGCATAGATCTAGCGTATTAAAACCACTGTTCACTCCTACTCTCCGTCTCGTGTGAATTGATGGTCGCATCATGTATAAAAATGAGAACCTGGTGACTTCACCTCTGAAGGGGGTCGGAGGTGAGCTCTCAGGGCACCATCACCCTCCAGGATGCCAATTGCAGAGGGGCACTGGAGAGGACATGGGGGACCCAAATAAGTACAACTCTGAGCTAGTGGGAGGGGTGGGGGTTCAGTCTTGGCATGTCTAGGGGTGGGGTTCCTCACTGGCCTCAGCAGCCCTTCATGGAGGTGAGCCTCTAAGTTTAAAGGAGTTTGACAGCTGGTTTGCAGGCAGCATTTCCTGTGTCACCCTTGCTGGGCTTGTCCTTCCAAAGTAGCAGCTGGAAAGTGGGTGAGAGCAGGTGAATCCACAGGGTCAGCACAGGGGGTGAATATGAGGCCCCTGGGTGAGGTCCCATGGGATGCCAGGCTGCATGGGAAGAGTGGAAGAATCTGATAAGGGGTGGTTTCCCAGCCCCATGAGGGCTAAAGACCCTCACACAGCAGGGAGAATGCGTTCAGTCAGAATGAACCCCCCACACTCAGGCTGCACTTTGAAGCCTGAGGGCGTGAACTGTCTGGACGTTCAAGGCCACTGGTTATGGAGGCCGGTCTGTCAGGGATTAGTGTATGGGTGGCTGGCTGTCCCAGTTGGAAGGCTCGATTAATCCGCAGCCCATGAGAGCTGGGGAATGAGGGTACCATCTAAGGATGAAGCTGACTGCAAATTGCAGATTTCTCATGCATCAGGTGTGCCTCGCCTGTCTCAATGGGAAGTAAATTGCCGGCTTGGCCAAACTTGCTATTAACAGGTCCAGGCAGCGTGCAATCAAAGGGTCATCCAACCTGAATATCCGCCCCTCTACCATGGTGACATTCACGGCTGGGTGTCCCTGTTGAGGGAGCATGCAGTGTATTCTGGCATCCTCAAGACCTTCCGTGCCCGCTGGCTTCCTCAGAGGCTGGGGTGTCTTATTGTCCCCTTTAATGACATTTTGGTTTGATGTGTTTAAGTTTCATGGGTGATTTGCTTTTTGTTTAAGACAAGTTCCCTTTAAGGGACTGTCCCTTTAATTTGTCCCTCAGGTTTATTTGATTTAATTTGTTTGGTTATAATAATGATAACAATAATCTTTATTGTCACAAGTAGGTTTACATTAACACTGCAATCAAGTTACTGTGAAAAACCCCAAGTTGCCACATTCCAGCGCCTGTTCGGGTACATTGAGGGAGAATTGAGAATGTGCAAATTACCAACAGCACGTCTTTTGGGACATGTGGGAGGTTATTTGTGTTCATCAAAATAATTAGAAGCATAGCCCCCAAGCATTGACCTCCAAGGCTAATGCTTACATCCCCATGAGAGAGAGGTTACACAGATGTGGCCCCCAATGCAAGGCGTTATGGTGAAAGCGCTAATCAGTCACCCAATTCAGAAGCTGAAAAGTGATAGTGGTCGTTCCCCCATGAGGTTAGAATGCAGGTCTGCAGTGGCTACGCGAGAGTGGAATGGGGCACCTCAACCTCCCTCCAGATACCTTTCCCCTCAAGAGGTCCGTCAGGGGCTTTCAGGCACCCAAAGGGAGGAGGAGCATCAGCAGGACACCCCCGGAACATCCACTCAAGAAGTTCTGAGATTGTCTAACCTTTCCGAATCCCCATTGTCTGTGACCCCTTCAGCGTCATTCTCTGTCTCTGTAGTGGCAGTAGCTGACCCACAGCAGGATGGCTAAAGGAAGCTGAAGCCCTCCAGGCCGTCCAGAGGACAACCGCTAATGTCATCCAAGATGACAAGGGCAATTGACAGCAGACTGCCTCCACCAATGCTGTGGATGTTGTCGGAGCACCTAGAGGAAGAAGGAGTGAAAGGAAAATCAAGAAATATTGAAATCACAGCTGGTTGTGCGGGTGAATAATTGAATGTCACAATCAGATAACATTTGTAAATATAATCACGTTAATAACGTCCCTTGTCTTGTTTTAGCTGCAATCCTTAAGGCTTAGTGTTCCACCCCAACCCCCTCCCCATCACAGCCCCCCCTTCATCATCCTGCAGACACCATCCTCCGGAATAAGGCATCTGCAGGGTGCAAAGGTATGTGCTAAGACACTTGCAAGCCATGTGCAAGCACCCTACCATGCACACTGAGCCTTTATCCTTCAAACCGTTATGTGACCTAGGGCCCCATCATTGTAAATACCACATGCTGGGGTTGCCTGTCAGTTCTCCAATAGAGATGACCTGCATCTCTGCCCAGCCCAATGACCCAAGTTCAATGCAGCATCTCAAATTTCCACTACAAAGCTCTACATAGTTGCAACCAGCAAGCAATGGTGGCAGTAACGTTTTTCATACGCTTAAACTGATCGCCTACACCCAGGTAAAACTTTTAATCTCCTACCAACCTTCCCATATCACTTCACGAATGTCCAGAATAATGTCAAAGTCCCTACGTCCCTGAGAATCCCACCCCAATTACCATTGACATGGGTGCCCTCATTCTCCCCACCCCCAGATCGGTACCCATCTACGTGTCCCCATTAACAACCATTAGCACCTCAGACTCTCAGCTCCCTCTGCCTCTATAACCCTCATGACTCACCCCCACAATGTCAACCCGAAGTTTTTACCCAGGAGTTCACCATTGACTCCACCAACCCTCCCTCTGAAAACCTTAATACCGCAACATCCCCCAATGCCCCTTCACAACTCAACATCTCCCATTCCCCTTCACACCTCAACACCTTCAATGTCCCTTCACACCTCAACACCTTCAATGCCCCTTCACACCTCAACATCCCCCAATGTCCCTTCACACCTCAACACCTTCAATGCCCCTTCACGCCTCAACATCCCCCATGTACCTTCACACCTCAACATCCCCCATGCCCCTTCACACCTCAATATCTCCCATTCCCCTTCACACCTCAACATCCCCCATTCCCCTTCACACCTCAACATCCCCCATGCCCCTTCACACCTCAACATCCCCCATGCCCCTTCACACCTCAACATCCCCCATGTACCTTCACACCTCAACATCCCCCAATGCCCCTTCACACCTCAACACCCCCAATGCCCCTTCACACCTCAACATCTCCCATGCCCCTTCACACCTCAACATCCCCCATGTACCTTCACACCTCAACATCTCCATTCCCCTTCACACCTCAACATCTCCCATGTCCCTTCACACCTCAACATCTCCCATTCCCCTTCACACCTCAACATCCCCCATGTACCTTCACACCTCAACATCCCCCATGCCCCTTCACACCTCAACACCTTCAATGCCCCTTCACACCTCAACATCTCCCATGCCTCTTCACACCTCAACATCCCCAATGCACCTACACACCTCAACATCTCCCATGTCCCTTCACACCTCAACTTCCCCCATGCCCCTTCACACCTCAACATCTCCCATGCCCCTTCACACCTCAACATCCCCCATGCTCCTTCACACCTCAACATCTCCCCCATTCCCCTTCACACCTCAACACCCCCAATGCCCCTTCACACCTCAACATGTCCCAATGCTCCTTCACACCTCAACATCTCCCATGCCCCTTCACACCTCAACATCCCCATGCCCCTACACACCTCAACACCTCCAATGCGCCTTCACACCTCAACATCTCCCATGTCTCTTCACACCTCAACATCTCCCATGCCCCTTCACACCTCAACATGTCCCAATGCCCCTTCACACCTCAACATCTCACATGCCCCTTCACACCTCAACATCTCCCATGCCCCTTCACACCTCAACATCCACTATGCCCCTTCACACCTCAACATGTCCCAATGCCCCTTCATACCTCAACATCTCACATGCCCCTTCACACCTCTACATCTCCCATGCCCCTTCACACCTCAACTTCCCCCATACCCCTTCACACCTCAACATGTCTCAATGCCCCTTCACACCTCAACACCTCCAATGCCCCTTCACACCTCACCACACTACATGCCCCTTCACACCTCAACATCCCCCAATGCCGCTTCACACCTCAACACCCCCAATGCCGCTTCACACCTCAACTTCCCCCGTGCCCCTTCACACCTCAACATCACCCCATGCCCCTTCACACCTCAACATTTCCCCCTATGTCGCTTCTCACCTCAACACCACCGCATGCGCTTTCATATCTCAACATCCCCCTTGCCCTTTCTCATCTCTATATCTTCCCATGCCCTTCCACACCTCAACCCCCTCCCCAGTCCCTTCACACCTCAACATCCTCCATGTCTCTTCACATCTCAGTATCCCCCATACCATTGGATGCTCCTTCACAGACAAGATCCACGTAGTTGAAGTTCCACCCACCCAGTGTTGCATGTGGTGCTCCAGTGTGTGATCACTGGAGGCCTCAATTTTCTTTTCAGATCTCCACAAGCTGCCCAAGGTCTTCTTAAGGTAAGGGAGTGGTGTAGTGGCATTGTTGCTGGACTAGTAATCCAGGGACCCTGGTTAATGCTCTGGCGTCCTGGGTTTCGAATCCCACCATGGCAGATGGTGAAATTTGAATTCAGTAAAAATCTGGAATTAAAGGTCAAATGCTGACCATGAAACCCTTGTCATAAAAATCCATCTGGTGCACTACTGTTCTTTAGGGAAGGAAATCTGCCATCCCTACCTGATCTTGTCTACATGTGAATCCAGGCCCACAGCAATGTGGCTGATTCTTAACTGCCCTCTGAAATGGCCTAGCAAGCCATTTAATTCAAGGGACAATAAGGGATGGGTAATAAGTGCTGGTGCATTTGGACCAGGCATGTTCTGGCATGTTCTGGGCCTGCATGATTCCCTGCTGGTGTCACTTACAATTGGACATGAGGTTGGGGCTGATTCCGGTCGAATCTTTATTGCATCCCATTGGTGGGATATAAATCAGTTTCAAGGGGATTTTGAGGGTCAGTCGCAGAATATCCGGCTGTCATTTCATTCCGGCGTGAAACTGACATTCAGTCCATCAAACCTGTATTCCTATTATTCTTATCCACGAAAGCTTTGTCTCTTGAACATAAGAACTAGGAGCAGGAGAAGGCCATCTGGCCCTTAGAACCTGCTCCGCCATTCAATGAGATCATTGCTGATCTTTTGTGGACTCAGCTCCACTTTTCACCTGAACACCATAACCCTTTATTCCTTTATTCTTCAAAAAACTATCTATCTTTATCTTGAAAACATTTAATGAAGGAGCCTCAACTGCTTCACTGGGCAGGGAATTCCATAGATTCACAACCCTTTGGGTGAAGAGGCTCCTCCTAAGCTCAGTCATAAATCTACTTTCCCTTATTTTGAGGCTATGTCCCCTGGTTCTGTTTTCACCCGCCAGTGGAAACAACCTCCTCGCATCTATCCTATTTATTCCCTTCATAATTTTATATGTTTCTGGGCAGCACGTTGGCACAGTGGGTTAGCTGAGGTCCCAGGTTCAATATCAGCTCTGGGTCACTGTCTGTGTGGAGTTTGCACATTCTCCCTGTGTTTGCGTGGATTTCGCCCCCACAACCCAAAAGATGTGCAGGCTAGGTGGATTGGCCACGCTAAATTGTCCCTTAATTGGAAAAAATGAATTGGGTACCCTAAATTTATTTTTTTTAAATAAATTTTTAAAAACTAATTTTATATATTTCTATAAGATCCCCCCCCCCCCCCATATCCTTCTAAATTACAACGAGTACAGTCTCAGTCTACTCAACCTCTCCTCGTAATCCAACCCCTCAACTCTGGATGAACCTAGTGAATCTCCTCTGCACACTCTCCAGCCCCAGTATGTCCTTTCTCAGGTAAGGAGACCAAAACTGAACACAATACTCCATGTGTGGCCTCACTAGCACCTTATACAATTGCAGCATAACCTCCCTAGTCTTAAACTCCATCCCTCCAGCAATGGAGGACAAAATTCCATTTGCCTTCTTAATCACCTGTTGCACCTGTAAACCAACTTTTTGCGACTCATGCACTAGGACACCCAGGTCCCTCTGCACAGCAGCATGTTTTAAATAATTTATCGTTTAAATAATAATCCCTTTTGCTGTTATTCCTACCAAAATGGATAACCTCACATTTGAATTCCAATTTCACCCAAGTAACTGTCTACATATCTTAATATCATACAGTATTTTATTTCCTTTGTTAATTACTCTGCTGTTGAGTGTACTAATACCCCCAGATCGCTTTGAAATGTATTCTTATATATTTTGACTAATTCATGGAGTAGAAAGGATTCTGGGGAGTGAGAAATCTAGTGTGAAATTAAATAAATGTATTCATCCCATCAGTTTACCAGATAGATCATTTTTATCCGCAGAAATTGAAAATGCTGATCTTTATTACATTAACTATATTGATCATAATTCTGAAGAAGTACATTTTGTGACTGAGGAGGTCATTATGTTATTGAGGACTGAATGTGTTGGTGAAATCAAATGAGGTAGATCAGTTATGTATGATGATTCACTGTATCATTAGGATTACTTTAAATTATGCAAGATGTATGAATTACTAACATTTTAGAATTAGTTTTCTCAAAAACTGCGACTTCCAAAGAAATGAGTAAATGCTGGAAATACACAACAGGTCAGTCAAATTCTATAAAGTGAAAGACAGGTTAATGATTCGGGTAAGATCCCATGTAATGCTCTTCAAGAGCGAGGCCCTCTGACTGCTCATGTCAGTTGGAATTTCCTGTCCCACTGGCGTTGTACCCTAGCCGCAGTTTGTCCAGCGGCATGGGGTAGATTTAATAGGAAATCCCATTGACAGTGGTGGGAACAAAAGATCCTGCCGTCGGCTAACGGAATCCACCCCATGAGGGCAGGAAACCCTCTGTGGGGGTGCACCATCAGTGGGACCGGTAGATCTGCCGGTGTGAACAGCCTTCCTTTTGTTACTTTGAAACTTTGTTTCCAATACCTTATTTTTCCAAATTTATGACTTTTTACTGCTGAAGATTAAAACAATTTCAGTTAAACATGCGCATCCTTACATTTGCACACAATCATTGTTTTAAATATATTCCCATTTCTTTAGACATTTAAACAAGTATAGGAAAAAGTACAATCTTGTTTTTACTTTATAAACTATGACTTTAGTTAAGATGAAGTAACTTGCAAACTCATGCAATGTCACAATATTTTTTACTGGATCAACTGCATTACACTATCCAAACATCCTGTTCCATTCTCACCAAAAGCATTTACTTCCAGTTTTCCAAAAAGTGGGGACATAAAGTGATGACTGTAGGTTTGTTCCAGTATTGACATGTGTCAGCCATATTGACTGGCCTCATTTGATCAGTATACCTCTCCAAGAAACATGCCCTGACTTCCCTCTCACGTTCAGTAGCAGCATCCACCCCAGTCACAGACTGCTGACCACTTCCCAACCAGTACTTTACGTTGAGGGAGTGCAAGCGGGCATTATGCCGACCATTAAACAGCTTGGTCACAGAGCCGCATGTCGCATACCGCTGGTCGGTGGCAGGGAACGAGCTGAACAACACGCAGGACACTAGCACCAGAGCCGACCTACAAGCTGGGGCCACTATTGTTAGCATCGCGCACCCATGTTGACGCCCCTCAGGGACCAGCATCCAACCCAGTCTCGCATACCGCTGCCCCGCCCTTAAATGCCACAACCAATCGGGTACTGCCTGCGGCCAGCAATCTTAACAAACGGTCACAGCTGTTGGGACTTCTTCCCGCAAGCGGGAACACCACAACTGACACCCACCCAGCAACCCTGAGTTTGAAAAGCCATGGTCTATACCAGGCATTTTCAAAGTCGGGTTCGCGACCCGCAGGTGGATCGTGGGCGGGTGTCAGGAGGGTCGCAGAGCCGTCCGTCGCGGCGCTCCAGATTGCGCAAATTCACGCGCAACATCTGCAGCAGCCGGCTTTTAATCACACGGCTCTGTGCATGTGCCCCGATGAGCAGGCACGCATGTGCAGTGCACCCGCATTTTTGTATATGGTTGCAGTCGCCATTTTGAAGACTGCTCGCAGCCGGCATTGTTAAAAGCCGGCTGTTGCAGCTGTTACGCGCAAATTTCTGCAAAGGCACAGGAGAAGATTTTGTTTTAAATTCAATATAATCTTCCTGTCTAAAGGGAGGCAAAGAGCAGGTCAGCCCCCCCCCCCCCCCCCCCCCCTGAACGTTTACATCACGTGCGTTGGGCACGATTGCGATTCCTCCATCTTGTCAGCAGCAAACAATGTAAGAGAAAATGGTGGATCGCGAAGGTCGGACGGCGTGGGTCATGAAGGTCAGCCAGCGTGCATCCTGTAGGATGGCTGGCGTGGGTCCCGAAGGTTGGCTGGTTGGTAAAAATTAATCCCCGGAAAAAAAGTTTGAAAAACACTGGTCTGGACTCAAACATGAGAAATAGTCACTTGGTGAAGTATCAGTGGGTTCACAGCAACTAGAACTACTTCCATATGAAGGGAAAAGCTTAGAACTGGATGTCTAGAACAAAGTACTACAGATGCTGGAAATCTGAAATAAAAACAGAACATCGTGGAAATACTAAGCAGGACTGGCAGCCTCCACAGAGTGAGAAACAGGATTAATGTTTCAGGCTGATGAAAGATTATCAACTTGAAATGTTCAATTATGTTTCTCTCTCCCAGATTCCGCCAGTCTGGATGAATATATCCAACGTTTTCTGTATTCATTGTAATGGAATATTTAGTCTGGCTGTCTACTTGATGGCCTCTTGAGATACGGAGTGGAGAAATAAGGTGCCTCCCACAATTGTTCTTAGTTGGCAGACTGATGTGATATTTCCATGTTCTGATTCTCATGAACACAATCGCACTTCGGGTCATCCCTCAGAACAGATCCATGTCCTGTGCATATTCGAATGAGCATTGTCCAAAATTTTCAAGACTGAAGCAGGTCCCTTTGCCATTGGGTGATTGATGAGGTTGGTTTTTTTTTGTGCTGCATACTTCCCATAATTCTGTCCATCTGGATATGGGTTGATACTGGTTCATGAATATCAGTGCTGTTTCCCAGAATGGCTGACATAATTTTAAACACTTTCATCGTGAATTTTTCAAGTCTTCATGATTGAAAGGTTTGTTTTAGTTTGTGACTTCTCTTCCATCTTGTGCAGCTTGATACCACTTCAGCTGATGGCAAGCAGGGAAATGTGGGACAGAACTGGGAGCAACTGAAGTGGATAGAAACATCTCTGACACCATCCTCACGGCAATGTTTAGCTGCATGGTCATGATCTTTGGTTGGCGGCTAGAGGACTGTGAGTACAATTTTCCAACAAAATAAACAAAGTGCTTGAGCCAATGACAAGTGAGTGAAGACAGCTGCAATCATCAACTGCTCAGGAACCTTGCTTCGAAGACCTGGTCACCACAGCTTTTTTCTTCCCTGAAGCCTTCATGCTCATTGGTGAGAGTGATTTCTAGCTGAGTTTTATCCGGATAAGGTCATTGACTTTCTTCTACACTGTGGGCAGAAGAGAGTTGTAATGGCAGCTTTTGGGATCTTTGCCTGCTCTTCCTGGCCTTAAGATGGCAATGCCTTTGGGCATTGAAGGTGAGATTTCCAAGCAACGTCCATCTATTTGGGGCCTAGCACTAGATGAATTCTGGATAAAAGCCACCGATTCTGGCAGCCTTCACAAACTTGATGGTTTTCAGCACTCTGCCCACTTCTTTCAGTGGTGAACGCCACCAAAATGATGGTGCACATATTTTGCAGAGATAGTTTTAGCAGACTTTTCATTCTTTGTTTTGGTGATGGTGGTTGTGGTTACCATTGAGTTGGTTAGGATGCAGGCTGCACTAAGTTTTGGTACCTTTTGGGATAGGTCAGGAGGAGCCAAACCTGCGAAACAAATTCCAGGTTTCCTGCTGGAATTTTTAAATCCAGGTTTTCAATGGTTCCTCACAATCGTACTAACCTAGGGAATCTATGAGAACTGTTGCTGTATCTGTGTCTTGAGTGACATTAAGCTCGGTCAACAGTCACCTGCTTTCCTGGTACTGGCATGACGCTTATTTTGTTTTGTAACTGCACTGGATATTTCTGGTGGCATTGGAGCAAAATGACCATGGATATTTGAGGAGACATTCTCTGGATTGTGTTCTTTACAACCGTTATGAAGATCACAGCGCCAGGAACCCGGATTTGCTTCCCGGCTTGGGTCACTCTGTGCAGAGTCTGCACGTTCTCCCCGTGTCTGTGTGGGTTTCCTCCGGGTGCTCCAGTTTCCTCCCACAAGTCCCAAAAGGCGTGCTTGTTAGGTGAATTGGACATTCTGAATTCTCCCTCAGTGTACCCAAACAGGTGCCGGAGTGTGGCGGCTAGGGCTTTTCACAGTAACTTCATTGCAGTGTTAATGTAAGCCTACTTGTGACACTAATAAAGATTATTATTGCAAATTGATAACTCACACTTGGACTATCTGTGTGTACTAGTTCCTTGAGAAGTTTCCAGCTAATGCCATCAAACAGCTAACTAAATGTCTGAAAGCATTCCAACAAGGAAACATTGCCTTGAAGAGAGAAGTGTATGAAGTAAAATTTATGAAAATTTGAAGAATTTTGTAATATTTCCCGATGAATTACAGCTAAAAATAGCCACTTTCATTTAAAATTTTAAAAATCTTTATATTCTCCCCTTTCTCCTGGAAGCTTGCATTTTTCACCTTCAACTAAAAGGATGAGCAAGCAACATACTTTCATGCTTCCATTATTGCTGTTTTCTAACCGACCACTAGGAGGGGCATAAGAACTATCTGGGATGAGCAGTCTTTCAACTTCTCTCTCTTTTTCAATTGAAAGTATCTGCTTTCCTGCAATGGAAGAAATGAAATTAAGAACTTGTTACAAAGAGAATTATTTTTGCAAAGTTGTGCTTTTCAAGTGCATTGCACAATATGTGTGGTTCTGAGGTCCATAACAGCATTCAACTCTCAGACATGTAACAAATGATGAGCAAAATGTATCAAGCAATGTTGCTAGCATAAAAATAGAAATTAGTTTGGTATAAGGAATAAATAGCTACTGCAGAAAAGTAAATTTCTGGTATTCATGCAAGATAATTTACCACAGATAATAAATAATGGAGTTAAGCAACCAAGCGAACTAGAGATGAGCCACTTGACATTTCTTAATAAAATTTGCCTTCATTTCTGCTGTCACTTCTGGTAAAACCATAATTTAAAACATTTAAAAAAAAACATTTTAACCTCAGTAAAACTGGAAGGAAAGAGTTCTCCCTTCAAGATTATCTGTAATTACTGAGTTTGCTTCAGGTAATATCTGCTAAAACGTTCAAAAATTATTAGTACTGAGGAATGCTAAATATGTATGGCTAATGGTCATAAACGAGAAGTAAATTTAAATGTATCATCCCATCATTTAAAAATCAGGTAAATAGTGCAAACTAATACAATTTGCATCACCACTTAAAGCGTATTAAGTGCACAGGCTATTTCTGACAGAACAGATAGATCTCGCTAAACTTTTAAACTTAATCCACCAAAGTGTTGGGTTACAGTTTGCAATTTATTGTTTTTCTATGCTCACAAATAATGTTGATCACTTTTACATTCATTTTTATCATAAATGTGTACTACGAAGGGGGTGAGTTATTGAATAAATTAATTTTGCCTGCTGCCTTGGCTGAGATCAAATTGATATAAACCATCAAAAAAGCAAGATGAAAAGAAAGTTAAATATTCCCCACAATCATAGAAATGTGGAAGTTCAGTCATTGAATATATTTAAGCTAGAGATTGATAGATTTCTGATTAACAGTACAGTAAAGAGTTATGGGGATAGTGTGTGTGTGGAAAGACATTGACGTGTCTGATCAGGCATGATCATATTGAATGGCACAGGCCCACTCCAGTTCCTACCATAATTTTTAAAATAAATCTAGAGTACCCAATTATTTTTTTTCCAATTGAGGGGCAATTTAGCGTGGCCAATCAACCTACCCTGCACATCTTTGGGTCTTGGGGGTGTAAACCCACACAGACATGGGGAGAATGTGCAAACTCCACACGGAGAGTGACCCAGGGCCGGGATTCAAACCCGGGTCGTCAGCGCCGCAGTCCCAGTGCTAACCACTGCGCCACATGCTGCCCCCATTCCTATCATGTTTAAGAGGAATCTTTGCAAGGCAAGATAATATTGTGTCAGACAGGGAGTAGAGCAGTTAGCAAAACCAATGGTAAATAATTTAATTCCCTGGGCACGTCATGATAAGCGTGGGGAAAAGGCAGGAGAATGGGGATGACAAAAATATCATCCATGATTGAATGGCGGAGCAGACTCGATGGGCTGAGTTACCTAATTCTGCTCCTATGTCTTATGGTCTGATGCTCTTATGGTATTATTGCACATAAAGGAGTTACTGGAGTGTATGTAAACTGTCCAATGTATATAGAGGGCAAATTGCTTTATCACTAACACATCTACTATAATGAGTGAGGCCATTATTCCATAATGATGTGAAGGCACAGATGGAGAACTCCTATGTAAGAAAAGAAATGTTATACAGTTTAAAGTTGGCCGATTGCTAACTAACAAAATAAGGAAGAAGCCACTTGCACTGACTTCTGGGGTTCTATTATTTTTACATTCTAAATCAGTCATTTTCAAATTCAAGGTCGTGACCTGCGGGTGGGTCGCTGGTGGGTGCCGAGAGGGTCGCGGGGCCATCGGTCATGGCATTTCTGATTGAGCAGGAAGTGCCCAACAGCTGGGACCGGCTTTTAAATATGTCGGCCACAACCAACTTTAAAAATGCCAGCCGTCCCGCACATGCCTGCCCCCTCAGCAGTGCACAGGCTCGGAGCCCAGGGGGGCAGACCTCCTCCTCCTGACGTCAGTGCGCTGACCCAGGAGCAGATTCTTTTAAAAAGAGCGATGGAGTCTTGCTGCAAAAAGCAGCAGATAGCAGGTCACGCACCCCGTACACTGAAATCGCATGCTCTAGGCATGAGGGAGATTCCCCCATTTTGAGCTGCCCGCAAGCAAGCAACAGGACTGAAGATTTGAAAATGGATCATTTTGTAATAAGGAAGAGAGGGTCAGAGGCACAAACAGGCCAGGATCTCACAACTAAATCTGCTGGAGAGAGCTGCTCAGGTGAGTCCACGGCAGGACAAAACAGTGGTGCTGTGACCTCTGGTGAAAACCCATTAAGAAGAAGCTAAAATCAGGAACAAGGAAGGAAAAAGATGATTTATTGAAGTATGGCTTTATTAATTGTACCAATGAAAATCAGATGCAAAGCCAATGTGTATTATATGCAGGGAAGTACTGGCAAATGGAAGTTTAAAACCCTCAAATCTTCAAAGGAATTTGAAGACAAAGCATGATCAGTTCGAGGACAAACCTCTGTTTTTTTCAAAGGATAGTAAGAACTTAAATCGTCAGCTGAAATCCTTGCAGAAATGTAACATTGAATGATGAAGCAAGTGAAATTGTGAAAACCAAGCAGGTTCACCTGTCGCATTAAGGATAAGCAATAAAGGTGTGTCGCAAAGGTCAGCTAGAGTGGGTCGCGAAGGTCGGCTGGCATGAGGTGTGAAGATCGGCATGGGTCCCGAAGGTCGGCCAGTGGTAAAAGTGGGTCATGGGAATAAAGTTTGAAAAACATTCTGGACAGCACTTGATCAACTTCCCGAGGCCAGCTATAATGTGCCTTTGAAATAATGCTCTATTCTTCTATGATGGGTTGATGAGTGCTTTAGGGATAGAGTGGAAAAGAGAAGAAAATGTAGAATGAAAAGTTGTCTCAGAGTGCTATAGCCTTGCAACAAGACTATCATCCAAACAATATAGTGTGCACTGTTTTTGTTTCAAGTTTAATTTTTTCACATTTTACAATTGTGTGTATTTTTTACCCACTGCAGCTGGCAAATTTTAATAGCACAGTTTGAATCCTTTCACAATCCTGTAGCCATCATGACACACACTTGAGATACCGTCACTTGTCAATAGAACATGAGTTTTTAAAATAATTTGACGCAAGAATATTCTCTGTCTTGTATATTGCTCGATCATGGATTCAGTTCAACCTAGTTAGTGTCTGTTTACTCATTTTAGCAATTGCATTACCAATTTACCAATCACTGCATGCACATGCCTGTTTAAAGAACCTGGGTGGGATTCCCCTTTCTGGGGACTAAGTCCCCACACCCGCCGGAAAATGGGTGAGAATCACTCCGGACTTTTTCTTCGAAGGTACGAGGTGATTCTCCGATTTCAAGGGGTCTAGCAGAGCACCAGCGTATGTCCCGCAGCTCTGGCTGCCGGCGGGGCCCTGCTAGCAAGACTGCGCGGACGCTCATGCGCGTTGCGGCCCACCTCGGCCGGGCCACACAGCAGGCCCGCGTGGAGGAAGGCAGGTCCCTCCCAGATCACGATGGCCTGCCGATCAGTGGCCCCCGATTGCGGGCCTGGCCACCGCTGAGATCCCCCCAGAGTCAGATTCCCCCCCCCCCCCCCAACCAGGACCGCTACCACGGCCACGGGTCCCAGCTCCTGTCGGGTGGTACCATATGTAAACCACGCCGGCAGGAGTTTGGCCAGTCGACAGCGGAGAATCGCCGTGGGGCCTGTTCCAACGGCCTCTGACCGCGCCACGTCGACCGCGTGCGTGAGACTGACGGGTCTTCGGAAGCGCTGTTGCGCTGGATTTCTGGCGTGAATGGTTATTCTCCGCCCCCACATTGGGCACGATTCCGGCGTGGAGGATCGGAGAATCCCGCCCCCTAACTCTGTTTTCTAATTAAATGATTGAAAAATGTAATTAGGTTAATCACAGAGAAAATACACAGAATAGCTGTATTGTAATAACATTCAAACTATTAATAAAATTTTTACAAAAAAGCCAGTTATATTGGTGGGCAATGTGTAAATGTTTTTGACTCATTTGCTTGCTATCAATCATGATTGATTTTATCCAACAGCTCTGGTCTAAAATTAATATCCTGCCAGATAGTTCGATTAAAGGGGGTGGGAAGGTTTGACTGCTGATGTGTAGCGCCAATATGCAGCATCAGGGGATGAAAGTGAGGCAGGCTGGAGCTCAACCTGCCAAGTAATGACGCCTTTCATTACTTTGCTAATAACTGAGAGTAGACAGATAGAGCAGGAATAGGCTGGATTGTATTTGACTTGTTTTGTGTGCAACACATTCCTGGCAATTTTCCACATTGCCAGGTAGATGCCAGTGTTGTAGCTGCGCTGCATCAGCTTGGCTCGGAGCATGATTAATTCTGGAGCATACGTTTTCAGCACTACAGTTGAGATGTTGTCCGGCCCCATAGCCTTTTCTGTATCCAATGCACTCAGCCATTTCCTGATAACATGTGGAGTGAATCAAATTAGCTGAAGACTGGCATCTGTGATGCCAGGGTCATAAGAGAGAGGCCAATATGGAACATCTGCTTGACACTTTTGGAACCAGAAATAATATTATCTGGTCTAAGGGCTAATATTATCTGATCTGATCTTGTTCCTCTTTACCATTTGATGCCTGCTTTGATGGTAGGAAATGGCCAGTTTCCCGCAGTGAAATGCTCCATCAGCCGGATCGTCTGCTCCGCCAGCAGCGCACCCATGCTCGCGGGTTTCTTAATGGCGTGGGGAAGCCACAATTGGAAATCCCATTGGTCGGCTGAGGATCTTGCTGCCACCTGAGGTGGGCCGGCTGGTGGACCAGAGAATCCTGCTCCCTACATTTTTCCATACAAAGCGGAACCGTAGTAATTAACTGCATGTTGGGTATTTTCCAGCGCTTTCCTTTATTAAATCATATTGAAATCATTTACTCATCCAGATAGTTATCATCTTGTGATCAGTTGACTCAATTTTAACCCAACACAATGGTTTTCTGTTCTTGCCCTTAATGATTCTTTATATGGGCATGGAAGATAGTCACAGTTCTATCTTCAGACATCAAGTTCCCAGATTCAGCATCAATTTATTGATTTCTTACCCTTTCAAACAGTCAACATAATTTTTTTTGATAACGTATCCTCTTTACCAAATCAAAGAATAAAGTCTCACACTTATTGATTGATCTATATTTTGTCAAATAATATTCTGTGTATTTTCCTTATCCGTTTCTATTGCAGGTGAGATGACCTCCTTAAATATTTGGTGAGCTAGTGCCAATAATGAGTGCCCACAAAGTATATGATTTCCATCCATCAAAGGCTATAAGATGATGTAGAAAAAGCATCTGAAATTCTCATCATAAGTCTGTCAAATTTGTTTTCTGCTTGGAGGCTCTGAGGTAGATGAAAGCTCTTACATAGCAATTAATTGACCACTAAAGGGCCTCAGTTGGCCCAAGATTCCTCCAGACGGTGGTGGGGAGGCAACAGACATGATGCTACCGCTATAGCACCCAACTATACATACACACCACCCCAGCCTTCCCAAGCTGCCAACCTGGGTGGTGCACCCAATCAACAATCAGTCAGATGACTGAAAGCTTAGTCAGAGAAGTAGCTTCAAAGGAGTGTCTTAAAGGAGGAAAGCGATCTAGAGAGGTGGAGAGGTGTAGGGAAGGTACTCCAGGTTGTGAGGCCTAGGCAACCGAAGGCACAGCCATCAACAGTAGAGCAATTATAATATGATTATTCAAGAGGCCAGAATTAGATGAGTGCACTTACCACTGAGGGCTGTGGGACTGTATGAAATGACAGAGTTAGCGAGGAGAGAAGCCAGGGAGGGATTTGGAAACAATGATGAGAAAAGGAAAATCAATAGGTTGCTTGACCAAAAGCCAATGTAGATCAGCAAGCATAGTTTTGTTAGGGGAACAGGACCTGACTTGAGTTCAGCAAGTTAACTCAGATGGCTAGATGGATAATGTGTGGTTCAGAAAAAAAGCCAACAGCATGGGATTGATTCCTGCTCTGGCTGGGACATATTTGTGATCTGTCTCCTTATCCTGCCCTTGAGAATAGAAGGCCATGGCAAACCAACACTAAAACGAAAACTGGCAAATAAGCAGTTCAGGATGAATCATCAGCAGGCAACAAACCAAGGACGTGCCTTTGGGCAGAGCTCACATTAATAAATTGAAGACATTCGCAACTAAGTTTTGGACAATATCAAGTTTACAGAGGATAGAATGTGCAAGACCAGCCATGTGTGTGTTGGAATAGTTGAGTGTAAAGCTAAAAAGGCATGAGTGAGGGCAGTAGATGAGCTGTCGTCAGTGAAAACTATGACTGTGTCTTTGGATGATGAACCGAGGAGCAGCATGCAGATGGAGGGGGTCAAGGATAGATCCTTGGAGGACAACAGAGGTAACAATGCAGGAGTACATAGGTAAGAATTCAAGAATGGAACTATGTGAGACCAGTCCCATTGAGCTGGATGACAGTGGAGAGGCTTTGGAGGAGAATGGTGCAGTTGGCCATAACAAGGCTGACAGGACAAGGAGGGAACAATTACTTTTGTCATAGTCACAGAGGATGTCATTTGTGACTTTGATAAGAGCTGCTTCGGTACTGTTTTCTGAAATTGATCAATGATTTTGGACCCAGTTGCTGGTTTTTCAACATGAATTTATTTCCTGGATATGGGAAAATCAAATTTGTTGAGGAGCATTATCAGAAATGACTTTCATTTCAATAAGTGGCCTTTATAATTTTACTATCGTACCTTTCAGACTCTGTAAAGCATTAGCAACACTTGAGAGTTTAGTGAAGCAAGTGTTGAAAGGTTTGTCTTGGCAAATATTCTTAGTATATTCACATTACATCACTATTTATCAGTGTTTGCCAAGAAGTTCAGAAAGTGCACTTGTTAGGCTCTGACAGTGATTTGTACCATGGATTTAGACTAATGATGAAAAATGGCACCTGTTTCTCAAGCAAGTCAATTTCCTCAGACTCGGTTTACCAATGTGGAAACTGATCCGACAAAAACTGCTGTCAACAGAGCTACTGACACAAGAGGCACTCTGTGATTATGCTCACATTATCAGTGATTCATAAAAGATTTCACTGATATAATATCAGATCTCCATCTAAGGAAGAAGAGCTGCCAATTTAATTCAATACCAGTCTGTTATATGTTGTCTGATTGCTAATGGCAAGAGGTCTGTAAATAAATTACCTGATTCATAAGTAATATACGATATGTTACTGTAAATGATAGCACAAGACAGCCATAATAAAGTTAGAAGAACAATAACAATACAAAAAATAGCTTATCACAATTGGTAAATGGTGGTCTTCAGAGGGGTTTAGGTGTCCCTGTATAAAAATCACAAAATGTTAATGTGTTGGTACAGCAAGCAATTGGGAAAAAAATGATATGTTAGTCATTATAGAGAGGGATTCTAGTATAACAGCAAGGAAGTTTTAGTGCAATGTTGAGACCACACCTGGAGCATTATGTACAGTTTTGGTCCAAGGTGCAATCTTCATTATTTTATGTAACTTTGTTTTATGTATTTGTGGCAAGTTATAACCTGTCCTCCAAATTCCACTCATTTCCATCAGTAGTGTTGTGTTTGGTGTTTGTTGTCTAGCAAGGAATCCACAGAACTGCTGGTGACTTGTACAAACCAGGATGTTTATTAAAGCACACGTGGTAAGGTAACAATCAGATACAGAGCAAGTTACCATGAAGTTTCTTTAGACTCCCCTGGAACTATCCCCATGGTGACTGTCCTCATGTACGTCTTACAACCATCTGAGGATCACCGGACCTGCCCTCATTTATATCTGAGTCTCTTGTCACATGACCACTGTCTCCAGACCACATGATGGATCTGTACCGCCATCTGCTGGTTGGAGGTCGCACCACCAACAATATACAATATTGTCTACAGGCATATCACCATAGTGTGAGCACCCCGCAGAAGAACAACACCAAGAGAAGCTTTTTAATTGTGCTGTTTGACTCCATAAGATTCTTTTCGGAGCTTTTTTTTTAATGTTTTGGGTTGCAATAAATGGTCAGGTGTAATTTTTTGCATTCCATTTTAAGTTCTCTTTTTTATATTTGTTTTCTCTCTATTCTAATATTTCTATTTACCTTTACTCGTTGACAATTCCTGCAATCTGTATAAGACGGGCATTACTTTAGATATCCTCCTGCCCTCAAGGAACTGGAGAAGCATTTCAACCATCAGCAGAAGCCCTTCACCTGCATGAGAGGAACATTCAGTAGAAGTGATATTTGTAGAGATCAACACAGTTACATGTATGTCAGAGGAGAGATGCCTTTGCAACTTACACGTCACCAGGAAAATAGCATGGAACTTTGCCATTATCTGCAACCAGGCTGCCAAACATTCTTTATGACTCAGATGGCTCTGCTAATGGCACTAAAAGTCACAAATACCTTGAGCTTCTTTATCACTGTTTCCATTATATGCCAGAGCAATCTAACATGACATACATCTAGTCACTGAAGCATTGTTTTGTATAGCCAAGGTTTTTACACTTTTCTTAAAGGCGCTGATCATTGACAGGAAAGGGGTCTTCATTTTTTCAGAGTGACTAGCTTTCAACCTTACAAGAATCATTGTTAGAATCCACTCAAATATGAGCCACTATATTCATCTATGTAGTCTTCCATTCCCAGGCATATGGAGAGGAAAAGGACACTGAGGTTAGGTACATGAGATTTTGTTATATGTCAGAGAATATATCCCTGCTGGTGGAACATCACGTGAACTGTAATGGCAATATTAGAAAGTGTTTGCACAGGCTTCAATTCTCCATTTTAGATTATATGAGCAACATCCCCTAATAAACCTCTCATTGTGTTTGTAAGAAATCCAAGTGTGGCACCTCCATACCTTTTCTCTTGCGGTACTTAGAGAATATAACAAAAGAGAATGAAAGCAAATTAGAGTGAATGTTGGAATCTAAAACAAAAACAGAAAATACTGGTCAATCTCAGCAGGCCTGACAGCATCTGTAGAGATAAAAGGGAGCCAACATTTCGAGTCTGGATGATTCTTTCTTAAAGCTTTGACAAAGAGCCATCCAGACTCGAAACATTAGCTCCCTTTTATCCCTCTGTTGTCGGCGGGCCCGGTACAGGCAGTGAAGATGAACATTTTACCGCAGCTGTTGTTTTTATTTCATTGTCCGCAGGTCTTTTTGCTTAAGGCATTTTTCAAGGGGGTGAATAGGTTGATTTTGTTGTTTGTCTGGGCGGGAAAGGTGGCCAGGGTAAGGAAGGTAGTACTGCAGAGGGGACAGCAGCTGGGGGGAGGGGGGGGTGGAATTTGATGCACTATTACTGGCCAGTAACTGCAGAGAAGGTACAGGGATGGAATAGGGAGGTGGGGGCTTTGTGCGCAAGGATGGAGATGGATTCGTGTAAGGGGTCGGGGTGGCGGGCGCTGGCAACGGCGCCACTTCCATTGGCTCCAGGGAAGTATTCAGGAAGTCCGGTGGTGGTGGCCACCTTTAAGATTTGGAGGCAGTTCTGGCAGCATTTTAGGTTGAGAGTAGGATTGAGGGTGATGCCGTTCTGGGGGAAATCACGGATCTGAGCCATAAGACCATAAGTCATAGAAGCAGAATTAGGCCACTCGGCCCATCGGGTCTGCTCTGCCATTCAATCATGGTCAGCGATGCCCACATCTCATGAAAGCGTTTTTAAAAAGTCATTTATAACTCGGGATTTGTTTCAAATAATTCCATATTAAGTAAAGATTTGGTCTGAAAATGTACAGCAGGATATTCTATTCCGAGGGCGCAGGGGTGCCTAGTCATTCTGAATGTAATGTGGGTCAGGGCAGTTCAATAGAGTGTAGGCTGTGTATCTTTTACCATCATGCCATTGAGGATCTGTGTTTCTCCTTCTCATCCCCATTCTCCTGCCTTCTCCCCATAACCCCTTATTCCCTTATTAATCAAGAACCTATCTATCTCTGTCTAAAAGATACTTAGTGATTTGGCCTCCACAGCCTTCTGTGGCAAAGAATTCCACAGATTCACCACCCTCTGGCTGACAAAATTCCTCCTCATCTCTGTTTTAAAGGATCATCTCTTTAGTCTGAGATTGTGTCCTCTGCTTCTAGTTTTTTCCTACAAGTGGAAACATCCTGTCCACATCCACTCTATCCAGACCTCGCCGTATCCTGTAAGTATCTATAAGATCCCCCCTCATCCTTCTAAACTCCGAGTACAGAACCAGAGTCCTCAACCGTTCTCATACGACAAGCTGTTCATTCCAGGGATCATTCTTGTAAACCTCCTCGGGACCCTTTCCAAGGCCAGCACATCTTTCCTTAGATACGGGGCCCAAAACTACTCACAATATTCCAAACAGGGTCTGACCAGAGCCATATACAGCCTCAGAACTCTGGCCAGTTCCTCCCTCATGTCTTTGTAGTTATTCTTATTTAATTGTAATACCATTACATCTGATTCCAGCTTCTCCCTCTCAAACTGCATGGTAAATTCTATCATATTGTGGTCACTGCTCCCTAAGGCTTCCTTCACCTTAAGATCTCTAATTAAGTCTGCCTCATTACACATCACCAAGTCCAGAATTGCCTGTTCCCTAGTGGGCTCTACCACAAGCTGCTCCAGAAAACCATCTCTCAAACATTCCACAAATTACTTTTCTTGGGAGCTGGGGAGGATGGATGCAAGATTCCAAGGATGGGAGGAGAAGGGGATCAGAGAGATAAAGAATTTGTTTCTGGGAGGGCGATTTATGAGCTTGGAGGAGTTGAATGAGAAGTTAGGACTGGTGTGGGAGGAAAGTTTCTGGTACATGCATGTGCGGTACTTTGCGAGGCAGGTCTTTCCAACCTTCCCGATAGCGCCTGCCTCTTTGTTGTTGGAGGAGGTGCTGTCAGTCGGTGGGTTGGAGACGGGGGGTCATCTGGGCGATTTAGCGGTGGATTTTGGAGGAAGATAAGGTGTCCATGGAGAGGACTAAGGCTTAGTGGGAAGAGGAATTGGGGCAGCATTGGAGGAGGGACTATGGTACAAGGTGCTGCACAGAGTGAATGCCTCGACCTCGTGTGCAAGGCTGCACTGATACAGCTGAAGAGGTGTATAGGGTGCACCTGACGAAGTCAAGGATGAGCTGACTGTTTGAGAGGGTAGATGATATCTGTGAGAGGTGTGGGAGGGGTCCTGTGGATATGTTCTGGTCCTGCCCGAAGTTGGAAAGGTTCTGGAGGTCAGTTTCCAGCAATATCTCGGCAGTTTTGTACATAGATATGGAGCCTGGTCCCCTGGAGGCCATATTTGGGGTGTTGGACCGGCCGGAATTGCAGATGGGTGCGGGAGCAGATATCTTAGCCTTTGCCTTGCTGATTGCTCACAAGGGGGTCCTGTACAGGTCCAGGTCAGCTTCTCCACCCTGTACCTCGGTGTGGCGGGGTGACCAACTAGAGTTCTTAGCCGTGGAGTAGGTAACATTTGTCCTAAGGGGGGCAAGTGATGGTTCCACAAGAGTTGGGGTTTGTTCATTCTGCATTTTGGGAGTTGGTTACCCCGACTGTTAAGGGGGAGAGGGCTTCTTATTGGGTGGGGGATTTTATATGTTGATGTTTTTTGTAAAATGTAAAATATTGAAAATTGGAATAAAAATACTTTTAAAAAGAAGCAACTGCCTTTAAATCATCAAATGTTATCCTAAAGACATGTACAGAAGCGGTCATGTGATTAAAAGGATGTATTATGGTAAAAGTAGAAATAAATACTCAAACAGTGGAGTCCCATCTTCATGTGTCTGTGGACATTTTCCTGCTTTATTTGGTAGAATATGATTGGGAAAAATTAAACTGAACTGGGGAGCAGTGCATCAATTAGTGGATTCAAAGAATGATCGACAACGTCTGGAGAAGTATACAAAGGTGTTTGAAGATTAATTGGACTCAATGAACGGAGTTGAAGTTCAACTTAAAATCAAGCTGAACAGTACAACAAAAAGCCTCAAAGCTAGAACCATACCACATGCCATGAGGCCAAAAGTCGAAGAACTTTCTCAACAATCTCTTCTGATTTACAAGTACATTTTACTTTTACCCTCAGTCCCCTCTCCTTGTCACAATCTTACCCTTGATTCTTTCTATTTTCAGAGACCTTACTAGTGCAAGCAGGCCAAGTTGTGGAGGAACAGCAAAGGACAAGAATGTTTGAGAAGCACCTCACTAGATGTCACAGTACAGCTCAGATATTTACACTATATCATTTAGGGGATAGCATCAAGGCAGGGTGTGCAGGTGATGGGACACTGAGCATGAATGACCTGCAGCTAGCAGGGGACAAGGACAACACAGGTGCTAGCTCACTAGAAGGCAAGTTAACACACTAGTTATGCTGCAGAGGATTCAAATGAACATTTGATGGGGCAGTTTATTGAAGAATGTTGATGGATAGGTACAACTAAATGCTTGGTGCATTGAGAAACTTTTCAAAAAGCCAGCAGTCAAAATCAATCCAGAAAAGTGGAGGAGTCCAGCACCAACTTAGCACAGGGCTTTACATCGAGCTTGAGTACCTCCTTTACAGCATATATGAGGTATTTGCACACTTGTGTGTTCAATTATGATGCATCGTCTGATGGCTGATGTGCAGATTTTATTTGCAGCATAAAAAGCGCCCAGCCAACGTTTGTGCACTGCAATAAAGGTTCAAACTGCTGCTTCCATGGCTGAGGATTATAGTGTGCAAAGGGGCTTGTGGTTTTCACAACAGCACAGCTAGCTGTCCTCCAAAGTCAGCAGGATAGTTGAGGCACAGGATAGTTGAGACCAAGATAGCATTCAACCTCTCTCCCCTGCTATTCCCCTGCTACCAGGGGCTGGTTTAGTTCAGTGGGCTAAATCGCTGGCTTTTAAAGCAGACCAAGTAGGCCAGCAGCACGGTTCAATCCCCGTACCAGCCTCGCTGGAATGTGGCGACTAGGGGCTTTTCACAGTAACTTTATTGAAGCCTACTTGTGACAATAAGCAATTTTCATTTCATTTTTTTCATTAATTATTCCATGATTCCTTGAAGTTCCTGATATCCAGCCAAGACTGCTGATGCTCATGTTGTGATGGTACTGTCTGCAGCCGGTGCTATGTCTTTTCGTCCGACGTCATTTCGTCCAACGACACTTCGTCCACGTCTTTTGGTCCAACGTTTTTTTGTCCGCAAGTCTTTTGGTCCAACATCTTTTTGTCGGATGATTTTTTTCGTCAAAGACTTTTTGTGACTTGTTACGTTTTTTTGTCGGATGATTTTTTTTGTCAAAGACTTTTTGTAACTTGACTTTTTGTAACTTGCTTAGTAGCACTCTACTCCACTCCCCACATTAAGTTTTTGTAAATAGAAATCTTCTCTAATGCACATAGCAAGGTATAATATGCAATAAAGGATTTTTATTACCGGTCTCTTTCCTTTAACAAGCCTTGTTAAAGGATAGTTATTATCGTTCTCTTTCTTAATTCGCCCATCCCGAAATGGCAAAGTTCATTGTGTCAACGAAGAGTAAAAGGAAGGTAGCTGATGGAAATAACTATATCTACGATTTTCATTCGAGTAGTCCAAACCTAGGAAAAGAATACTGGAGATGTGAGAAAAGAAGGCTGTGTTCAGTGCGGATTCACACGGTAACGGAAAACAATGAGCCGAAAATTATTTATTTCTCTAATGAGCACCTTCATCCAGCTGATGTTGATTCGTTAAATGCTAGAAAAGCAGTTGCAGAAATAAAGCATGAAGCAGTGGAAAACATAGCAGCAAGTTCGCATAGCATACTAGCGGCCAAGTTTACGCAGCTATCAGAAAATACCTGCTCTCAACTCCCTAGGTTGCCCGTCGTCTCAAGGACTATTCAAAGGTGCCGACAAAAAAATTCTGGATTTCCCGCTAATCCAGCGGCTAGACACGGTTTTGAAATACCTGACAAATATTGTAAACTTGACAATGGCGAACAGTTTCTGAGATACGATTCGGGCGCCGAGGATCAACAGCGCTTACTAGTATTCGCATCAGAAAGTGCTCTTCAGGATTTAGCATCATATCGTCATTGGGCATGCGATGGGACATTCAAGATTGTGCCACAACAGTGGTTTCAACTGTTCTGCATTCATGTACAAGTTAAAGGAAGCAGTTTTCCACGGGTCTTTGCATTACTGCCGAATAAAAGAAAGCAGACATACGAATTATTCTTTGACCAATTGAAAATTATGCAACCTAATGCAGATCCGATTGATATCATGGCAGATTTCGAAGTTGCAGTTCACAAGGCAATTAATTCATCATTCCTTAATTCATCTGTCGTGGCATGTTTGTTTCATTTGAGCCAATCTGTGTTTCGAAAAATTACCGATTTAGGCCTCAAAGAAAAATACAATACAGACTCTGAATTCTGTCTTAAAATTCGATGTTTTTCAGCATTAGCTTTCCTCCCCGTTGAAGATGTCGAAGAGGCTTATGAAGATTTGATAGACGATGAAGAAATACCTGCTGAATTCATCATTTACTTCGACTTGACTTACATAGGCATTGTGAGAGGACGTGGTGCCAGACGAAGGAGAGAAACACCTACATTCCCGACAGCTGTATGGAATGTTAATCAGCGTGTTCTACAAGATGTACCGAGAACAAATAATGCTGCTGAGGGGTTTCATTCTGCGATAAAGCGTTCGGCGGGTGGAGCTCATTTGAATATCTGGAGGTTAATCAAAACTCTGAAGAAAGAGGAAGGGTTCATAATAGGCAAAAAGGCTCAAATTCTTCGGGGAGATCAGTCAACTTCATGTACGCGATATACGAAAATAACTGAACGCCTCAAAAGATTGGTCGTTGAATATGATTCTACAACAAAAATTGATTTCTTGAGGAATGTTGCTTACAATTTACATCAATTTTAAGTAATTTCGGGAATTTTAAGTAATTAGTAAACTTTTAGATTTTTTAACTGCATTTTTAGATTTTTTAACTGCATTTTTCAACTTGCATTTTACTTGCATTTTATCAATTACTTGCATTTTAGCAATTAAATTCACTTGCTGTATTGTACTTGCATTTTAGCAATTAAATGGTTTTATACGGAGTTAATTTGTAATTGGATAATTGGACAAAAAGACGTTGGACCAAAAGACGTGCAGACAAAAAGACGGACCAAAAGACGTGGACGAAGTGTCGTTGGACGAAGTGACGTCGGACGAAAAGACGCAACACGTCTGCAGCCAGGCTGTCTAGGCCCCAAGGTCATCCTCCAGGACCATCTGCATTTTCTTCCACTGAAAGTCAGTAGCCTTTCATCAGCCATGCTGCATCACTGGGATAGCATAAGAGTACAATGAAAGGCAAAGGCATGTGGAAGACAGACACTAAAGGAATGTACAAAGGTGGTTATGTGGCCTTTTAATCCAATACGGATTTTTTTCATTTTAAATATGGCTTGGAATGTTCATTTTGTGATGGTTTTTATTTTTGCATTGTGGCCAAGCAGGCACTGTGATGGTCAGTAATGGAGGATAAGTAAGCTTGGGGACTGTTGGTGAACGAAGAATTGGGGTTGAGGTTATTGGTATCATACTCAATGATTTCCTCACTAATGGTCCTTCGGAAACTGTCCAAAATGCCACTTTACTTCTTCTTCCTCCTCCTCAACCACTCACCTTATAGCTGCTGGAAAGGGCTGTCTTCTCATGATAGCAAGGTTGTGTTGTATGCAGGCCACCATCAAAACTTGACCATCTCCTTGGAGTGTATTGTAGGCTCCCAGTGTGATCCAGGCAGCAGAAGCATGGTTTCAGTATAATCATGGTAACAATGGTTAGAGGAGATTGGCAAGAGTTAAGTGCATTTTTCTTGCTCAGTGTTGTTATTCTGACATCACTTGTATGTATCTTTGATCAATTACAATGCAGTGGTAGCATGCATGGAATGTATTGATCAAAGAGTTATATGTGAAAAATTGTATGCCACACTCACACTGGAATTCTGAATTGTGCTGTACCTGAACACACATTACAGGAGGGGTTCATTACATATTTAGAGCTGCGCACATATTGGATTATGAAGAATGATGTTTCATTAAAGACCTGATTCTGTATTGCTGCAACTGCATCTATCATTACCTTGATGTTTAAAGTAATGAATTATAAAAGAATGTATTGCAACATCTTGGTAAGCCCAAACATTATATTTTCAAACTTTGTAAAGGTTGAGTTCATTCAAAAATGTTACCCACATGTCATAAGAACATAAAAACTAGAAGCAGGAGTAGGCAATTCAGCCCACCGAGCCCGCTCCGCCATTCAGTATGATCATGGCTGATCTCCTCGCAGCCTCAACTCCACTCACCTGCCCATTCTCCATAACCCTTTAATCCATTACTAATTAGATATCTGTCAATCTCCTCAAATTTACTCAGTGTCCCGGCATCCACCACAATCTGGGATAATGAATTCCCCAAAAGTTTGATAGAAGTAATTTCTTCTCATCTCTTTTTAAATCTGTTACTCCTTATCCTAAAACTATGGCCTCTCATTCTAGATTGCCCCACAAGATGAAGTATCCAATCTACGTCTACTTTGTCAATACTTTTTATCATCTTATATACCTGTTTGATTTCCTCTCATTCTTTTAGACTCAAGAGAATATAGGCCTAAACCTCTCAATTTATTGACATAAGGCAAACCCCTCATCTCTGAAATCAATCCAGTGAACTTCTTCTGAATTGCCTCGAGTGCAACTACATCCCTCCTCATCTAAGGGGACCAAAATTGTGCACAGTACTCCAGGTGCAGTCTCACCAATGCCTTACAGTTGCAGCAACACGTCCCTACATTTATACTCTATTCCTTTAGTAATAAAGGCCAAAATTCAATTTGCCTTCCTTATTACCTGCTGTACCCTCATATTAGTTTGCTGAGATTCATGCATGAGGACACCCTGAAACCAGTCTTTTATTATAGCTGATGAAATTCCGGTTGTGGCAAATCAGTGCTTCCCAAACGTTCACCACTGTGACCCCACTTTAATGCATGAAACTTGGTGTGACCCCAGAGTGAGATAAGGGTTAGGAGAGAGAAGAGTTGTGAGGGGTGGTGGGGTCAAAGTGTCTGGGAAGTGGAGGTGGAGTAATTTTCTCACCAACCGTTTTGAAGGCTATGTTGGAGACAGTGATAGGACTTTAGACCATGTATTCTTAACATATGAACACCAGCTAGGAAATGAAAATAGCGGGTGCGAATGTCCTACCCGAATCCAATCACAGGCCTGTCCTGCCTGAATTTTCACTTTGCAGCTACCATTATTGCCTTGGTGCTCTTGACCTCAGTTGCTTTGTCCATGATCCCACTGGGGGTCACGACCACAATTGGGGTCACAACACATGGTTTGGGAACCCCTGTTGTAAATTGCGTGAAAGTCTCTAATTACGACATACAATTGTCATGCAAGTAATTTTTTTTAAATTTCTGAACAATGCTAAGAAGTCATTAATTTGAGGTGATTCTGTTTATTTAATCATCTTGAACGTATAACCAGGAAAATAAAGAACAAAGAAAATTACAGCACAGGAACAGGCCCTTCGGCCCTCCCAGCCTGCGCCGATCCAGATCCTTTATCTAAACCTGTCGCCTATTTTCCAAGGATCTACTTCCCTCTGTCCCCCGCCCATTCATATATCTGTCCAGATGCATCTTAAATGATGCTATCGTGTCTGCCTTTATCACCTCCGCTGGCAAAGTGTTCCCGGCACCCACCACACTCTGCGTAAAAAACTTTCCACGCACATCTCCCTTAAACTTTCCGCCTCTCACCTTGAAATCGTGACCCCTTGTAATTGACACCCCCACTCTTGGAAAACGCTTGTTGCTATCCACCCTGTCCATACCTCTCATAATTTTGTAGACCTCAATCAGGTCCCCCCTCAACCTCCTTCGTTCCAACAAAAACAATCCTAATCTATTCAACCTTTCTTTATAGCTAGCACCCTCCATACCAGGCAACATCCTGGTGAACCTCCTCTGCACCCTCTCTAAAGCATCCACATCCTTCTGGTAATGTGGCGACCAGAACTGCACGCAGTTTTGCCAAATGTGGCTAACCAAAGTCCTATACAACTGTAACATGACCTGCCGACTCTTGTAGCCAATACCCCGGCCGATGAAGGCAAGCATGCTGTATGCCTTCTTGACCACTCTATCAACCTGTGTTGCCACCTTCAGGGTACAATGGACCTGAACTCCCAGATCGCTCTGTACATCAATTTTCCCCAGGACTCTTCCATTGACCATTTAGTCCGCTCTTGAATTAGAATTAGATCTTCCAAAATGCATCACCTCGCATTTGCCTGGATTGAACTACATCTGCCATTTCTCTGCCCAACTCTCCAATCTATCTATATTTTGCTGTATTCTCTGACAGTCCTCCTCGCTATCTGCACCTCCACCAATCTTAGTATCATCTGCAAACTTGCTCATCAGACCACCTATACCTAAGTCCAGATCATTTATGTATATCACAAACAACAGTGGTCCGAGCAAGGATCCCTGTGGAACACCACTAGTCACCTTTCTCCATTTTGAGACAGTCCCTTCCGCCACTACTCTCTGTCTCCTGTTGCCCAGCCAGTTCTTTATCCATCTAGCTAGTATACCCTGAACCCCATACGACTTCACTTTTTCCATCAACCTGCCATGGGAAACTTTATCAAACGCCTTACTGAAGTCCATGTATATGACATCTACAGCCCTTCCCTCATCAATTAACTTTGTCACTTCCTCAAAGAATTCTATTAGGTTTGTAAGACATGACCTTCCCTGCACAAAACCATGCTGCCTATCACTGATAAGGAGAAAAGTGGGGGGTGGGGGGGGGCAGGGATGATCTTCCTGCTGAGGAACAGATTCCGCTGCACAAGGTTAAGAGAGGGTATTAGCCAAACATTCAGCTCAAAATTGGCACGGCTGGCATAAAATCAACAAATTATGATCTATCTACTCTGCAAATGTCTGGAGGCCATTCACTGCATATGTGGTAATACCCTCACCAATATTGCCTCCAACACAATTCACCCAGAAAATGTGCACAGAAACTGTGAATTACATTTTGGAAGTCACACTGAACACCATAAAACAGGCACATACTATCCCAGTTTCATATGCAGAGTTTTTATTTAAAAAGAGTGTCTTAAAGATGGACAGATACAGAGGGCCTCAAAGACAGTAGCCACAAATGCAACGGTGCTATGAAAGATGTGAGCACAGACAAGAGGTAGGGGGTTGGAGGAATGCACAGTTTTGGAGGATTGTAAGACCTGGAGGAGATTGCAGAGGCAGTGAAGCAAAGACAGTCACATTTAAATACAGGGATGAAAATTTTAAATTCAAGTTGAAGTAGGTCAATGAGCAAAGGGAGAATGGAATTGCCGCAAGTTAGATTAAAAGCAGCAGAGTTTTGGATCAGCTTGAATTCATAGAACACAACACACCCAATCACAAAAGTAAAATGCTGCAGATGCTGAAAATCTGAAATAAATGCAGAAAATGCTAGATATATTTTGCAAGGTCATGCAACATCTATGGAGGACTCAAGAAAATTACAGTCACCGGGGAAGTTGTACTGAGCACATTGTTGGAGCTACAGACTGACAGGTCCCTGGATCCCGGTGGACATCATCCTAGGGTCTGAAAATAAGTGGTTAGTGAGATAGTTGCTGCGTTGGTTTTCATCTTCCAAAATTCCCTAGGTTAAGGGAAGGTTCCATTAGATTGGAAAATAACAAATGTAACTACTTTTTCAAAAAGGAAGACAGAAAGCAGGAAACTAATGGCCAGTTAGCTTAACATCTATCATAGGGAAAATATTGGAAGCTATTATTAAACACATTATAGCAGAACACATAGATACATTTAAGGTAATTAGACAGAATCAACATGAGAGGGAAATCACATTTAACCAATGTGTTGGAATTCTTTGAAGAAATGACATGTGCTTTGGATGAAGGGGAACCAGTAGATGTACTGTACTTAGATAATAAAGTACCACAGAAAAGCTAATTGTAGAAAATAAAATCTCCTGGTTCAGGGGTAAAACATTGGCATGGATAGAAGATTGACTAGCTAAGAGGAGGCAGAGTACATATAAATAGGTCATTTTCTGGTTGGCAAGATGTAACGAGTGGCCTGCTACAGGGATTAGTGCTGGGGTCTCAACTTTTTACAATTTATCTAAATGACTTGCATGAAGGGACTGAAAGTATGGTTGCTAAATTTGCAGATGTCGTAAATATAGGTAGGAAAGTAAGTTGTGAGCAGGACATAAGGAGGCTACAACGGGATATAGAAAGGTTAAGTGAGTGGCCAAATATTTGGCAAAAGGAGTATCAGGAGTGGCCAAATATTTGGCAAAAGGCTTTTAATAAGGGTTACATAAGTGTATATGACTGCTGCAGTTATGTTTTTTTAAATCCTGGTTTGAAAGGTTGGGAGCCAGGGGTGTAATTAAGGCATGGTAGAAAGCTTGGACAAACACAGTTTTGTTTGGAGTAAGGGGTATCCTGTTGAGTTAATTAGATTTCATCTTCGTAAGATGATGTCATTTATGGGTGGAGCTAAGCTATCAGGCATTTTGCAGAAAAGCAGTTCAGTTGAGAGTTAGATGGAGCCGTGAGCAGAAGTCAAGCATTTTGCTATTACTGTAGTTTTGTTAAAGATATGTCTGTAGACATGTTAGCAGTTTCTTTCCAAGCAGTTCAGAATTGACTGGTTAGAGGATGAGCTGAAACAAGCTGAGAAGCATATTCTGAAGGAATACAGCTAGAGCTCCTGCATGGTTCTGACAGGAGTCAAGTCTTTTCTTTAAGGCAGTGTCAAATGATCTCTTGTTCTCCAAATTGAGTATCCAAACATATCTGTGAAGCAGGTATTCCTGAATGCTAAATTTATTTAACAGTGGATTGAGAGCTGAGATTTTTTTTGCTGTTGTTTGCATGAGAATAAAGATAGCATTTAAGGATTACTGTATTCACTGTATTGGTTAATATTGTTTAAAGGGTAATTGTAAGCTATTTCTGCTGTCAAGGATATTTGAATACTGTGCTCGTAACAAGGTTTGTGTTAATATACCATATCCTAACTTCTTTGTGAAATCACTCCTGGAGTGAGGCATCGTTTCCTCACAGTCTTACAAAATTTAAAAAATATGTTAGTGTTTCTGCCCGGTATCCTAGCCACTGTTGGGGTCTGTTCTGGGATTGTGACAGTATAATATGGGAAAATGTGAAATTGTCTATTTTGGCAGGAAGAATAAAAAAACATATTATCTAAATGGTGAAAGGTTGCAGAGGTCTGAGATGCAGAGGCATCTGGGTGTCCTGGTGCATGTATTGCAAAAGGCTAGTATACAGGGACAGCAAATAATTAGGAAAGCTAATATATTATTGTTTACTGCAAGAGGAATTGTATGCAAAAATAAAAAGATTATGCTTCAGTTATACAGGGCATAGGTGAGACCACATCTGGAGTACGGTGCGCTGTATGGTCTCTTTATTTAAGGATGTAAATACGTTGGACGTAGTTCAGAGAAGGTTCACTAAACTAAGACCTGGAATGGCTGGGTTGTCTTATAAGGAGAGGTTGGACAGGCTACGCTGGTATCCACTGGAATTTAGATTGAGTTCACTGGAATTTAGATGAGTTAGAGGTGACTTGATTGAAACATGTAAGAAGGGTCCGTGGAGAGGATGTTTTCTCTTATGGAAGAATCTAGGACAAGAAGGTCACTGTTTAAAAATAAGAGGTCGCCCATTAAACTGAGGTGAGGAAATTGTATTTCTCTCAGAGGGTCATGAGTCTTTGGAATTCTCTTCCTCAAAGTTGGTGGAAGCAGAGTCTTTTGAGTATATTTAAGGTAGAGATAGGTGGTTTCTTGAGAAGCAAGGGAGTCAAAGGTTAAGGTAAGCAGGAATGTGGAGTTGAGGTTACAATCAGGTCAGCCATGATCTTATTAAATGGAGGAGCAGGCTCAAAGGACCAAGTGGCCTACTCCGCTCCTAATTTGTATGTTCGTATGAGGGAAAACAGTATTAACTGGTTAGCATTGTTGCTTCACAGCACCAGGGTTCCAGGTTCGATTCCTGACTTGGGTTTCTGTCTGTGCGGAATCTGCACATTCTCCCTGTGTCTGCGTGGGTTTCCTCCAGGTGCTCCGGTTTCCTCCCACAAGTCCCGAAACATGTGGTGTTTGGTGAATTAGACATTCTGAATTTTCCCTCTGTGTACAGGTGCTGGAATGTGGTGACTAGGGATTTTTCACAGTAACTTCATTGCAGTGTTAATATAAGCCTACTTCTGACAATAAAGATTATCAACATTTCAGGTCTGTGACCTTTCATTGGAATGTGGGTTTTGCAATTGGAATCCTTCACTTTGGAAGGCTTGAAGAGACTAGGCAACAAGAGGTCAGAGAGGTAGGTCCTGCCTTCCCAAGCCTGGAGGACTCACGGCTATTTGAAATTTGAATGCTCCAAGGCAAACTGAAATTTGTCAGACTGATGGTGTACATCATGACAGTCTATATATTTCAAGTGTGACAAATGTTAACTTCTGTCTAGGTTAAAAATTGTTCGTTATTTCATTTACAGAACAATCTGATTAGTTGTAACTCAATTTTGTAATTCCTTGAAATCTGTGATGTCTCATAAAATGTAACTCTCTATTCAATGAAAAACTGAGGACGAGCAGTTGTGGGTGGAGATGCGAGGGTCGCTGTGCCTTCAGTGATTTTTTCAGAATGTCTATAGTTTCTTATTTAATGTGTACTGGCCTGAATTGAAGCCAATTATTGCATTGCTTCCTCTTCACGTGTTGAATGTTAGATGAGAGCACTTACTCCCCCACTGGTCTGTTCATTGTGTGCTGCCTGAATCGGCAGGAAGAATGCACAGTGTTAATTGGCTGCTGCAGTCTCCAGATCCTGCAGTCATGGTGGAATGGATGACACTAATGAACTAATGGTAGATGGAACGGATGGAACTTCAATATGCTAGCCTGCATAATAGGATGTAAGACAGTTGACTTGACATGTGCTCCAGTATCTTAAGTGAGACATAAACCCATAACCTCTGACTCGGGGGAGTGTGTCCACACTGAGCCTTGCTGGCACTTTTTTTTGATAATTCCAACCCCCTGTATTTAGTCATATACAATCTGAATACGGTACTATTCACCTGGCCTCAGAGTCCCTTGTTTTCTTAAGCACTTTTCCTCCAAGCTTATTGACCTGCAATTTTCCCATCTGGTCACCTCTTTTTCCCCACTGTTTCTGGTTTTCTAGTTTGTAAACATGGCACAACAAACACACTTCGTAGCGTCCATTTTAAATGTTACTTCTGACAGCTGCTGCCCTTTTAGTCCTCTTTCTTCCGTTTGCCTTCTTTTAGTTTGGTCTCATCATGTTTGGTAGTTTATTTTGGATTTTGCTGTTTACTGGCATCCCTGTTTGAATTCTGCGTTTCTTTGGTTACCGATTTCAACATTGGTTTGCCTCAGTAGCAGTGTCTTTTGCACAAATGCTGTCCTGACTGTCGCCTGCCTTTTGGTCCTTCCACGATAGTTTCGCCTCCTGTTGCGGACACAGATCTCGAGAGTCCGTTGTTCCTGATACGGCACAGAAGAATTAGAAGGCATTATGTTGGGGATGTCCTGGATGTGCATGGTACAGAAAGACAAGTCTTCAGCTCCCTATCTGCTAATGGTGCTCCCTCTCTCTCAGCTCTCTACTTGTAGGAAATCCTGATCCACAAAACTGCCCCACTGTTTACACGGCAGACACTTGCCACTGCCCTTGCGCATGCGTGAGTTTCCACCCTAGTTACTGCATTGCACCACTGACTCACGGTAACAACCCCCCACCCCCCAGCAATTGAACACAGATGTGGGCAAGTTCGTCTCTAGTTCAATTACATATTGTAAAGCAAGCAGATAAATAATAAATGGCTCAGTAAGATATTTTGGTGGCCTTTTCCTCGTTCACTTGCCGGAAGAATTTCAATAACTCAGGTTTGCGTTCATTTTATTAGAATTTGAAAAGTTTACAAATTCGGTCAGCACTTTACTTTCACCAGAGTAGTAAGCATATATCATTTAGCTGATTTTTCACGTAATTATTCGGCATCGTTTACTTTGCAAAAATTTAAACATGTTCAAAGTTAAATAAAATGCAAACTCATACAATCCATCTCAAATTATGCCAATCACATGCAGTACTCAAACCAACCCCTTCCCTGCATGCAGCCTTATTGAAAAGCAGCATGTCTATTTAGGAGAATAAAACAAAACTAGAAATCTCCCCAGGCGGGCAATTACAAAAAAAAGAGTTTTACCATTTTACCACTTAAATAAATGTCTGCTTCATAGCAACTTAATGATATTTGTGAATAGTGTTAATCTTTGTGAATCAGAAGGGTATAGATAAAATGTTTGCTATCAGAATTAATTTGATTTGACATTAACTGTAACCTAATATTTTCATTTCATAAAATGTGTTTGAAGTGTTCTAGTATAGCTCAGTGAGCTAGACAGCTGGTTTGTGATGCAGAACAAGGTCAGCAGCGCGGGTTCAATTCCCGTACCAGCTTAACTGAACAGGCGCTGGTATGTGGCGACTCGGGGCTTTTCACGGTAACGTTATACTTGTGACAATAAAAGGTGGTTATTATTACAGTACTTTTCATATCTGCCTTTGTCAAACGAGAGGGAGAGAGAGGGGGGGGGGGGGACTTGACTAGTCAGAATTGTTCTGGAAGATTCAGTCACAAATGAATTTGAATGGCTTAAGTCACTTCAAATGAAATGTGGCAAATGTGCAGTTCTCATTTATTGGAAATATTCATAAATGTATCCATATTACTATACTTCAGATTATTAAAAAGAATAAATTAGCCGATCATATAAACCTGTGCCTCTGAAAGGAGTAACTTGAGACAAACAACAGCATTTTTTGTTTGAGTAGCTAACTTGTTGTCTAATGGGCAGTTAAAACTATCGCCATGCTTAAAAATCAGCAAAATACCAAATTATACACATAAATTGAGTTTTTGCTTGGTTCGTATGAAATATACACTCACCCTTGTAGTTAAATCAGAAAATGGTGTAGCTCAGCAGCAGTCATCAATGAATTCCAATGTGTACTTTGGGGTACTGCTGGAGCTTAACCAGGTAAAATTCACTTATTACTGGTTTCATATGCTTTCCGCTCCTTAGAATCATAGAATACCTACAGTGCAAAAGGAGATCATTCGGCCAACCAGGTCTACACCGATCCTCTGAAAAAGCGCCCCACCTAGGCCCACTTCCCCACCCTATCCCTGTAACCCTACCTAACTTTTGAACACTAAAAGACAATTTAGAATGGCCAATCTGCATATCTGTGGAGGAAACCCACGCAGACACAGGGAGAATGTGCAAACTCAATGCAGGCAGTCAAATAAGGTTGAAATTGACCCCATGTCCTTGGCACTGTGAGGCAGCGGTGGGAACCACTGTGCCTCCTGTTTTATCCTGCAAAAACATTATCATCTTTTGAAGGTATTGAAGAACATAAGAAATAGGAACAGTAGACCATAGGGCCAATTGAGCCTGCTCCTCCATTCAATGGGATCATGGCTTATTATTGTCTTACACTCCATTTTCTAGTCTACTTCCACATTCCTTCATTCCATGAGACCCCAAAAACCTATCTGTTTCAGCCTAAATACATTCAGTGATAGAGCAGCCACAGCCCTCTGGGGAGAGAATTCCAAAGTTTCACAACCCCTTGAGTGAAGGAAATTGTCCTCATCTCAGTCTTAAATGATCGTCCCTTAGCCTGAGACTGTGCCCCCCCACCCCCCCCCCCAGCCCCCCCAGCCCCAGCCCCATGTTCTAGATGTCCTGATCAGATTTTTTAAAATTTCAGTGTCTGAATCACTTCTCATTTTCTTAAGCTCCTATAATGGACAAAACTGTTTGCAGAGGGAAAAATGCTGCTGGGAGCAAGTTATAATTTAACCATCAATTATAGTTAGCTCAAGTGTGACAGGAACTGAAATCATAACCTGAATATTTTTGTGCACACAAACTAATTTTAAGGTATTGTCTCACACTTGGCCTGTGTAACAATACGTCAAACGCATTTCAGTTATTTAAAAAAAAATGTTTGCTCTTGTGGGCAACACTGACAAAAACATATTTATTGTCACATTGTCCACAGAGAGTAGATTGGAGTCTCTTCCTTCGAAGGATATTAGTAAATTAGTTGCATTTTTTACAACAAAAGTAGCAACTTTCATGATCATGTACTTGGCCACAAGTTACTAGATTGACCTCAATTTCAGAATTTACCAAAAACTTGTGACCTCAGGTTTGCTCGATCCTTAAAATACTGAATTATTTGCAAATCAGCAGAAACAATCCCAGCTCTAAGTGACAGGTGCACACCTTCAGGTCCTGTCAATAAACCAGACTGTTCAGTCTATCATCAATAGGACTCTAGAGTGCTGCTGATCTGGCCAAGCTTGGATATTGATTGTCAAATAGAAGATTAACCTGTCACCAATCTTCAATTATAGAGCCCATCGTCTTACAGCCTGTTCAACTCCAAAGAGACCCTGTCTACTACCTCTGAGGGTGAATAATAATGAATCAGTCATCAGACAACTTAAAATGCAGGCTTACCTCCTCACGAGACAGGCAATACATTTTTTGAGCTCTTCCCAAGTGGTATGAAGTACAAATTACCATGAAATTTGTGAATGCATTACTATTGTTCTCCTAACCACAGTATTAAAATACATTATATCTAATTGAACAAGGTTGAATAGTTTGTAATGAAGAACTTCAGCAGAAACTGCGCACTACTCTACAGACCAATTGAGGTTGGCTCTAGTCTTTAGATGTATGAATGCATTTATGTAATCAGGACATATTCATATTCATTCCAGCAACTATCATTTTGGACTTCCATGTCAGGAAGAGGAGGCTTTTAATGTGGCATTCCTTATGGAGGACAACTTGTGGCATGATAATTACCTTGAAGTTGAAGTTCAATGCCGTGTAATAAGCTTATTCTTGCCTCCTTTTGAATTGGTTGAAGATTAATCTGTAAATGGCAGTATAACACATTCAGTGAGCAGACTTTCGAACCTACTAAATCAGGAAATTAGAGATCACATGCAATTGCTCATGTTGCTCTGTCTCCAAACCTTAGTATTAGGGCCGGTAAAAAAACTACATTTAAAAATTCTAATGATCCACTGGATCTCTTGACCATTAAAAATTGGCATCTGAGGACGTAGTGCTTTGGATGCATTTTAAGGATGCATGCAGAGCTTCATTCCTACTTAGAATAAGACAATCACAGTTGGCAATACAACTCAAATCTGCCATTTATAGATAGCAATCCCAGACTGGCATCTGCACCATAACTACAGTCTAATTTGAAAATAATCATTCTTTAAAATGTAAAATGCTGTCTATTTCTGGCACTAGATTTTCATATAGTTTACCAGTATGTGAATGTTTTAATTACTTGGCTGGTTTTCATGCACTTGGATCCATGACAACTATGACAAACACATGCAGTACGCGTGTGTTATAGATTGTATCCTTTTAAATTTGTGTTGTGAGTGGAGAACATTTTGAACTATATAATAAGACTACCTACTGGTTATTTGTTTGTTACCGGTGTTAATGAGAATGATTTAATCATTAAATTAAGAGTATCACTAATAAATACCATTGTCTCAGTGTGATGTTCCTTATACTTGTATGAATAACTAATTAAACCTTATACAGTATTGCGGGGATAGAAAGCAAGATGATACCCAAAAACATCTCCTCCTTCCTCTACCCTGGCTCTTTTAAATAAGTTGATGATTTGTACAGTAATGTAATAAAATAACAATATACAGAGGAAGGCGAAAGGAAATAATTATGCAAATTGTGCCTGTATGTAGTTTAACTATCACAAAAATATTTTGTTACCACATTTGCAACCCACAAATAATTCTGTACACTGTACATAATTCAGTGTTCTTTACACCAGGGCCTCAAATCAATTTTTTAAAAGTTTTTGGTCAGAGCTGCACATTTCTCATGAATGGTTTCCCAACATAGAACTATGTTGTAGAATATAAAGTACATGTCCAAGTTTGTGGAACTCACCTCTTCATTCACCTGAGGCAGGAGCTGCGTTCCGAATGCTAGTGATTCAAAACAAACCTGTTGGACTTTAACCTGGTGTTGTAAGACTTCTTATTGTGCCCACCCCAGTCTAACGTCAGCATCTCCACATCAAGATTAAATAGCACCTTAGATGCTATAAACATTAAATCAGAGCAATTTGAAGTTTTGTAATGGTTATTAAAAACAATTATTGTACAACTATAGTTCTGCCATAGAACAGTACAGCACAGAACAGGCCCTTCATGTTGTGCCGAACAATGATCACCCCACTTAAACCCACGTAACCCGTATACCCGTAACCCAACAATCCCCCCATTAACCTTACACTACGGGCAATTTAGCATGGCCAATCCACCTAACCCGCACATCTTTGGACTGTGGGAGGAAACCGGAGCACCCGGAGGAAACCCACGCACACACGGGGAGGACGTGCAGACTCCACACAGACAGTGACCCAGCCGGGAATCGAACCTGGGACCCTGGAGCTGTGAAGCATTGATGCTAACCACCATGCTACCGTGAGGCCCCATCTAAAAATAAACTAGAAAATTGCTTAGAAACTTAGTGAGAAGTTTACGATTTTTGGCCATCGAGTAGTCAGCCAAACATGAGACATTTAAAGCAATGAGAAAATAATTTTATTTAAAAAGATAGGGCATTTAAGTTTGCGAGGGAGTACGAAAATTGCAGAGCTTTACAATAAATTGTGAGAAGTAAATTCAGACACACGTGGTCAAAACAAAGTCACAATCCAATACCATCATCATCACAAATAGTACAAAATATCTGACGATAGCAGATTATAAAAATGGGCCGATTGATTGGGGTAGGCAAGCAGCACCGATGCAGGAACAGTCAACCAGCCGCATAGATGGAAAGCAACTCCAGAAAGCAGAAACCCCGGTACGAGGGGGAAAAATCAACAGCAAGAAGATTCTGCGTTCAACAGCCAAAGCCACGTGCGTGTGACACACAAAAATCATACCCATTGCAAAGTGCTGCAAAGATAATCAGAAATGAGAAAGTTTCATGTGAATTATGATGAGCCGCGAGAAAGGTGCAGCAGGAAGCTGCTGTCAGCGGGTTGAGTGTCTGCTTAATGTTGGAATACTGCAGTGCACATCGGCTATCTTGTCCGACCCTCGTTTCCTTCCTTTTCGCTTTTATGACTCAAGGCGCTGTGTCAGCCCAGGCCGTGCTGCGCCAAGCACCACCCCTCGCCCCGGGCTCTGTGACTGCCCCCGGGCTCTGAGTAACAGCCCCCCTGACCCCGGGCTCTGAGTGATAGTTCCTCTCGCCCCCCCCCTCCCCCCGGGCTCTGTGACCGTCCCCCTCCCACGGCTCTGAGTGACTGCCCCTCCCCCCGGCTCTGAGTGACTGCCTTCCCCCCCCCCCCCCTCACCGGGCTCTGTGACAGTCCCCCTCCCCCCGGGCTCCGAGTGACTGCCGCATCCCCCTGGGCTTTGAGTAACAGCACCCCCCTTCCCCGGGCTCCGTGGCAGCTTCCCCCCCTCCTCGCTCTGTGGGCAGCCCCCTCCCCCACCCCGGCTCCTGGTGCCAGCCCCCCCTCCCCCCGGGCTCCGAGTGACTGCCGCATCCCCCTGGGCTCTGAGTAACAGCACCCCCCTTCCCCGGGCTCCGTGGCAGCTTCCCCCCACTCTGAGCCCCCACCCCCAGCACTCTGGCAGGGCCTGTCATGATATGCAGACATGCAGATAATTATGTACAGACAGGCAGCTATTCAACACAGAGAACAGGACATGACCAATGAGCAGGCAGGTCACTCAGGGGTGGTATCTCACTATAAAAGGCACGAGGCACTCACATTCCGCCTCTTTCCACTGATGAACATCTACAGAGTGAGTCAGGGTGTATGTACTGTATCACACCTCCAGCACGTGGCTAAGAGCTAGTCTGGTTCAGTCAGATAGAGTAACCACACTTAGGTTAGCAGAGAGTCGAACTCATAGAGAACTGTGCTAACTGTGCTACTGGTTCAGTAAATCAGATTCAAGGTCTGGAGTATCTTTTGGTTAAAGTTGCATCAAGCTGCAGCCTGTATTATCCCAGAGTACATAACACGACATGCTACCAGGAGACTGCTTAATCGAGGTGGTTTACCTCAGTCCGTTTCGTGCTGACCAGTGAATGTATCCCGGCGCTATGGAGAAGATTCAGGCTCCTCATCATCTCAGGGCCTCCGGCAATCCCAGTGCCAACTGGCGGACATTCAAGCAAAAGTTTCTGCTGTACATCGAAGCTTCAGACCTTGATGCAAGGAAGATTGCGCTTTTCCTCTCAACAGCGGTGATCAAGCCATCAAACTCTTCAACTCTTTTCACTTCACCGAAGGCCAGGACAAGACCAAGTTTCAGACCATCCTGGTCAAGTTTGACGGTCACTGTGAAGTGGACACCAATGAAATCTTCAAGCGCTACATATTCAAACAGCGTCTACAAGGTAAAGATGAATCTTTCAACTCCTTCTTCACTAACCTCCACCTGCTAGCGCTGTCCTGCAACTTTGGTGATATTGCTGACTCCATGATCAGAGACCAAATCATTTTTGGAGTTGACTCTGATCCTCATAGAGCAGCTACCGAAAATCAAGCATATGAACCTGCCAGTCGCGATTGAAACATGCACAGTGCATGAGCACGCCAAAAATCGCTATGCCAGTACAAATCGTCTGAAAATGAGATACTTGCCTCCCACGAGTCAAAGAGTGTGCAGGCAATCTCCCGAATGCAGCACCTCAGCATTGATGAAAGCGGCCATTTTGCGCCCTTTTCCCGGGGCCCCACGCATGAGCGATGCGAATGGGATAACAAAGCGGCCGACACCCGCACTGCACATGTGCGACGATGTGCTCGAACTGTGGCAACGCCCACTTAAAGAAACACTGCCCTGCAAGAGGCAGGCAATGTTTAAACTGCGGGAAGCCTGGACACTATGCAGCCTTCTGCAGGTCTGCAGCAACAGTCAGGGGCCAGCGCTCCCAATTCCAATGCCGGCGCGTTCAGAGTGTGCGACAACGATTACAGGATTCTGATCCTGGCAACACAACGGATCCAGAGGAAGAATGTCTGGACTCCGCCGACTGTGTGGGCATCATTACCAAATGTGAATATGCCACATCCAACTCATCACAAATTCAATCCATCCTCGCTGTGGATTCTGGGGACGAATGGCGGCGGTGATGCAGGTCAACCACTGCTCCATCCAGTTTAAACTGGAAACAGGTGCTTGTGCCAACCTCCTCTCACAGGCAGATTTCAAACGCATCAAGAAGCTCCCCCAAGCTCCTTCCAACAGCCTGCAGGCTCCTGGACTACACTGGAAATGCCATCACGGCACTAGGATCCTGCCATCTACTCACCTCCAACCGGAGCACCCATGCACGGTTACGTTTTGAAATTGTCAAGCCAGACAGGGCAGGACTGCAAGCAGCGGAACCTCGTGCAGCGGGTTTACACAATGACATCCTCCAATGTGGATCTTCAGGCCGGCATTGACGATATCCTCTGTCAGTATCCGGATGTATTCGACGAGATGGGCACGCTGCCATATCGATATAAGATTCGACCTGATGCCAAGCCAGTGGTCCATGCACCATGCCAGGTCCCAGCTCCACTGAGGGAGTGCCTGAAGGCACAGCTCAAGGATCTTCAGCAACAGGGCATAATTTCAAAGGTAACCGAACCGACTGACTGGGTCAACTCAATGGTATGTGTTAAAAAACCTTTGGGAAACCTGCGCATCTGCATTGATCCAAGGATTTCAATAAGAATATAATGCGTGGACACTACCCCATCCCGAAGCGGGAGGAACTCACCAGTGAGATGGCATACGCACGTTTTTTTCACCAAGTTAGATGCGTCACATAGATTTCGGCAAATCCAGCTGGATGAGTCCAGCAGCAGGCTGTGCACCTTCAACACACCGTTTGGCAGATACTGCTTTAATCGCATGCCGTTTGGCATTGTCTCGGCATCGGAGATCTTCCATCGCATCATGGAGCAGATGATGGAGGGCATTTAAGGGGTTCGTGTGACGACATCATCATATGGTCCACACAGGTGCAGCTGTGTGCGAGCACCCTCCCGGCATCTGATGAGAAGGTGGTTCGTATCCGTGAGGAGACAGCCAAAGACCCCTCTTGCAGCGTGTCATGCACCACCTCACCAATGGCTGGCAGAAAGGGCAGTGCCCTCAATTTTACAATGTAAAGGACGACTTGATGGTGATTGATGGACCGGATTGAAATTCCACGGAGTCTTCACAGCTTGGTGCTCTGCCAAATCCATGAGGGACACCTGGGCGTTGAGAAGTGCAGACGCAGAGCCAGACAGGCTGTCTACTGGCCCGGTATTAGCCAGGACATCTCGAACAAGGTCCTCAACTGTGCGACCTGTCAATGCTTCCAGCCAGCGCAGAGTAAGGAAATGCTCCAGCAGCATGAAATCGAGACTTCCCTGTGGTCCAAGGTTGGCATCGATCTCTCTCGTGCGAATGGTCGTGACTGCGTGTTGATTATTGACTATTTCTCCAATTATCCTGAAGGCCTGTAAGGAGACGTTCTCCAGGCATGGTATTCCACTCACTGTCATGAGTGACAATGGCCCGTGCTTCAACAGCCACGAGTGGTCTATGTTTGCCAAGTCATACCATTTCAAACATGCCACTTCCAGCCCACACTATCCGCAGTCCAATGGGAAGGTCGAAAAAGGGGTGCACATTGTGAAACAGCTGATCTGCAAAGCCGCGGATTCTGCTTCTGACATCTACCTCGCGTGCTTGCGTACAGGGCGAACCCACTGTCGACTGACATGTCGCCGGCTCAACTCCTGGATTGAATTGGATTGGATTTGTTTATTGTCACGTGTACCGAGGTACAGTGAAAAGTATTTTTCTGCAAGCAGCTCAACAGATCATTAAGTACATGGGAAGAAAGGGGAAGAAAGAAAATACATAATAGGGCAACACAAGGTATACAATGTAACTACATAAGCACAGGCATCGGGTGATGCAAAAGGGTGTACTGTTAATGAGGTTTTTCCATAAGAGGGTCATTTAGGAGTTTGGCAACAGCGGGGAAGAAGCTGTTTTTGAGTCGGTTCGTGCGTGTTCTCAGACTTCTGTATCTCCTGCCCGATGGAAGAAGTTGGAAGAGTGAGTAAGCTGGGTGGGAGGGGTCTTTGATTATGCTGCCCGCTTTCCCCCGGCAGCGGGAGGTGTAGATGGAGTCAATGGATGGGAGGCAGGTTTGTATGATGTACTGGATTGTTTGTATGATGGCGGTGTTCACGATTCTCTGAAGTTTCTCGCGGTCCTGGGCCGAGCAGTTGCCATACCAGGCTGTGATGCGGCCAGATCGGATGCTTTCTATGATGCATCTGTAAAAGTTGGTAAGGGTTAATGTGGACATACAAAATGTCCTTAGTTTCCTGAGGAAGTATAGGCGCTGTTGTGCTTTCTTGGTGGTAGCATCGATGTGGGTGCACCAGGACAAATTTTTGGAGATGTGCACCCCTAGGAATTTGAAACTGCTAACCATCTCCACCTCGGCCCCGTTGATGCTGACAGGGATGTGTACTCTACTTTGCTTCCTGAAGTCAATGACCAGCTCTTTAGTTTTGCTTGCATTGAGGAAGAGATTGTTTTCGCTGCACCACTACACGAGGTCCTGTATACCCTCCTGTATTCTGACTCGTCGTTATTCGAGATCCGGCCACTGATGAACAGGGACCTGCAGACGACATTTCCAGCCATCCACTTGCCCAACCTGGATCACCTCCCGGTGTTGCAGCAGCTCCGAAACCAGCAAAAGCAGGGCTATGATGCTCATGCCACCGATTTGCCCCTGTTAGCCCCGGCAGACTCTGTCAGGATCAAGATATCGGATGGTGGCTGGTCTGCTCCAGTTGTCGTAGTTCGACAGGCTGCGCCTCGCTCGTATGTTGTACGTATGGCTGATGGTTCTGTTGTGCAACGAAACAGACGGGCACTGCACAAAGTTTCCTGCCCGCAACCGCTTTCTTCTCTGTTTCCGTCCGTTGTTTTGCCACGTCCTGATACCTCGAACTACGAGGCCACCAGTCAGGCTTCCATCCCGCCTGTCAAGGCGCCATCGTCCCCACCACCACCTCTCCGGCGGTCGAAAAGGATCAGACGCAAGCCCCCGAGACTGGACTTATGAACATTTGTTTTGTTTGCCATGTTCTGTTTTCTCACATTAGACAGCTGTCTTCGCATGTAAATACGTTCACACATGCCACCGCTTGTAAATATGTTAATATATGCCACCACATGTAAGTATGTTCCCATGTGCCAACCAAACAATAAAAAAATGTCATGACATGCAGACATGCAGATAATGATATACAGACAGGCAGCTAATGAACACAGAGAACAGGACATGACCAATGAGCAGGCAGGGCACTCAGGGGTGGTATCTCACTATAAAAGGCACGAGGCACTCACACTCCGCCTCTCCACTGATGAACATCTACAGAGTGAGTCAGGGTGTATGTACAATATCACACCTCCAGCACGTGGCTAAGAGCTAGTCTGGTTCAGTCAGACAGAGTAACCACACTTAGGTTAGCAGAGAGTCAAACTCATAGAGAACTGTGCTAACGGTTCAATAAATCAGATTCAAGGTCTGGAGTATCTTTTGGTTAAAGCTGCATCACGTTGCAGCCTGTGTTATCCCAGAGTACATAGCACGACAGAGCCCCCTTTCCCCCCTGGGCTCTGAGTGACTGCCCCCCTCCCCCGTGCTCTGGCAGGGTCCCCTCCCCCCCCCCCCCCCTGGGATCTAAGCCCCCTCCGCCCGGGCTCTGAGTGACTGCCCCAGCGCTCTGACAGTGCCCCCTCTCCCCCTGGGCTTTCAGCCCCCTCCGCCCGGGCTCTGAGTGACTGCCCCCCTCCCCCCACGCTCTGACAGGGCCTCAACTCCGCCCCCCCGGCTCTGAGTCCCCTCCCCCACGCTCTGAGTGACAGCCCCCTCCCCCGAGCTCTGTGACAGCCCCCTCCCTCGTGCTCTGAGTGACAGCCCCCTCCCCCCGCGCTCTGAGTGACAGCCACCTTCCCTCCCCCCGCACTCTGTGACAGCCCCCTCCCCCCGCGCTCTGAGTGACAGGCCCCCTTCCCCCCGAATGACACCCCCTCGCGCTCTGAGTGACAGCCCCCTCCCTCCGCGCTCTGAGTGACAGCCCCCTCCCCTCCGCCCGCGGTCTGTGACAGCCCCCCTCCCCTCACCCGCGCTCTGAGTGACAGCCCTCTCTCCCCCCACTCTGAGTGACAGCCCCCTCCCCGTGCTCTGAGTGACAGCCCCCTCCCCACGCTCTGAGTGACAGCCCCCTCCCCACACGCTCTGAGTGACAGCCCCTCCCCCACGCTCTGTGTGACAGCCCCTTCCCCCGTGCTCTGAGTGACGCCCCCCTCTGAGTGACAGCCCCCCCTCTGAGTGACAGCTCCCTCTCTGAGTGACAGCCCCCCCTGAGTGACAGCCTCCACCCTCTGAGAGACAGCCCCCCCTTTGAGTGACAACCACCCCCCTCTGAGTGACAACCCCCCTCTGAGTGACAGCCCCCCTCTGAGTGACAACCCCCCCTCTGAGTGACAACCCCCCCCTGAGTGACAACCCCCCCCTCTGAGTGACAACCCCCCCGCTCTGAGTGACAACCCCCCTCTCTGAGTGACAACCCCCCCCCTCTGAGTGACAACCCCCCTCTGAGTGACAACCCCCCCCTCTGAGTGACAACCCCCCCCTCTGAGTGACAACCCCCCCTCTGAGTGACAACCCCCCTGAGTGACAGCCCCCCACCGAGTGACAGCCCCCCTCTGAGTGACAGCCCCCCCTCTGAGTGACAGCCCCCCCCTCTGAGTGACAGCCCCCCCTCTGAGTGACAGCCCCCCTCTGAGTGACAGCCCCCCCTCTGAATGACAGCCCCCCCTCTGAATGACAACCCCCCCTCTGAGTGACAGCCCCCCCCTCTGAGTGACAGCCCCCCTCTGAGTGACAGCCCCCCCTCTGAGTGACAGCCCCCCCCTCTGAGTGACAGCCCCCTCCTTCTGAGTGACAGCCCCCTCCCTCTGAGTGACAGCCCCCTCCCTCTGAGTGACAGCCCCCTCCCCTCCCCCTGCGCTCTGAGTGACAGCCCCCTCCCCTCCGCACTCTGACCGCCCCCTCCCCCCGCCCCCTCCCCCCGGGCTCTGAGTGACAGGGCAGAAGCCAGCAGACGCCAAGCAGCATCAGCGACGCTGCCTTGCACTGACGCATTGCAGGTACGGCCCAACCAATCAGCGACCGCAGAGGGAGCCGCGCCGCCACGCCGGTCTGCATCTGCCTCCGCGGGGCGAACCAAATAATCCCTAGCTGGAGGCATCCGGCGGCGGCTGTGTGTGAGGGGCTGTTGACGGTTAGGAAAGGGGTCCTTTATTTGAAAGGAGATGGCGGGTTAATTCGAAGCTGGGTTGCTAGTTTTTCTTTGAGGGGAGGCTGGGGCGCTCGGGCCCTCTTTGGGGTGGGCAATCGGCGGAGAACGCGGTGGGCGGGGCTGTGCGGAGGGATACAGCGGCAGAGGGGTGTTAAGCAGTGGCTGTGAGCGGGCTGTTTATAGTCAGTGGCAGTGAGGGCGGAGAGGAGTTCAGCCGCGAGCGGGGCAATCGCAACCAGTCCACAACGGTGCAAAAAAAAAAAAATGGTGAGTCCCGCCCCGGCTTTCAGCCTCAGTCCCCTGCCGTGGAAGAGATTTGGATTTATTCCCCTCCCCGGTGGTGTAGTTTCCGTTGGACTGCAAGCGGACATTTCTTTAATCTGTATTTTTTCATTTGCCCCGTTCCCCTCGGCAACGTGAGACGACGCCTCTGGAGTTGGGAGATGGAGGACGAGAGCCGCCGGGCTGCCACTGCGGCCCATTAGTCGCCATCAGCCGCTATCGACATTGGTCTTTATTTTTTGCTCTTTCCCTTTTTGTTTTGGGAGGGGTGGTGGAGCTCGGTGTAGGAGAGGACGAGCGGGGAAGGAGGGAGTGGATATCGGCAGTTGGCTGCGTTGGGTGGAGGGTTTGTTTCCACCTCCCGCCCCGTTCCCGTCTGTACGGTGGCGGCGGCGACCTTACCCGAATGTCGCTCCTTGTGCTCGGCTCGATCCTCCCGTGCGCCTGCCGCTGCGGGCTTCTTTCCCGGGGAAGGGGGTGGTGCCGCCGCCTTTTCACCTCATCCCGAGGGCGGCGGTTCTGACCGTTGGAGCCTGCGGGGGAGGGAGGGAGAGAGTGAGGGAACGCGCGAGGTGCGCGGTAATGACTGGGCCAGGGGGGAGGGGGCCGCGCGGTAACGGCCGGCCCCGGGGGGTGGTTAGGGGCCCGCGCGGTAACGGCTGGCCCGGGGGTGTGGCCGGGGCGAAAGATCCCGAGGAGGCGGGCGCGCAGTAACGGTCCCGGGATTTACCCTGCCGCTGCCTTTAGCTCCCAGCGATTTCGTCAGCGGCGTTTAAAAAGCTTTAACGTCGCTGGTTTGAATTTATTTCCCGGGGGGGGGGGGGGGGGGTTTCGTCCTCCGGCGATGGCTGGCGTTAAAATTATCGGCACTTCCGGCTGCAGCCGCGCGCAATGCAGGAGGAGTGGAGCGAACTGCAGCGAAATGACTCTTTCATTTAGCCCTGGGATGCCTTGTCCCTCCCTCTTTCCCGGGGGCTGAGTCGCCCTGTGACTTGCTTAAAGTTTAGCGTTTTCTTCAGGGCTTGATGGTTACTGTGGGATCACTGGAGCTGAGGACTGACTGTTAGCATTGTGGAATTTGAGCCACTCCCTCACTGGATGCTTGGTCTGTAGCTCCTCTTGCCACCGCACCCATTATTGGCAGTTTGCACTTGACGACTTTTAAAATTTATTTGACCTATATGGCGTGAATAGATGAGCTGCTTTCAAGTGCTATTGAACAAGACTATTTACCAAAAAGTTGGGCTTTTAAATGGAGTCCAGTATTGTTCATTTACTAAGGCTGGGTGAGTTATATTATTGTGTAAAATGTTAAATTGTCTGCCTGTTGTAGCCATTGATGTTTTAATTACATCATAAAACATCCCTCTTTGGAACTCTGGGTGCAATCTTTAGAACACAGTGCAGAAGGAGGCCATTCGGCTCATCGAGTATGCACCGATCCACTTAATACCTCTCCTCCACCCTATCCCTGTAACCCAATAACGATTTGAATTCAAAAGTTTCTCTGCTGAAGACCTGCAGCTTTTTATGTTTTGGCTGTTGAATGAAAAGTAGGCGATCCCTGCACTTGGTCTCCTGGAAATTTGTCTTTGCCAGAGTCAATGTTGCTGGTGAGGTATTGTTATTTTAAAACATATTCTTGCACATTGTCTTAACCTGTATAAAACTTTATTTAATGTAAGGATGAGTTCTGTGTGGACACCTTCAACAATGTTATGTTGGGCATCATGTCTTTTTTTTTTTGTTGCTAACGAATGAATGAATGAGTTGTATCATTTGGCCAAATTTGTGATTTTCTTGCCCTGTCATGTAGCCTGATGTATGACTAGTTCATAATCTGTAATTCTCTTTTTTTCAGGCTGATCAACTAACAGAGGAGCAAATTGCTGGCAAGTATTTAAAAACTGTCCTAATTGTTTGCAGCTTGCTTTTGTGTAAAAATCTCTTATTTTGGGGGAGGGGTGTGGGTAAGATATTCAAAGCTCTGTTTTTAGTACTAAAAAGTTTGTAAATATGTTGTGAATTCTGGTGCAAGAAATTTGATGGGGCAGGTGTAAGTTTAAACTTGATTGGTACAGCTGGGAAGTTATTGTGGTTGAACTTCCAAGTAAAGTTACATTAACTTGAGGTTAATTTAATTGCCCATCCTTGAACTTTGGTTCATTGTTATCGTTTAAAGAGCTTGCAAATTGTCCAGAAAGTACAACCAACAGACCAGTGAAGTGTTTTTTCCTGGTTGAACTTGGAGCTTTGTATAGAGTGCATATGCATCAGTTGGCATTGAACATTGACAGAACTAATTTATCTAGGGTGGGTGGGGCGAGAAGTGAACAAGATAAATGATTGGGTTGCCTTTTTTTTTGACGGAAGCAATTTTGTGGTCTTTCTGTAGTAAATCCATGTATTAAACCAAGCTGGTTATATGAATTAACAATATCTAGTCAATAAACATCTGTACTGTTTTTGCAAAGCTAGATTTCGACCTTGGGATTAATACCCTTTATTTACCTGGGCCAGTTAAAATCAGCAGTTTCAACCTTCTGGCGGTACTTTCTTTATATCTAAGAAATCTGCAACTTTTATCTTAGAGTAATCTAATAGTGATACCTCCATTTTTGCAATTGGCATGAGGCATGGTTGTTAGTTGAGACCTTCACCAGTTTAGCAATAAACTTGATCTATATATTGCCTTGCACAACTTTAAAGAGTAATTTACATTATGTCGAATGCTTTAAAATAGTAAATTCTCATGCATTCAGTGCATACTGTGCTAGTATATCTTTACAATATTGAATTTTTCCCTCCTTGTAGAATTCAAAGAGGCCTTTTCACTCTTTGACAAAGATGGGGATGGTACCATAACAACAAAAGAACTTGGGACAGTTATGAGATCACTAGGACAGAACCCAACTGAGGCAGAACTACAGGATATGATCAATGAGGTTGATGCTGATGGTGAGCAGGAGGAGCAAAAATCCCTTGTATTGAGCATTTCCTATTACTGTGTGCTGTTTTCACTAACCACTTTTTTTTTGGGGGCAGGAAATGGAACAATTGACTTTCCAGAATTCCTGACAATGATGGCAAGGAAAATGAAAGATACAGATAGTGAGGAAGAAATCAGAGAAGCATTCAGAGTGTTTGACAAGGTATAGTATACTTGTGGCAATTCAAGTTGCTAGAAAATGAATTTTTTTGCTACATTATGTGAATTAGTCTGTGTGCTTCACGTTTAGCTCAATGCAGTCTTTTCCCCCTCGGCGGACTTGGCAAGGCTAGCAATCCACTACCTTAATGTGACTCTGAACCTTATTCAATATTACTTTTACAGTCCCAAATTGGAACATTTTGTTTTGGCACTGTGGGCTTTTGGCCACTAAATTAGATTGAGACTACAGTTTCAGAAAGCCTTGAAGTAAGTGAACATAGAGACGTCTTAATATGATTTGGACTTTAATTCAAGGGGACTAACTTGCATTTTATATTGTAACTTTCACACTGACATTCAAAGCATGTTGTACAAATGCAGCAGCATGCAATTTTGTGCACAGCAAGACTTCATGGACAAGAGTACATCATCTGTTTCTGATGTTGGTTGTAGTATAATATCGTCCAGATTACTGGTCGAGGATAATTGACCAGGATACTGCAAGTGTGGATGCTGTTCAGAATCGCAACATAGGACCTTCATCTGCTTGGGGGTGATGTTTTGTCTGAAAATGCCACTTCAAAAGTGCGTTGCTTTTTTGTAAATATTAGCCAAAATATGCGTTCGTCCAGATTGGACCTCGTTTGCATGGTCCTTTGATCCCAACATTTTTTCTTGGAAATGATCTCAAACTGTTGCATTTCTTTTATTTCCAGGATGGTAATGGTTACATTAGTGCTGCAGAACTTCGTCATGTAATGACAAACCTTGGAGAAAAATTGACAGATGAAGAAGTTGATGAAATGATCAGAGAAGCAGATATTGATGGTGATGGTCAAGTGAACTATGAAGGTAAAGGAAGTTGCTATCTTTCCCCCCCCCCCCCCCCATCCCCCATACCTACAGTGGTTCAGTATTATAGATTTCGTACCTACATCTGGTTCAGTATTTAGATTTCAATTTTGTTATCCTGCACTCTACCAACCAGAATTTGTTACAATAATTTCTGTTCCTGCAAGGAGAACCATAATTATCAACCTGAAGCAATTGCCAAGCCTTCTGGAACCCATACCTGTACACTATTTTATAATTCTAGCTTGTTTTAATGTACTGTTAAAGATTTGATCTGCTGAGTACTTGCATATTAGTTCATTCTGCAAGTATTGTACTGTTTTCCATTGATGATTGGAATTCTTCATTCATCTACTTTTGATCAGCATTCCCCACAATACATTTATTCGTCCTCACTTGAACTTTGACTGGAAATTGTTACTTTCAGGATCTCGAGTGGGTGAATGCAATTTTTTTTTTTTTCTTTTTGCAAAAACTGTTTGTGACATGTCCCATCTGCAAGCATATTTTTGCTGAGCAAAATGCAATTACTTTGAAATTGTGTATGGTACTTGATGTGAAAAATGTAATTATTCAAACAATAGCTTCAACCCAAGGAAGGTAACTACACAATTAGATGCTAACTTCAGGTTTACTTGCTCATGGGATGCGATAGCAGGGTACCTAATGCTGATCAATAGAGATGTAATAGTGAAGAAAACTAGTCTTTCCATTGTTATTGTGCTCCTTTCTTTGGCTTGAGTATTAATTGGCATCCAAATTTATTTGTAGAATCCACAATCATTTAAGCTTTGAGTTTTGTTTATGACTACCCAAGTTTGTGCCATAGTAGTGATCCAATAATTCTATTGCCTTTCTCACCCCAGACATGTGGATATAAAAGATATCCCTTATTTCAAAGTGTTTAAACAAAATCTTTAACAGGTTAGAAATTTTAAAAACTGGAAAGCTCTGCCATACACCCGCCTCTAGAGTGACCTATTAGCCTGTTTAATATCACTAGATTTCTTATTCATTGAGGTAATTCTAGAAGTTTGGGAATTCTGAGTAGGTAAATATGGACAGTACTGTTAAATTACTTCTGAAATGTTGGATTACCTGCATCAGAACTAAGTACATCTATCAGCGTCTGGTTGTTCAGGAACCAAACCTGAGAAATAGCTCAACACTGACCATGATACTTCATTTATAATTACTCATTATAAGCAATTTACTAATTTTAACTCTTGGATTTACTGTCTTGTAAATCTTTATGCAATGATCTTGCTATTCAGACTTGATCAAAAGAGGTTATCCAATTGATTTTTGTTTAAGCTGGATGGCTTCTTGTGTCTAAAAGGTGCTCTAATTCTGATGCAGTGATTTTGGTTGTTGTGGGGGGGGGGGGGGGGGGGGGCGGCATGAACATTGCTGCTCTGGTGTTTACCAACAGTTGCTCAAAATTCTGAACTTGTTCAGCTGCCTGAACGTGTTGACAGCTGGTTGTCAAGTATTTGCTGCTCAACCCAAGTACCCATTTAATGTTTCCCCTCCACCCTGTTACTGTATCAATCTTGGCTTGATTCGTTATCAAAGATTGTCTGTTGATAATGCATGGGAATAGTTGTTTTGATATTCCAACACTGCATCAGTCAATTGTTCCAAATGTGTTCCATCAATGGGAGTTGAAAATTGACTGATCTCAAATCACCTTGCACAAGTTTTGATGCTTTGCTTTAGAAATTAGAATGACATTTTCTTCTTCTTTTTACAGAGTTTGTACAAATGATGACTGCAAAGTGAAGATCTTGTACAGAAAACCTTTTAATTTTCTTGTAAAAAAAAATAAGCATTGTTTATTTGCCTTTCCTTTGTTTGTAATTTCTGTAATGTTTCTCTCCTGCCCCAACTGTCTATAACATGTGCATGTATAGTGGGTAGAGTAAGTCCATGTTATTTTCCTTCCCTTCAGTATCTTCTTGTCATTGTTTTCTTTTGCATTTGAGACAAGACTTTGGTGTAACAAAAGTTGCATGTGGCTTTATCTTGAAGTGCATCCAAGCTCTTCTACACATTCAAAGCTACATAAGGACTTGTGGTTTAACGAGGGATCATCTGGGTATGCTGCTGTGAGGAAATGGCTGGTATCAGCATGTGTTGCATTGCTGTTTAAATGCAGAGTTATCACTCTGCATAGAGTAAAGGACAGAAAGCCTAAAATTTCTCAGCATTGCACTATAGCAAAACGGGTGTATCATCCAGGTACTCGTACACTAAACCTTTTTGTATTTGCTGTTCCATAGAAGGAAGCATTCTTGTTTCTTACTGTGCTCTTTCAAAATTTTGTTTAGCCACTTAGTTCTTTCTGAAATCTGCTTTGGCACTGACATGCCTGAAATCCATTCCAAGTTGTATATTTTTTTCCAATAAAACTACAATTTACCCAAATAACTTCAGTAGTTCTTGTTCCTATTGGACTAAAAATACTAGTTTGTAAAAGACTGTTAGCTTTCATATTGTGTAACCATTTAAATTCCAGATGTACATTTTTGATACTGGGAAAATCTTTTCCTCCTGATCTACACTTGTATTAAACTGATGAAATAATACTTTGTTCTCCATTTTGACCAAAAAGATCAGACAGGTCCTACGAATTTATACTAAATCTTCCATCAAAAGGATTCTGTTCCTAGATGTAAAATCACAAAAGACAATTTGATGTTCACCAAGGTGTCCAGTTCTGTGATGCTACTCTGTTCAACATTCAATGTATATCTTGGTTGAATGGGAAACTAAATAAGGTAGATTTCTGATGTAGGCTGTAGGTGTGGCTATAACCTCTGGAAAAGGCTAGCCAACCTGTGAACAACAAATCCACTAGCTACATTTTTTTTTGATCTTTGCATCCTAGTTGCTCCATATTTTGACAGTCCCATTGTATCCATTACTCTTAAGCTTTTGAGTTATGCTGAAATGCTTGAGTAAATTCTCTCCCAGCACGAACTGCATGGGATGGTAGATAGCAATTAAATTACAAATCAGAGTACCCAAATTAGTCTGGCTTTTGGAGAACTGACAGCAAAACTGGCTGACAGACCTCTTGCTGTCGGTACAGCATAATTGAGGTTGATGTCTAGTACCATCTGGATTCAAAAATCCTTTACCCCAGGGAAATTTCCAAGCCAGGAGGCAGAAAAACATATTTGCCTGCTTCTCAAACACTGCATCAGTTGCCTACACACATTATCCATGCAGAATTCTCTACATACACCAGGTAGATACTAAAGCCCACAAATTAAATATCCTTAATTTTCAAATATTTTGTAAATATGAAGTCAACTATTTCTTTACTGCTGGACATTTCTTTGTTACTTTTAATTCTTGTTTGGATGGATTATAGTACACAACTTCTAATGCAAAGACCACAAGTGAAAAGAGGAAATTTCTCTAATTTACTACTCATGCTACATCATTTAATAGCTCCATTCTTGCCCATGAGAAATTTGAGTGTCATTTATTTATAAATGCATAATTGCTTATCCTCAAGACAAACCAGCTTGAAAGTGAGCACAAGGAATCAAACCAGTATTACACCACGAAATCAAAGCTTGGGAGAACCCATTCCAAAAAGTAAACATCAAATGGATTTGCTCACAATGCATTAATAGAATCCCTACAGTGCAGAAGGAGGCCATTTGGTTTGAGTGCACCGACCCTACATAGACCCCACTATCCCATCTAAACTTTAGACACTAGCCAATCCACCTGACTTACACAAATTTTGAACTGGGAGGAAACCCTTTTAGTGCCATCACTTGGCAACTTTTTTGTATCTCTGCATTCAATAATTAATTGGCTCTCCCCATAGCCCTACAAATTTCTCCTGTACATAGTAGCATCCAAGGAAATTGTATAATCCTGCTCTACTACCCTGTATTGCATTCAGATTGAAACTTGCCAAGTTGTTATTGACAATTATCTGTATTGGTTACTGACTCTCTTGTCACCATTGCCAGTCACCATTGCCAGTTCTATTACAGCCCCTCCATTTTGAACACCGCTTTTCCTCTATTTAAAAAAAAAAATCCCAGATTCTCTCCAGTCATTCCTCGTGGATATGATTGTGGTAAATATCTGCACCTGCTGTTAAGATCTTGATGCAAGTTTCTAGAAGTGGCCACTATTCCAGCTGAGGGCTAACCTTTCATAAAAGCTTTCATAACTTTTTGATGTTCAAGACATTTTATAAAGCCAAGCTTGTTCTTGCATTAGGTTTTGCCCTATTTTCCCTTCCCCAAATTGCATCACAACTCTTGTTTTCATCTCCCACGGGTTTTCCAATTACTGTAAGTCTCTTTTTATTTTCTGCAACTTTGAGATTATGTGCATGAGCAGTAAGTGGTCCTAATACAGTTTCCCAGCAAAACCAGTGTAAAAGTTTTAACATTCTCTGCACTACCTATATAATTAAAATGTTTGCGGTAACTAGCTTTGTACTGAGAATTGAAGATGGTGAGTAGATTTCTTGCGAAGATTTGCATTCAATAATGTTTATATCCCAAACTAAAAGCTAGATGCAAACTTCATGCACATATATGGGTCTTGCATAATTCACTGGTTGAATTTGCCTTATTGGGTGGTTGAATTTGCCTTATTGGGTGGTATTAAGTCAATATCCTAATGTTTACCTTGCTACTTTATAAAAGGACCTGATCTCCCAGGAGCCAATCACTGGGAATTGCATTTGTGTGCTAGGCGTCGAAGTTGAGTGGGAGAAATTGTCAATACACAAATCTAATGTAAGGTAGATTATTTGAAGCATTAATGACAAGCTGGTGGCTTGAGTTCCTTGTCTGATTGCATGCTTGTATAATCATGCTTGTGTTCAGTTATTTCACTATTGTAGATACTGGAAATCTGAAGTTAATGAAAAATGCTACAAATAGTCAATGTCAGGATAGACCTGGCCTTAATCCTGCCTTCCTCATCACAGATGCTGTCTGACCTGACACTTGCAACAGTTTTTTATTTTTTCTCCTCAAATATCTGCTTCAATGCCTACATAGAATCTTAGAATTCCTATGGTGCAGGAGGCCATTCAGCCCATTGAGTCTACACTGACCCTTAAAGAGCATCTAAACTAGGCACACTCCATCACCACATTCCTATAACCCCGCCTAACTTTTGAACATTGAGGGACAATTTAGAATGGCAAATCCACCCAATCTGCACACCCTTTGACTGGGAGGAAACTAGAGCACCCAGAAGATACCCACACTGCCATGTGGAGAACATGTAACCCTGCAGCCACCAAAGTCCTGGATCCATTTTGGAAGTGTGAACTTGGATTGAGATGATTTTGGCATCCTGCTGAAGCTTGCTTGTGGGAACTGATGTTTGTGAACTTACATCCTTGTTTGTGAACTTGCATCCTGCAGCCATTTAAAAGCCAACGTCACCCCATGTTTATATTGCCGATTACCCCATTTGTGGAACTGTTATAAATGATTTTTAGTTTACTAGTGGGAAAAATTCTTAACTTTAAACCAAATTAAGACCATAAGACATAGGAGCGGAAGTAAGGCCATTCGGCCCATCGAGTCCACTCCACCATTCAATCATGGTTGATTTCAACTCCATTTACCCGCTCTCTCCCCATAGCCCTTAATTCCTCGAGAAATCAAGAATTTATCAATTTCTGTCTTGACACTCAATGTCCCGGCCTCCACCGCCCTCTGTGGCAATGAATTCCACAGACCCACCACTCTCTGGCTGAAGAAATTTCTCCTCATCTCTGTTCTAAAGTGACTCCCTTTTATTCTAAGGCTGTGCCCCCGCGTCCTAGTCTCCCCTGCTAATGGAAACAACTTCCCTACGTCCATCCTATCCAAGCCATTCATTATCTTGTACGTTTCTATTAGATCTCCCCTCAACCTCCTAAACTCCAATGAATATAATCCCACGATCCTCAGACGTTCATCGTATGTTAGGCCTACCATTCCTGGGATCATCCGTGTGAATCTCCGCTGGACCCGCTCCAGTGCCAGTATGTCCTTCCTGAGGTGTGGGGCCCAAAATTGCTCACAGTATTCTAAATGGGGCCTAACTAGTGCTTTATAAAGCCTCAGAAGTACATTCCTGCTTTTATATTCCAAGCCTCTTGAGATAAATGACAACATTACATTTGCTTTCTTAATTACGGACTCAACCTGCAAGTTTACCTTTAGAGAATCCTGGACTAGGATTCCCAAGTCCCTTTGCACTTTAGCATTATGAATTTTGTCACCGTTTAGAAAATAGTCCATGCCTCTATTCTTTTTTCCAAAGTGCAAGACCTCGCACTTGCCCACGTTGAATTTCATCAGCCACTTCTTGGACCATTCTCCTAAACTGTCTAAATCTTTCTGCAGCCTCCCCACCTCCTCAATACTACCTGCCCCATCACCTATCTTTGTATCATCGGCAAACTTGGCCAGAATGCCCCCAGTCCCGTCATCTAGATCGTTAATATATAAAGAGAACAGCTGTGGCCCCAACACTGAACCCTGCGGGACACCACTTGTCACCGGTTGCCATTCCGAAAAAGAACCTTTTATCCCAACTCTCTGCCTTCTGTCTGACAGCCAATCGTCAATCCATGTTAGTACCTTGCCTCGAATACCATGGGCCCTTATTTTACTCAGCAGTCTCCCGTGAGGCACCTTGTCAAAGGCCTTTTGGAAGTCAAGATAGATAACATCCATTGGCTCTCCTTGGTCTAACCTATTTGTTATCTCTTCAAAGAACTCTAACAGGTTTGTCAGGCACGACCTCCCCTTACTAAATCCATGCTGACTTGTCCTAATCCGACCCTGCACTTCCAAGAATTTAGAAATCTCATCCTTAACGATGGATTCTAGAATTTTGCCAACAACCGAGGTTAGGCTAATTGGCCTATAATTTTCCATCTTTTTTCTTGTTCCCTTCTTGAACAGGGGGGTTACAACAGCGATTTTCCAATCCTCTGGGACTTTCCCTGATTCCAGTGACTTTTGAAAGATCATAACTAACGCCTCCACTATTTCTTCAGCTATCTCCTTTAGAACTCTAGGATGTAGCCCATCTGGGCCCGGAGATTTATCATTTTTCAGACCTTTTAGTTTCTCTAGCACCTTCTCCTTTGTGATGGCAACCATATTCAACTCTGCCCCCTGACTTTCCTGAATTGTTGGGATATTACTCATGTCTTCTACTGTGAAGACTGACGCAAAGTACTTATTAAGTTCCTCAGCTATTTCCTTGTCTCCCATCACTAGATTACCAGCGTCATTTTGGAGCGGCCCAATGTCTACTTTTGCCTCCCGTTTGTTTTTAATGTATTTAAAGAAACTTTTACTATCATTCCTAATGTTACTGGCTAGCCTACCTTCATATTTGATCCTCTCCTTCCTTATTTCTCTCTTTGTTATCCTCTGTTTGTTTTTGTAGCCTTCCCAATCTTCTGACTTCCCACTACTCTTTGCCACATTATAGGCTCTCTCTTTTGCCTTGATGCATTCCCTGACTTCCTTTGTCAGCCATGGCTGCCTAATCCTCCCTCTGATAACCTTTCTTTTCTTTGGGATGAACATCTGCACTGTGTCCTCAATTACTCCCAGAAACTCCTGCCATTGCTGTTCTACTGTCTTTCCCACTAGGCTCTGCTTCCAGTCGATTTTCGTCAGTTCCTCCCTCATGTGCCTGTAATTACCTTTATTTAACTGTAAAACCTTTACATCTGATTCTACCTTCCTTCTTTCAAATTGCAGACTGTTCTTTCTGTTTAACTGATATTTTGAATTGCTTGAAATCTGGATCTAATGGTGGCTTTAAGAATGCTCCCAAGACATACTTGTAGGCACTGTTGTTGGAAACCACTCCCAACAATAGCAATGAAACAGTGAATGTTGAATATTTGCTGATGTAGACATATTGCCCAGAAACCTGGGATATACTGTGGAGACTATAGCCTCACCTGAGAATGTACTAAAACCTCTGTTTAGTACCGCATCCAAGACTGTCATTGTAGCAGCCCCTCGGCACTGTACTTGAATGTCTGCCAGATTATGTGCTTCAAAGTCTGGAGAACCACTTGTGACAATTAGCTACTCCAATAGTAGTAATCCTTTTAAATTGAGCTACCGGCATGTTTCTTTTTGTTAGGACAACTGTGAGGAAAATGAAACTGCAATATACATAGCTTTTTATTTGAAATAATGTTTTGGCAATCTAATCTTTTTCTGAGTGAGAGCCACTGTTTGGCGTGCTATAACATCAGAAGTATGTTTTGCTTTATAGCTAAGTGATGACAACAGTCTAGTCACAAATGGTTTCATCTCGGCTAAATCCATGTCCCTTCATTCACCCCACCCCTAATCTGCAACAGGCAAACAGTTCTGAGGCTAGTTATTACCATATGGGTTAGTTATTAGGTAAAAAGACTAGAAATCCACCTGAGACTTCTCTAGTGGCGGCATGGTAGACAGTACCGTTGCTTCGCAGCTCCAGGGTCCCAGGTTCGATTCCTGGCTTGGGTCAGTGTCTATGTGGAGTCTGCACGTTCGCCCTGAGTGGGCGTGGGTTTCCTCTGGGTGCTCCAGCTTCCTCCCACAAGTCCCAAAAGACGTGCTGTTAGGTAATTTGAAAATCTGAATTCTCTGTGTACCTGAACAGGTCTGGAGTGTGGCGACAAGGGACTTTTCACAGTAACTTCATTGCGGTGTTAATGTAAGCCTACCTGTGACAATAAAGTTTTTTTTAAATTCCACACTGTTCGCGGTGAGATTAGAGAATACATTCAGCATGCTTCCGCCCCATTCACTTGAGCGAGGGAATGAATACATTGGAAGTACGGTTGGACTGTCATCTCTGGAACCGAATTCTAGAAACAATGACAAATTTGGCTGCTCCATCAAGGAAACGACAGTTCAAGAGTAAGGTGTCGCACCTTAAAGCCCTTCCATATCTTGTTCAGTCTGTTCTAAAGTTATTGGGCAAAAGTATTCTATTGAAGGGGGATCGAGAAATATATTTGTGAGCAAACCTCAGCGAAAAGAGAAAATACCAGTGGTGGCTGTCTCTCTCTGTCGCCACAAGGACCACCGGGAAAGAGACTGGGACCAGAAGTAATTGTGTCGAATAAAAGCTGCAGGAGCACGTCACAGTGGTTTATCCCTGAACGTAACGGGGTTTTCTTGAGCAAGATTGAAGGCGACGCTTCAGACACTTATTATTTTTTACCGCTGATTATAGAGGAGGGCTGTGCACCCGTTCTCACTGGGAGCAATTTTAAGAATTTAGATCCGAGTATCCCTTACGATAGTTTTGATTTGAAAGTGAAAGGCGATCAAGGGAATAAAATGTTCCGAAATTGGAAGTAGCGGTTCAGTCTTTGGGAAAAAAGGAGGAAATCTAAGAAATCAGGGCTGTGCTTGCGACTAGGATCTCGGTAATGGTGTAAATATGGCTGCAACCGCTTCCAACCCCTCTGCTGAGAAAATAGCGAGTGCAAAACGCTTAACCAACCAATCGGAAATAAAATCCAAAGTGAAGGGAGCCAGTAACGCTAAAGTTAATCGTAATAGCAAGGTAGTGGCACGTGACATTTTGGCTTTACGACTACTATATTATATATATATATTTAAATTAGTGTTCATCATGGATGTAATGCCATCCTAACTTATTTTTGCGCTGACTATTCCAGCAAAAAAGAAATTCGCTATCAGAAGTGCATGAATCGAGTAGAGGAAGGTGGTTGCGAGAAAATATCAAAGTAAGTGTAGAATGGAAGATAGGCAGCAAATATAGCAGCTCATAAGATTGTCGTTTATACCATTATTAAAAAATTGGAAATCGATGATCTCTTGATTTTTAACCTAGCTGGGGGCATTGGTGTTTTCACTTTTTTTTTACATGTCCAAAATTGGATGAAAGGTACAGCCATATCTGTGTCATTGCAAAGTGGTTCATTCTTCACAGTGAGACAGGAGAAGTATTGTTGGGGTGCATTTCCAAATGGCAGTTTTGCCCAGTAGAAGCTCTTGCAGAGAATTTAGGCACTCAGTCTCCATAAATTTCTATTGCCGCAAATTTAAAACTTTAAAATGTGACAAATGCCATTGAAACTAAAGGCAAATTTATCAAATTGTTTTAAAAAGACTATTGCTACTGAGGAGCAGCTAAAGTTCACTGGTTTGCCTTGGCAGTGAGCACAAACAGACAACGTCTCTTCGTGGCCATAAGATTGTCAGTTAACTAATGGAAATAAGTTGTTGCAAAATTATTTTCTGAGATTGTTAGTTCGAATAGGACCCCTGAAAAACTAACAATACTCGTATAAAAGAACCATTAAAACCTATTGAAACTCATGAAGTAAATGCTGAATGTGACACAGGCCTCACAAAAAAGATTTGACAAGCCTTTGTTTGCAAACACATGCACTTGATATTGCAAGTCATAATAAAATACATTACTTGTGGATGACAGATGGCTGGAGTTGCCTCTTGAGATTTGGGAACCTCCTATAAAAGCTGCTTTGTTGGCCTGCTGAGTGCGCTCCTTTTGCCCCTGGAGAGTGCAGTCGAGGGCATTTGTCAATCTGCAAAGTGAAATTGATTTGTATTTAGGTGCATCTGCCTGGTTCAGTCACTGTTTATTGTTAGTGATTTTATTTTATTGTAGGGCACAGGAGGTACCTGGTACATTTAGCCAATGTCCACTTCCCTTTGCCCAGATTTGGATGAGATACTGCCTCATACCATCTCTTTATGATGTCAAATACAAAGGATGGTCTCCCTCTCTCTCACTCTTTTCATGTGTCTATATGTCCCAGCATTTTTCTGTTATTCTCCCAGTATCTCTGATGTTGTCTCCTTTTCTCCCTCCTCTTCTCCAATTCGTAACTACGCCTGGAGACTATCACTGTTACCTCCTGTAATTTCAAAACTTTCCATGAATGCCTTTTCTACAGCCAGCTCTTGCAAAAAAGATCTGCCAAATACATTTTCATGATAACCAAGGTCTTCCATTGTGTTAGATGATAAGCCATAAGACATAGAAGAAGAAGTAGGCCATTTGGCCCATTGAGTTTTCTCCACTATTTAGTGAGGTCATGACTGATCTGATAGGATAATCCACAACTGCACTTCCCACCTTATCCTCATAACCCTTGATTCCCTTACTGATAGAAAATCTGACTATCTCAGCCTTTTTTTTTCTTATAAATTTATAGTAAATAAGAAATTATTTTTCTTTTCCAATTAAGGGGCAATTTAGCGTGGCCAATCCACCTAACCAGCATATCTTTGGGTTGTGGGGGTGAAACCCATGCAGACATGGGGAGAATGTGCAAACCCAACAATGGACAGTGACCCAGGGCCGGGATTTGAACACGGTTCCTCAGCGCCGCAGTCCCAGTGCTATCCGCTGCAACACATGCCGCCCTTCTATCTCAGCCTTGAACATCCTTAACGATCCAGCCTCTACAAGCCCTCTGTGCTCTCCCACAAGGGAAAACACCTCTTAGCATCCACCATGTCAAGCCTTCTCAGAAGCCTATATGTTTCAATAAGGTTGCCTCTCATTCTTCTAAACTCCAATGAGCACAGGCCCAATCTACTTAACCCCTCCATCCCGGGAAACACCTAGTGAACCTTCACTAGACCGCCTCCAATGCCAGTATATCTTTTCTTAGATAAGGGGAACAAAACTGTTGTGTTTTATGCATGAGCACCCTCAAATAATAATAATCTTTATTATTGTCACAAGTAGGCTGACATTAACACTGCAATGAAGTTACTTTGAAAAGCTCCTTGACGCCACACTCCGACGCCTGTTCGGGTACACAGGGAGAATTCAGAATGTCCAATTCACCTAATCAACAAGTCTTTTGGGAGGAAACTGAAGCACCCGGAGGAAACCCACGCAGACACGGAGAATGTGCAGATTCTGCACAGGCAGGAATCGAATTTGGGACCCTAGCGCTATGAAGCAACATTGCTAACCATGTGCTACCGCACTTTCTGCAGTCTTTCTCCATTTAAATAATATTCCGCTTCTTTATTCTGTGCACAAATTCTTAAATGTGCACAACTTCACATTTTCCTATATTATACTCCATCTGCCATGTTTTTGTCCACTCATTTAATCTGTCTATATCCCTCTGTAGACTCTTTGTGTCATCCTCACCACTCATTCACAAACGAGGCAAAAAAAACTCACTTCCCTTGTCCAAGTCATTAATTTATATTTTAAATAATTGTGGCCCCAGCTCTGATCGTTGAATACAGGTTACCATCCTGAAAGTTCCCCTCTTATCTCTGCCTTCTATGAGTCAGTTAAAGCTCTATCCATGCTAATGTACTACCCCCAACACTATGGACCTTATTAAGTAGCCTTATGTACACTACCTTGTTGAACACTTTTGGAAATCCAAGTATATTACATCAACTGGTTCCTCTTTATTTATCCTAACAGCGGAAACAATCTCTCAGCATCTTCCCGATCAAGCACTTCTCAGAATCATGTATGTTGCAATGGAATCATGCCCATTCTTCTAAACTCCAGAAAATATAAGCCCAATTTATTCAGCCTCTCATCATAGAACAACTTTTTCATAATTTATGCAGTATTATCTATGCCTTATATTCTTCAATATGTGGCCTTATTCCTGTTCTCCAAACCACTTTTTCTTTTAAATCATGGCCAACATTTATTGCTCACCTGTCCCTAATAGCCGTTAAGCCATTTCAGAGTTAACCACATTGCTGTTTGTCTAGAGTCACATGGAGGATTCCCTTCCTTAAAGGATATTGGGGATATTTTATAACAATGTCATTGACTTTTAATTCCAGCTTTTTTTTTAAGCCATTATCTGCCGTGGTGGGATTTGAAGGCAAGTCACCAGATCATTACCTTGGGTCTCTGCATTACTAGCCCAGCGACAATACCACTGTCCCACCACCTCCTCCTCACTTGCAATAAAGGCCATGTGCCTTCCTAATTGTTTGCTGTACCTGCATTTCCATGGGCAACTCACTGGCAGGAAGCCTCGCAGTTAGGATCTGACAGGCATCCCTCACAGTTTATCGGGGTGGGGAGGATCTGTTGGTTTTCTGCCCAAGAGCTAAAATTCCCTTTTTACTCTCCAGCACATAAGGAGTGTAAACCTCAGTTATTTTTTTGGATCTGGGTGACTTTCTAACAAACTTTCTCATCTTATTAAGAGAGCTCCTTTGTATGTTCTTGAGAACTTTCAGAACATCATCTGAGAAGTCTTAATATCTGCAGGGTTTCACAGAAAAAATAATTCACACAATTCACAGTAAAACAGGGAACAAATTGCCATAGTTCCTGAAACTCCAAAGTAAAAGCAGAAAACATTCAGGTCAGACAGCACCCAGTGAGACAGAAGCATAGGGCCAAGGTTCCCCGATCAATGAACTTTGAGCAGAACTGGGCCACACAATTAGCATTACATCAACCAGCATTTATATAGCAGCTTTAACATAAAGAACATCTCACAGTATTTCACAGAACAACGTCTGAAACACACATCTTGTCAAAACAAAGAGATTGAGTGTCTGAAAGATATAAATAATTCCAGAGGATAGGGCTGAGGCTAGTCATAAGCCCATATGACATAGGAGCAGAATTAGGCCGTTCAGCCCATCGTGGCTATCAATCAGAAAATTTACAATGCAGAAGTAGGCCATTCGACCCATCGGGTCTGCACCGACCCTTAGAAAAGCACTGTACTTAAGCCTATGCCTCCACCCTATCCTTGTAACTCAGTACTCCTACCTAACCTTTTGGACACGAAGGGGCAATTTCGCATGGCCAATCCACCTAACCTGCACATCTTTGGACTGTGGGAGGAAACCAGAGCACCCGGAGGAAACTCACACAGACACAGGGAGAAAATGCAAACTTCACAGTTACCTGAGGCTGGAATTCAACCCGGGTCCCTGGAGCTGTGAGGCAGCATTGGTAGCCACCGTGGCTGACATTTTTCTCATCCACATTCTCCTGCCCTCTCCCCATAACCCCTGATCCCCGTATTAATCAAGAAGCTATCTATTGCTGCCTTAAAGACACTCAGTGATTTGGCCTCCACAGCCTTCTGCTGCAAAGAGTTCCATGGATTCACCACACTCTGGCTGAAGAAATTCCTCCTCATCTCTGTTTTAAAGCTTCAACCCTTCAGTCTGAGGCTCTGCCCTCGGGTTCTAGTTTTTCCTACAAGTGGAATCATCCTCACCACGTCCACTCTATCCAGGCCTCGCAGTATCCTGTAAGTTTCAATGAGATCCCCCCTCATCCTTCTAAACTCCAATGAGTACAGACCCAGAGTCCTCAACCATTCCTCATACGACAAGCTCCTCATTCCAGGGATCATTCTCGTGAACCTCCTCTGGACCCATTCCAAGGCCAGCACATCTATCCTCAGATATGGAACCCAAAACTGCTCACAATATTCCAAACGGGAATACAGCCTCAAAAGTACATTCATAGCAGAACCCTTGCCGCAGTACTGAATTGGTTCTTATCAAAGGCACAAATGGCATCCTGTTTGACTCTGAAAAAAGTAAACTGCACCTCCTCACCCTTCTTGACCTGACTACAGCTTTTGGCATGGTTGTCCAGACCATCATCCTTCTGATCCCTCTCCATTGTTGTCCCGCTGGGTGTGACTTACACTCACCTGGTTCCATTCTTACGTACTGTTCTCTAATTGTAGCCAGAGAATCACTTGCAGCGGCATCTCCTCCTGCTCCCAAACCAGTACCTTTGATGTTCCGAAAGGATCTAATCTCGCCATCCTATTTCTCATCTAGATACTGTCCCTTGACAACATCAGCTGAAAACACAGTGTCAGTTTCCACATGTATGTTGACGATGCCCATCCTGTACTAGATGAGCAGAAATCTGTTCCAACTAAATATTAGGAAGACTGAATGCATTGACTTTGCTGCCACAAACTCTGTTCTCTAGTCACAAACTCCATCCCTGCCCACAGTCTGAGGCTGGTGCAGACAGTGTGCAACCTTGGCATCATATTTGACTCTCAGATGATGACCTGATTATTTATCTGCGCCATCACTAAAACTACCTGCTTCCACCTCTGTAACTTCCTGTGTTAGCTTATCTGCTGCTAAAACACTCATCCACTCCTCTAGACTTAACCTTTTCAAATCACTCTTGCCCAGCCTCCCACATTCTATCCTCTGTAAACTTTAGTTCATCAAAGACTCTGCTCCATCTGCCCTAAGTTTCTCAAAGTACAGTTGTGGTAGTATAACTAGAGGTACTACAGTACCTGGGAGTGTGAGCTGCTATTGGTGTAGAAGGCTCGCTGCCCATTGGCCCAAGTGTTGTCTTCTCATTGGTCGTGAGGAAGGTAGCTCCGCCTACGAGGCGGAGTATAAGAACCTGTGTTTCCCAGCAGCCATCGTTCTTTCTGTACTCAAGCTGCTGGGCACACTTCTTGCAGATTAAAGCCTTCGATTCGGACTACTCCTTCATTTCTGTGTTCATTGATCGCGCATCAACAGTAAACCCATCACCTCTGACCTCTCTGATCGACATTGGCTCCTGATTGAGCAACAATTTGATTTTTAGAATTTCATCATTCTGTAACCGTGCCCCTCCACATCCCTGATCTCTTCCAGCCCCACATCCTCCAAGATAAATGTGTTCCTCTAATTCACGCAAACTCATGAATGGGCCTAAGGCTGTCACTTTTTGGCCCTGAAAAGGCCCAGTCTGCCTCTGATTACCATGGAAGGGTAAGGTATCTCAGAAACCTGAGCAAACAGGTGGTGTAAGCTCTTTTACTCTGTTGCTATTCAGCTACAATACAAGTGGTATTCGCCACTAACAGGACCACACCAATGAGTAATGTGGTCAATGAATTTCAGTGCCAGTATTATGCTAGCTATGTAGGCCATACACCCCAAAGACTGGCAATCATATCAAACAGCATGTCCCTTCCGTTGTTTGCAATGGCCAAGGTACAGACCATACCCTAACCAGCGCGTGCTTGGAAAATTAAGTAGCATTCTCTTCTCGTACAGTATATTTAGGCGGCACGGTAGCGTAGTGGTTAGCACTGTTGCTTCACAACACCAGGGTCCCGGGTTTGATTCCCGCTTGGGTCACTGTCGGTGTGGAGTCTGCAATTCTCCTCGTGTCTGCGGGGTTTCCTCCGGGTGCTCCGGTTCCCTCCCACAAGCCTTGAAAGACGTGCTTGCTAGGTGAATTGGACATTCTGACTTTCCCCTCAGTTTACCTCAACAGGCACTGGAATGTGGCGATTAGGGGATTTTCACAGTAAATTAATTGCAGTGTTAATTTAAGCCTACTTGTAACAATAATAAAGGTTATTATTGTTGTTTTCCCTCTTCTATTGGTATTCTATGGTATAGGGGAGGTGGTAGTGTAGTGGTATTGTCACTGGACGAGTAATCCAGTGACCTAGAGTACTCTGGGGATCCAGATTCAAATCACATCACTGAAAGTGGTGAAATTTGAATTCAATAAAAATCTAGCATGAAAGTCTAGTGATGACCATGAGACCATTGTCGATTGTAATGGAAATCTACCACCCTTACTGGGTCTGGTCTATATAGACTGTGGGTCTGGTCTATATACCAGACCCACAGCAATGTGGTTGACTCTAAACTGCCCCTCAAGGGCAATTAGGAATGGACAATAAATGCTGGCGCAGCCTGTATGCCCACGTCCCATGAACGAATAAAAATAAATTCTTGCAAAGTGTGCTGAGTGCAAAATAAAACGCTTTAACTTAATGTCTTTATTTTAGCAATACTCAAGTTCCATACTACCAAATGTGTAATGTTATTTCCTTTCAGGATACACCACCACCTGGAAAATATCCCATAAAAGATTTTATCGAAGAGGGGCTTCTAAATCCAGTAAAACGGACATATAATTTTAAAGCGCAAGGCAGGGTCAGCACTACCTCATCAGAATCACAGTCACGTGAACAGCTAGTAAAACATGGTCAGAATCCAGTGACATTAACCGAGGTGGGGAAGAAATCGTCCTCCCTGCAAGTTCTCAAAAGTCCTACCAAAAAGAAAAGTGCATCTCAAAAGGTGATGTCATTTACTTTAATGAAATGCGCACTTATGAATTTATTAATCAATCAGCTATATGTCCTCCTCTTAAAATGTCCCGAACAAAAGTGGCCATTAATTACTTTAAAATGAAATGAAGGGAAGGCTGAAGCAGGAAAGGAGTTCTATAGCTTTGAAGTCCTGGCGAAACACAATACAGTAGCAGAGAGGAGAAATATTGCAACTGTTGCCCATTGTATTCTGCCCTAGATTGGGTCACAACTCCTGTTTCACACATGATATTCTTGAGTGCCGACGGAAGAGCGACTGAAGAGGTTTCTGTTCGCAGCCAACTTCTTTCTTATTCTGGTTCACAGCAACATGTTTCAAATATACATGGGACACTTCATGGTGCAGTAGGTGGAACAGCATTTATTTATATTACACAGTGATCCAGCCCAACTGTATACAGGAGAGAGCAACTTTTCAGCATCTTTCAAAGTCTTGGAAGAACTATTTAAAACCATAATCCAAAAGCAAAATCCTGCAGATGTTGGAAATCTGACACAAAAATAAAAATTGCCAGATGTACTAAGCAGGTCTGGTAGCATTCGTGGGGAAAGAGATAGAGTTAACCTTTCAGGTTGTGTTCTGATGAAAGGTCATGACCTGAAACATTAACCCTGTGTCTCTCCCTGCAGGTGTTACCGAACTGCTAAATTTTTCTAACATCTTCTGTTTGCAATTACATTGAACATCAAGGTTTTCTGTCCGCCATATTTTGTTATGTCAAAGGTGCTTGTCACAGATATCACCTCATGGCGTATCTGTTCCCAAATCCTTTTGGAGACAGTCTGTTCATGTAAACAAATGTGGTTGTTTAGTCCAAAGTTATTTCCTTCAATTAAGACTCCCTGACCTAACTGTTCGTAACCTCTTTGAAGAACAGGCTTTATTAACTGGTAAAAGCACATTACTGCAGATGCTGGAATCTGAAACAAAAACAGAAAATACTGGACAATCTCAGCAGGTCTGTTAGCATTTGTGGAGAGAAAAGAGAGCTAATGTTTTTGTTTATGAACTGGTATCTTTCCACATAATAGTTAATGGATCCCTTAATCTACGAATACTGCTTCACCACTGAAGTTATACAGCAAACACCCTTGGCCAATGTTGTTACTGCCATGTCTTCTACTCACAAGCATTTTTTTGTCTATTGCATTGAAATTTAACTTGGTAGCACCTGATTTTACAGTGCTGTGAGTGTCATTTTACCTCCAAAATGGCATCCGCAGTGCGTGCACACATTTCCTGTGCAAGTCACAGTCTACTAACAGGAACCCCCTAATTTTGGTGATAGCCTTAGTCCAGATGCAGTGAACATCCATCAGATGTGATCTTACAAACTGACTTAACACGAGGTGTACTACTTTGGCGTTCAATGCTGCAGCCCTTTAAATGAACATACATGCAGCTGCAGGAAGGAACTCACACCAGTCTATTTAAAGGGATCATCAAGCGTGTTAAGCTTAGTTGCTGATTGATTTCTAGTGACTGTTGCTGCAATTGTAGAAATTTCTGGTGGTCTCCAACATTGGCTAAAGTTGCTGAAGTTTGTAGAGAGAGGTGCGGCACATCCTGTAGGGCCTTGTCCTGAAACCACCTGCTTCCAGATACAGCTGCAGTTGCAAACATTCCCCTTTTCCTCTAGCCTGATGAGAAAAATGAGTAAAGGTTACACAGAGCAGGACAAGCTGTTGGAGGAAGGGGGAGGTGGGATAGAATGGCTGTCAGCAGGAAGCTATATTCAGGATATCCAGGGAGACCTTCTCCCACCTGAACCTCAACAGTGTGTCAGATGTTTCCACATCAGTGACATCTTCACTGAAATCTACCAACTGCTGCAGCCACAATTAGAGCCTCAGAGTAGGGTTAGGATGGCATTACTAGTGGCTGTGATGACCATGGTCATGAACCTTTCTGTATGTGGCTCCTTCTAGACTGCAGCTCGTGATATTTGTAACACTCTGCAACAACCAGGTGGTTTATTTAAATATCTCTGCACCGGATTCTCCTGGCTCCCAGGAACTAACAACCTCACCAGCAAGGCCTAAACCAGGTGCCGTTTAGCACTGGTCCACACAAATGTGGACCAGGCATAATGTCACCTGGGTGCTCCCCAGGCCATTGGAGACCCCTGGGTGGTCAGGGACAGGGCAGAGTGGCCCCCTGGCTCTGCCTCTGACACCTGGTCACATTGGCACTGACACCCAGGTGACACTGCCAGGCTGGCATGGGCACTGCCAGGTTTCATAGAATCATAGAATTTACAGTACAGAAGGAGGCCATTTGATCCATCGAGTCTGCACCGGCTCTTGGAAAGAGCACCCCACTTAAGCCCACACCTCCACCCTACCCCCAAAACCCAGTAACCCCATCTAATCTAAGGGAAATTTAGCATAGCCAATCCACCTAGCCTGCACACCTTTGGACTGTGGGAGGAAACCGGAGCACCCGGAGGAAACCCACGCAGACACAGGGAGAATGTGCAGAATCTGCACAGACAGTGACCCAAGCTGGGAATTGAACCTGGGACCTCGGAGCTGTGAAGCAACCGTGCTACCATGCCCCCCTAGGTTTCTGGGGTGTTAGCGCCCAGTTGCCAGGGTGACACGGCCAAGGGTCGGGGCCTGGGGGGGGGGGGGGCATTTCTTTGAAAGGGGGGATGGGGGAGCTATAAAAGATGGAGGGTGAAGGGTGGGCATGAATGGACCTCATGAAGGTTGGGGGGGGGGGGTTAAGGATGGGGGCCCAGAAAGACGGGTGGGATAACCTGTAAATGGGGATTACTCAGCGACCTCATAGTGGGGTATCCTCACTTGGAGGGTTGTGGGGTAATCCCTTTTATGTATGGGAGGTGACATTGCCTGTGGGTCAGGATGTGGGGGACGCTCAACTCACTTTGAGATTGGGGCATCCTTTCCACCCCATGACGCCAGCTATGTGGATTGTGATCAAGTGGAGAATCGAGGTCCATGTCTGGCGCTGAACTTACCGCTAAGCTCTGGCCCCCACTGGAGTTCTCATGCTAATAGCCCATCCACTTACGGACCCGACACCAGAGTCCCGGGCTCTCCTTATTCTCTGGTCCTCTGGGCCAGTATCACCAAACGTGAACCTGACTTGGTGTACCTCATGGTGGGCCAAGGGGATAACTACTTAAGGGAGTTGCTCCCAAAGTGCACCTGAGGACCACCAACCCCCCCACACAACAATCTGCTACCTGCCCACCCCTCCACTACCTGACGCTCCTCCCCACCCCACTCAACCCGCTGCCCCACCGAGACCCTCTAAAACGGGAGGCCCCACAGGGACCCCCAACTAAAGGAAACACCCACACAGACTCCCTAAATAGGTAGACCCCTCCACAGCGACCCCCTAATTAAAGGGATCGCTGAAAGAGAACTCCTAATTAAGGAGACCCCGCACAGGAACCCCTAAATAAAGGTACCCTCCCAAGACCCCCAAACTAAAGGGACGCCCTCCAGAGACCCCCTAACTAAGGGGACCCCCACTGAGATATTATTCACAAATATTAGTCAATTCCATTTTGTTCATAAATGTTTGCAACACACATGCATTGGCGGAAAGTGGATGGCCTGGTTGGGCTAATTCCTAATAATACTGTAGTTTGGTCTAAATATGCTTAGTATATTTCTTAGAGAGATGCTGAGCCTCAATTGCATAGAAAATTCTGGAAACACTGCCAGATGTCCCACAGTGGACCTGTCTGCTCTGTGTTAAGTTGCAGTGACCATCTGTCAAATGTAGTCAAGCGTGGGCAGAGAGCAATGGTGCACTGCGGTGTAGGGAAACCTTTCACTGGCATCTCGACCAAGACAAAATGTCATGTCGATCTTGGATGAAATCTTGGAATGATCTTTGAAAACCTTAAACCTTCATGGTCCGAACTGAACCTAGTTCAGTTCCAGCTCTTCTTTGCTGACCTCAGGTTGAACTATTTTGTTCAGCTTATTAAAATGAGAAACCTTTAGTGTTATAAATAGCAGATATATGTTCGGTTTAATATTCAGACACTAGAAATTTGATGAATTTCCTGCAGGTGTTCCTGAATCAGAGTTTGACATTGTTCCAACTCTGGTCTTTCTGCAACTGAAGTTACATTTGTGGAAAAACCTTGAAGAGAAACACAAAATGTTAGAGAATGGATTGAACTCCAGAGACATAACTCAAGCTGGCTAATTGGGTACGGAAGGATTAATCACAAACAAATACATTCAGGAGGCTAAAGATAGGAGACAATTTAGTCTTTCAGGCAAAGTAGGGAAACATATAGATGTGGGCTTGCATGTTTAATTCAGATTCGTTGTAATTTAATATGGCATCAAGTTGGTTATACCATGATTTAGAAATCATTCTATCTTCTCTGATACATTACCAGTGGCATTAGCAGCATGGTCAAATGTTTGAGTGGACTTCCTGGGAAAAGCAAAGAGACGTTCATGGGGTGTGTCGTTAGTCGCAGTGCATAGAAGCGACCGAATGGAGTGCAGTGCATCGGGGAGGACCCCCTGTCAGCAGGAGGCCGGGAGATTTCTGGACCGTAGGGCCAGCTGGATGGCCCTCCAGACTGTCCCATTCTCCCTCTCCACCTGCCCGTTTCCTCGGGGGTTATAGTTGGTCGTCCTGCTGGAGGTGATACCCCTGCTGAGCAGGAACGGACGCAGCTCATCACTCATGAATGAGGATACCCTGTCACTGTGGATGTCGGTGGGGAAGCTGAACAGAGCGAAGATGGTGTTGAGGGCTTTGATGACGGTGGCAGATGTCATGTCGGGGCACGGGATGGCGAAGGGGAATCTGGAGTACTCATCGACCACACTGAGGAAATACATGTTCCGGTCGGTGGAGTGGAAGGGCCCTTTGAAATCCACGCTGAGGCATTCAAAGGGGCGGGAGGCCTTCACCAGGCATGCGCGGTCCGGCTGGTAGAAGTGCGGTTTGCACTCCGCACAGACCTGGCAGTCCCTGGTGATTGTCCTTATTTCCTCGACGGAGTAGGGCAGATTGCGGGTCTGATGAAGTGATACAACCGTGTGACTCCCGGGTGACAACGGTTGTCATGCAGGGTCCGGAGTCGGTCTACTTGTGCGCTTGCACATGTACCTCGGGATAGGGCATCTGAGGGCTCATTGAGCTTACCGGGGCGATACAAAATCTCGTAGTTGTAGGTGGAGCGCTCGATCCTCCACTTCAAGATTTTATCATTCTTGATCTTGCCCCGTTGTGTGTTGTTAAACATAAAGGCTACCGACCGTTAGTCAATGAGGAGAGTGAATCTCCTGCCGGCCAGGTAATGCCTCCAATGTCGCACAGCTTCAATGATGGCTTGGGCCTCTTTTTCGATGGAGGAGTGCCGAATTTCGGAGGCATGAAGTGTGCGGGAAAAGAATGCCACGGGCCTGCCTGCCTGATTGAGCGTGGCGGCTAGAGCGACGTCTGATGCGTCGCTCTCCACTTAAAAGGGCAACGTCTCGTTGATTGCGTGCATCGCGGCCTTGGCGATGTCGGCTCTAATACGGTTGAAGGCCTGTTGAGCCTCGGCCGTCTGGGGAAATAGGGTGGACTGAATGAGTGGGCGGGCCTTGTCTGCATAGTTTGGGACCCACTGGGCATAGTAAGAAAATAACCCCAGGCAGCGCTTGAGGGCCTTGGGGCAGTGGGGAAGGGGGAGCTCCATGAGGGGGTGCATGTGGTCGGGATCAGGCCCCAGAACTCCGTTCTGGACCACATAGCTGAGGATGGCTAAGCGATTCGTGCTAAATACGCACTTCTCCTTGTTATAGGTGAGGTTTAGGGGAGAGGCGGTGTGGAGAAATTTGGCACGGTTGGCATTATGGTCCTGCTGATCATGGCCGCAGATGGTGACATTATCTCGATACGGGAAAGTGGCCTGCAGCCCGTTCCGGTCGACCATTTGGTCCATCTCCCTTTGGAAGACCGAGACCCCATTGGTGACGCCGAAGGAAACCCTGGGAAAGTGGTAAAGGCGGCCATCTGCCTTGAAGGCAGTGTATGGGCGGTCTGCCTTACGGATGGGGAGCTGGTGGTAGGTGGATTTCAGGTCCACAGTTGAGAAGACCCGGTACTGTGCAATCTGATTGACCATATCAGATATGCGTGGGAGGGGGTACACGTTGAGCTGCGTGTACCGGTTGATGGTCTGACTGTAGTCCACGACCATTCTGTGTTTCTCCCCAGAATTCACCACTACCACGTGGGCTCTCCAGGGGCTGTTGCTGCCTCGAATTTGCCTTCCCGAAGCCGTCGCTGGACCTCGGACCTGATGAAGGTCCTGTCCTGGGCGCTGCCCCATCTGCTCCTGGTGGCGACGGGTTTGCAATCCAGAGTTAAGTTTGCAAATAGGAAAGGTGGGTCGATCTTTAGGGTCGCGAGGCCGCACACAGTGAGGGGTGGTAGGGGCCCCCCGAATTTCAGGGTTAGGCTCTGGAGGTTACTCTGGAAGTCCAAGCCGAGTAGCAGGGCAGCGCAGAGGTTGGGGAGGACGTAGAGGCGGAAGCTGCTGAATTCTATGCCCTGGACCGTGAGCGTGGCTATACAGTACCCCCAGATCGCCACGGTGTGGGACCCAGAGGCCAGGGAGATTTTCCGATTGGTGGGGTGTACCACGAGGGAGCAGCGCCTTACCGTATCTGGATGGATGAAACTTTCGGTACTCCCGGAGACCAGCAGACAGGAAATCTCGTGCCCATCGATCGTCACGCTTGTTGAGGCGGTGGCTAGATTGTGCGGACGAGACTGGTCAATCGTGACCGAGGAGAGTCGCGGCTGGTCGTCGCTGGTGTCGAAAGATGGGGTTGCCCGGGGGTCACGGGTTCTGGAACGATGGTGGCGCCCATGTGCCGTGGGGGAGACAAGATGTCGGTGCCTGATGATCTTGGGGTGGACAAGATGGCGATGCCCATGGGCCGCACATGGTCTGAGGAGGGGAAGATGGCGGCGGCCACTGTCCGTACTTGAGGGGGGTCAGGGCGATAGTGGCAACTGCGTAGGCCTGGCACACCGCAGCGAAGTGCCCCTTCTTGCCGCAGACTTTGCAAAGGGCGCTGCGGGCCGGGCAGCATTGGCGGGGGTGTTTCTGTTGCCCGCAGAAGTAACATCGGGGGCCACCGGGGTTGGCTGGCTGGCGCGTGGCACAGGCGTAGGATTGGCTGGGCCTCCGGTGGGGCGGCCGTCTGTGGAGTCCACAATACGTAGGAGGGGTGGGCCGCGCGGCTGGAGGTGTCGGCCTGAATATTGCGTGAGGCGACCGTCATCGGTTTCTGCGAGGTCGAGCCTGGCCCCCTCTAAAAGTCATTGGCGTATGTGGTCTGACCCTATCCCCGTAACGAAAGCGTCCCGCATGAGGAAGTTCGAATGTTCCGTGTCCGTGACGACCTAACAATCACAGTCTCTGACCAGGGGAATTAAGGCACATCAGAAAACTTCTATGGACTCACCAGGGAGTTGACGACAAGTAGAAAGTACGTGTCTGGCGAAGAGCATGTTCATCCGCTGGGCGTAATTCTCTTTCAGTAGCGCCATGGCTGCATCGTAGGTCAGCGCGTTCTGGATAAGAGGAAATACATTGGAGCTCAGCCGCGAGTAGAGTATCTGGATCTTCTGAGTTTCCGGAATTGGGTCTGGTGCAGACCTGATGTAAGCTTCGAAACAAGCTAGCCAATGTTGAAAGTCCTTTTTGGCGTCGCTGATTGTGGATCCACCTGCAGGCGATCCGACTTGATGCAGAGGTCCTTCTTCTGAAAATCTTAGTGTAATAAATTGATGCACGATCAATTGCACAAAGACGAGAGTTGAATACAACTGAGGCTTTATTACACTAAGATGTGTGGCCTCCTACAGCAGCTGGCGAAATGGCTGCTGTACAGGGAGCACACATATTTATACTCCGCCTACTGGGTGGAGCCAGCAGGCAGGGACTACCCCCGTACCTGTAGTACAGGGTCTTACCACACATCTCCTAATATGTACAACACTGGTGATTACCACATAGTTCTTATGTTCTAACAACATGGTAGATAAGTTATGATCAGTTTAGTTCTTAAACTATTAACTCTCTGACCCTCAGTTAATAGGCTTTTGATACTATTTGTATGTCTGTTAGATCATGTCATAAGGTGGCTTAAGTTAGACAGCAAAAGAGATAAGAAATTTAGACTAGATCCTCTAATAATAGTCAAATCAAACAACAAAGTTCTGGCTTTCAATTGACTGGAAAAAAAAACAGCCGTGGGAAATTGTTGGCTAAAAAGTTCTCTTGAATGCAGTTCAAGAATATTCTGCCCTCTGTATCCTTTACATTATCCTATTCATATCATAATTGATATTAAGTAGCTAAAGCCCCAACTATTGCTACCTACCCTGTTGCTTTTGCATTCAGAAATGTGTCTGCATATTTTCTCTACTATCTCCCTCTCACTATTTGGGGGTCTATAGCATACTCCTAATAGTGTCGCTATCCCTTTTGTATTTCGGAGCTCAACCCATATTGCCTTATTCGATGATTAATTTAATATATTATCCTTCCTCACCGCTAATTGATTCTTTAACTAGTAAAGCTGCACCCCCACCTTTCTTTTAGCTCCCTCTCTATCCTGTCTGAACACCTTACATCCAAGGATGCTGAGCTGCCAATTTTGCTCCTCTTTTTTAACCCAAGTATGCCGAGGGTCCCACTGATGAGTTCCCGGTTATTTCAATTTTTTGGTGAAAAATAGAATCAGTTGGCTTGATTATTACTTTTAAACCTTAGTTATAAAGATCCCTTGTGGCACAATGGGTAGTGTCCCTGCCTCTGAGCGAGGCACTCCAGATTTGAGTCCCACTCCAAAACCTGCTGCTCACAGAAGATGCATTCACAATATGTCCAAATAGTTTGGTTATTAACCTGTAAATTCTTTCAATGCATCTACGGAAGGTGGTAAGAGTGGGAGAGTCCTGGTTAGCCATGCTTGATATGGTGCGATGTCCCTGCAGCAATAGACTCTGGTGACCAGTTCCAGTGAAAATTAGCTATGGAAAGCATGTGCTTTATCTGTCTCATGTACCACCAGGAACGGGAAGAGAGAAGAAGAAACCCCAAGTCAGCATGATGTTCTAGGAGTGAGGCATTTGCTAACACTATGGAGAGGGTGCCTGGAGTTTAACAGCATTTGGTGGGTAGTCCAAGGATTTGCTAGCACCTGTGGGGAAGTGAGGAGGAAGGATTCATGGATATGAAACTTGGCCTTAAAGTTTGGCAGTACTGTTATGGAGTATTGAGGCTCCAGAATATTTTGGAACACCACAAGAATTGTTAAGAACCCCGCTGATGTTAAATGTGAGGTTATTCCAAATCCCAGAAAGCTAACATGGAACACCAGTTCTTAGTGGTGTACAATTTTAATTTGGTATACCGTGAGAAGAGATATGCAAACCAGGGAGGAATAGTCCAGTTGTTTTGTGATCAATTAATAAAGAATATTTATTAAAAGAAAAACATATAACTAAAAGGACTATATCACAATATAACAGTACATCTAACTTCACTGATGGCTGTACGCACACTTTATCTCCTGACGTTACCCCTTCCCAACTACCTACGTGTTCTGATCTTTGAGTTGCCCCTTTTCTCAAACAACATCCAATATTGTATTACTTTCAGCTAAATCCAGCAGATAGTTACCTCGCCCAGGTTATTTGTCTATGTTTGGGAAAAGTGTCTTCAGTTTCAGGAAAGGCGTCATAGGAGCATAGGAATTAGGAGCAGAAGTAGACAATTCAGCCCTTCGAGCCTGATCCACCATTCAATCAGATCATGACTGATCTCTTCCTGGTCTCAAATCCACCTCCCCACCTATTCCCCATATCCCTTTAACCCATTTTTAAAAATCAGAAATATATCTATCTCCTTCTTGAAACAATTTAATGAGTCAGACTCCACTGCAGGGAGTTCCACAAATTCACCACCCTCTGCGAGAAGTAGTTCCTCCTCATCTCAGTTCTAAATCTACCACCTCTCAACTGTTATCTTCTAGATTTGAGTTTTGGATTTTAACCAGCTGCCCTTTTAGTAATAACTTTGTTTTCTACAGCTCGGTGTGGCTGTGATAGTAGCTGCTACTACTGTTCCCTTTTTCCACTTATTGTGCCATGGAATATAATTCTTTCCCTTTGATGTTACCTGTTATGATCCCAGATGATGTTAAGACCGTAACTTTTACTTTGTAAAGTAAAACGTAGAGGTACAGAGTCACATAACCACTAATTAGTTTCAACGGCAAGAAAAAGCAGGGGCTGTTTAGCACAGGACTAAATGGCTGGCTTTCAAAGCAGACCAAGGCAGGCCAGCAGCACAATTTGATTCCCGTATCAGCCTCTCCGAACAGGCGCCAGAATGTGGTGACTAGGGACTTTTCACAGTAACTTCATTTGAAGCCTACTTGTGACAATAAGCGATTTTCATTTCATTTCATTTCAAAAAGACAATTATTAAACATGAAAAAATTGGATTACGATGCAATAAACCTTCACTCCCCCCTTAGTTTAACAATTACACACAGGTTTTAGGATTTACACAGATGACAAACTAGAACGTGCTCTGTCATGTACCACCATAAACACAGAAGTCTCTTTGAAGCACACAAGATGGAGATGGGCAAATACTCTCCACTCTGAACTCCAAGTGAATGTTTGTGGCTATATCCTCAGAATCCCCCCAGATGATTGTCACTTGAGAGTTTCCAAACTCTACTCCCAAAATCTTCTCCCATAATTGTGCTTTCCCTTAGCAGTTTGCATTCCAAATTCCATACTAGGGTTTCCAAATTACACTTTTAAGCAAAGCTTCCGTTCCGCTTTTAACAGTAAATCCTGTCCAGGATTTTACATCAGCTCTTTTTAGGTTTCCAGTGTCTTAACTGCTTTTACACAAACTCCGAGATCCAGCCACCAATTTCCATTGTTATTTCATCTCACGTTCCACAGACTGTAGCAAAATCTCAGAAACCTGGAAATCACTTCCGATATCTTTCTGGGAACTCAGCCTTCTTCTCAGTTTAGTCTGTCCTTACTAGATAGTTCTCTATTCTAGTACATTTAACTTCAGACTTCTTGGAAGCCTCTCTTCATTTCAAGTTTCCTTAACTAAGTTCTTCAGATCTCTGCACGTGTTTACTTAACCATCACTCTACTGTATGGCTTTTCTTCCAGCAAAGCTGAGATAGATGTTCCCTCTTTAGCCTTCTAAACAAACTGCTTTTAGCAAAGGTGTGAGAGCTGAGAGGTGCCTTATCTCTCACCACCTTTCTCCAGTGACAATCAAATTAGCTAAACTTAAAAGTATCGCAACGTTACAAGGCCCCATTTGTTAAGCAACACCCACATGCTTATGGGCGCACGGTAGCACAGTGATTAGCACTGTTGCTTCACAATGCCAGGATCCCAGGTTCGGTTCCTGGCTTGGGTCACTGTCTGTGCAGAGGCTGCACGTTCTCCCCGTGTCTGTGTGGGTTTCCTCCGGGTGCTCCGGTTTCCTCCCACAAGTCCTGAAAGACATGCTGTTAGGTAATTTGGACATTCTGAGTTCTCCCTCCGTGTACCCGAACAGGCGCCGGAGTGTGGCGACTCGGGGCATTTTACAGTAATTTCATTGCAGTGTTAATGTAAGCCTACTTGTGACACTAATCAAGATCACTATTAAAGATTATTATTATTATGCTTCTATTTACTCTTTGTGCCATAGCCCCCTCTAACACAGTTGGAACTTAACCAACCCCCACACATACAAACACCTTTGTCCAGCATGAATCTAACTATCGGTTTTCCGGCAGAGAAACAGTGGTCGTGGTTTTATGGCCGTTCATGCTGGTGGGATCGAATGATCCTGCCAATGGCGCACCCTGCCGGGGGCTCCGCAGTGGCAAGGGATCCGTTCAATGGGAAACCCCATTGACAATGGCAGGACCAAAAGATCCTGTTGTTGGCCACTGGCAAGCTGCCCTCTATCACTGCAGAACACATTGCAGAGGGGAAAGAAAATACCGCCTATTAAATTAGATCCACCTAAATCATTTCTAATGTTTACCAATACAAATATAAATCCTTTAAAACTATCCATCCTATGGACCTGGCTTTTAGCATATAAATTCCCTTATCTCTCACCTCTTTTCTACCCCATAGCTCTCTCCTAACCACAGAGGTGAACACTTGCTTTTCTCACTGGTATGCAAATTCACATATCAAAATGCCCCTTCAACTACCTGCCCTTATCAATTCCCCTTTTGATTTTATTAATTTTATCCCAATCACATTTTTTAATTTTAATTTTCCCCAATTCTTAACAGAAAGTGGGGTAAGGTGGGACCCTTCCCAAATGGCCTCCCCGGGAATGATAGTGAATACTGGGTTAGTACTTTGTGTTGTAACAACAGGTTCGGCACTCTATCTAATGTACACTGTATCATTTGGGCTTTTGGTTTAGTTGGCTGAATAAGTCAGATTGTGCTCCTGTTATATGTGTGTGTTAATATCTTGTCAATTTTTGTCAAGCTTAAGAGAAACAGTGTTAATTGTCTTTGAACAAATAAGGAAAAGCTGGGACACTGGTTGTGTGGGAGGAGGGCTGTGAGACTGAACAAGTCAATAAACACATAATGAAGAAAGGTTCTGGGTCTTAAGAACATAAGAACATAAGAACTAGGAGCAGGAGTAGGCCATCTGGCCCCTCGAGCCTGCTCCACCATTCAATGAGATCATGGTTGATCTTTTGTGGACTCAGCTCCACTTTCCGGCCCGAACACCATAACCCATAATCCCTTTATTCTTCAAAAAACTATCTATCTTTACCTTAAAAACATTTAATGAAGAAGCCTCAACTGCTTCACTGGGCAAGGAATTCCATAGATTCACAACCCTTTGGGTGAAGAACTTCCTCCTAAACTCAGCCCTAAATCTACTTCCCCTTATTTTGAGGCTACGCCCCCTAGTTCTGCTTTCACCCGCCAGTGGAAACAACCTGCCCACATCTATCCTATCTATTCCCCTCATAATTTTAAATGTTTCTATAAGATCCCCCCTCATCCTTCTAAATTCCAACGAGTACAGTCCCAGTCTACTCAACCTCTCCTCTTGGTATTGTCTTCACCAAACAGCTTGGATCCTATTAACAACATGGTATTCTGAGATTTTTACTAGTACTTGCTAGTACCCAAAAGGGGTGACACTGGACAATGGCAACACTTATAGGAATCCCTTGGTTTAGCAGCATGGACTGGTGGTGTTGCTAGGATTTGACAGAGCTCAGTACATGAGTTCCATAGAATCCATAGAATCCCTACAATGCAGAAGAAGGCCATTCGGCCCATCAAGTCTGCACTGACCCTCCGAAAGAATACCCTGCATGGGCCCACTACCCGCCTTATCCCCATGACCCCACGCATTGATCATGGCCAATCCACCTAACCAGCACATCTTTGGGCTGTAGGAAGAAACAGGAGCACCTGGAGGAAACCCACGCAGACACGGTTTGACTGTTTTTGATTGGGACATTGGGATATGCAAACAAAATATAAGCAACAGAAATTCAGGCGATGAATTGTCTCTCTGTCAGTCCATCTGTATATCCTTGTCAGCTCAGCTTAGCTCCAACACTCTGATCACCTAATAGCTTACGTGTGAATTTTGTTTGTGTATTCTTTCATGGGCATCACTGGCTGGGCCAGCATTTATTGCTCATCCTTAATTGAGCAGTTAAAAGTCAATCAAATTGCTTTGGGTCTGGAGGCACACCCAGGTAAGGACATCAGTGAATCAGATAAAATAATTGATTCACAATCATCATTAGAATTTAAATTCCAGATTCTGACTGAATTCAAATTTCACCATCTGCCATGTTGGGATTTGACCCTGGCCCCCCCCCTATAGCATTACCCCGTGTCTCTAGTGATAATATCATTACCATCGCCACCACCTCCCTTACTCTAGCTGGCTTTCAAATAATTTAAATTTTGGAGAAGGTGACTTGTGTTTAATTGTGCTGCCTTTTAAAAAAATCTTGGCGAGCAATCATTTTGTTCAGCCTTCAGGGAATAAATGAGGCATTCCATGATGACACAAAGAATAAAAAACTCAATGGGCGGGATTCTCTGTTGCCCGACGGCTATATCGTAATCGGCGATCGGGCGGAGAATCCCTTTTTACGACCGAATCGTAGGCGGTGCCTGTTTTCAGATGCTACACTCCCTCCAAAACGGCCTCATCGGGGAGTATGACATTGGGACGGCCTCAGGACATCACCTGAAGGCCCTCCCTCAATGCTTCGCCCACGATGGGACGAGTTCATGATGGCGTGGATCACTTGTGCTCTCAGTTTTCATCAACCTGTGGACTGTATAGTGCCACCACACGGGGTGGAGGGGGAGATGTGCCGCTGGCCGGGGAGGCTTCGGGGAGGGTTGGGGGGGGACTGGTGAGGGGTGGTCCGGGAGTAGCTAGAGGGCCACTCTCTGGCAGGTCGGGTCCGCGCACAACCAGCGCCATGTTGTACGGCACGATCGCTGCAGGTCGTTGCCATACACGTGCGCGGCTACAGACCCAGCCACTCTCTGTCCGCTTTTGGCACCGGAGCCGGGGGTTTTACTCGGCCCCGCTGCTAGCCCCTCACTGGTCCCGGAATCGGTGATGGTTCGGTGCCGATTAGAACGGCAGAGTTCCCACGACAGCGTCGACACTTAGCCGCAAAATCGGAGAATCCAGCCCAATGATTTTCAGATTTCAAAATAATCCAGATACTAGAATCAAACATCAATTCAACAAGATTAAAGACAGGCAGAGTAAGAAGGAAAGCACCTTTAGTTGATCTCTCTACATAAACTATAAAGTTGGAGTGAGACTAGATGCGAATGGTTTTGAAAAGTGATTTGGTTACATGAATGCTAGAGTGGACTTTCCCGCAGATGGAAACGTAATCTTGGAATTATTTTTTAGCTCTTTTGGCCACATATTAATGGGAGTAAAGGTCAATTGACACAAAAGGCATATTTCTGCAGGGTGATACTTTTCAGAGAGAAATGTATCTGAAATCATCCAAAGAGATAGGTAGCAGGTGCAAATGGAAATCTGTGGAAACTAAACAATTGTATCTGAGGCCTGACTCATGCCTCCAGGATCGGGGATTTACTGGTGAGATATATTTTGCTGACAAACCAAAAGACGATCCTGTGATCATAAAGGAAAACTTTCATGCATCTTCATGATGCATGTTTATTATTTCTTACATCAGTACTTGCAAAATGTGTTATTAGTAAGATTGGGCGGCACGGTGTTTTATTTTATAAAATATTTTGTTGAGGCATTTATAATTTTAACAATTTTAAACATCAAATTTCAACAAGAACAAAAACGCAACAATATAACCAACAAACCCCCCAGTAACAAACCCCAGCCAACATGGTTTACACATACAGTGCCATCTTCTCCAACCCCCCCAACCCCCGTTGGTTTTCCTGCACTTACTCGTCCCCCCCATGCCTCCCCTTCCCCACCCCCTGCTGACAGCTTAATTTTTCTCAAAGAAATCGATGAACGGCTGCCACTTCCGAGCAAGCCCCTGCTCCGAACCCCTCAAGGCGAATTTAATTTAACTTCATTGCCGTGTCAATGCAAGCCGACTTGTGACAATAAAGATTATTATTATTATTATTATTATTAGATTGGAGTAGAATTTAAAATTGGCGTTTAGGCTTGTGGGGCTTTTAAATATATTTAGATATTAAGCAAAATAGACCTGGAATAACTTTAAATTAACAATCTTATTTTGAGAGTATTATTCACATCCCAAATAATAATGCCAGGCCAACAGATATAGACGATCTTAATTGTGAAGCTTGACTGGTCAATTGAATTGGTTGCACACTCAGAGCAAATGCTGGGTTTGATATGTTAGGGTTAAGTACTATGATTAAACATTCTAAGTTAGAGAACGTTTTAAGGGAAATTAAAATATTGAGGAAGTTAAACTTAGATAAATGCATATTTAAGTTCCCATCCTTAGGTGACACAAGGAACATGAAACTATAATTTTTTAGCGATGCTTCGCATGCTCATCTTTCTGTTCAGTGGTTTCATAATGTTTTTGAAAGGTGAGAGTGGGTAATATTATCGTTTATATTGGGACGTTGAGGCAAATATAAACGGACATTGGCTCTTGTGCAGCCAAAGTATGTGGGATTCTATTTACCAAACATTTTAAGTGGGATTCTATACAGTTGGCATGCTGAAGATAGTATACTCATTTAATATTACATAGATAATTGTTCCTTTTGGGATAATGTACACTCTACTAAAAACTTGAGTGGGAAAAGCTGCATATTGACCTTGTCAGTTGAAACAAATGCTGGAGGGAAAGGAAATCTCTAAAATTAAATGGGTGGATGCACATCATCAATTGTCAAATGGTTTTTCAAAGAGAAATGCACACACAAAGAAATTGGTAGAGGGCCTAGAGGAGGGTAAGGTAATGCTTTACACAGAATATGGGAGTTTTTGATTTAATTTGTTTTGAAATTTTGGTTGTACATGTTAATTCTAATTTTTATTTAAAGAGAGAGAAGGGAATCTAGGAATTGCACATTATTTGTATTTCATTGTTTGCAGACAATGGACTTTAACAGGGGATTCACTTGTGTCCCTGTACATAAGAAAATATTGAAACAGTGGTTGGTTGGGTTGGCTGTGCATATTTGTACTGTGTATCTCTGTAAATAACAGCTTGGAAAAAAGGTGTAAAAATTAGCTCCACTTGGATTGGATTTGTTTTATTGTCACATGTACCGAGGTACAGTGAAAAATATTGTTCTGCATACAGTCCAGACAGATCATTCCATACGTGAAAAAAAACCTAGGACATACATAAATATACAAGTAAATACATAGGCACAGACATTGGGTGCAGTACTACTCAATAGAGAAGATGTGTAAAGAGATCAGTTCAGTCCATAAGAGGGTCATTCAGGAGTCTGGTGACAGCGGGGAAGAAGCTGTTTTTGGGTCTGTGTATATTATCAGACTTTTTACCTCCTGCCCGGTGGAAGAAGTTGGAAGAGTGAATAACCAGGGTGGGAGGGCTCTTTGATTATGCTGCTCGCTTTCCCAAGGCAGCGGGAGGTGTAGACAGAGTCAATGGATGGGAGGTGGGTTCGCGTGATGGACTGGGCTGTGTTCACGACTCTTGTAGTTTCTTACGGTCTTGGGCCAAGCAGTTGCCATACCAGGCTGTGATGCAGCCAGATATGACACTTTCTATGGTGCATCTGTACAAATTGGTGAGAGTCAGTGTAGACATGCCAAATTTCCTTAGTTCCCTGAGGACGTTTCGGTGCTGTTGTGCTTTCTTGGTGGTAGCATCGACGTGGGTGGACCAGGAGAGATTGTTGGTGATGTGCACACCTAGGAATTTGAAGCTGTCAACCATCTCCACCTCGGCACCATTGATGCAGACAGGAGTGTGTACAATATTTTGCTTCCTGAAGTCAATGACCAGCTCTTTAGTTTTGCTGATGTTGAGGGAGAGATTGTTGCAGTTACCCCACTCCACTCGGTTCTCTATCTCCCTCCTGAATTCTGACTACCGTTGTTCAAGATCCGGCCCACTACGGTGGTATCATTAGCAAACGTGTAGATGGAGTTGGAGCCAAATTTTGCCACGTTAGCGTGTGTGTATAGAGAGTATAGTAGGGGGCTAAGTACAGAGCCTGGCGGGGCCCCGGTATTGAGGACTATCTTGGAGGAGGTGTTGTTGTTCATTCTTACTGATTGTGGTCTGTGGATCAGAAAGTCAAGGATGCAGAGTGAGGAGCCCAGTCCTAGGTTTTGGAGCTTTGTATGAGCTTGTCTGGGATTATCATGTTGAAGATGGAGCTGTAGTCAATAAATAAGAGTCTGTCCTTGTTGTCGAGATGCTCTAGTGATGAGTATAGGGCCAGAGAGATGCATCTGCTGTGGACCGGTTGTGGCGGTATGCGAATTGCAGTGGATCAAGGCATTCTGGGAGTATGGAGTTGACATGTCACATGACCAACCTCTCAAAGCATTTCATAATGATAGATGTCAAGGCCACCGGACAGTAGTCGTTGCAGCACATTGCCTGGTTCCTCTTTGACACCGGTATGATGGTGGACTTCTTGAAGTAGGTGGGAACCTCGGCACGGAGTAGGGAGAGGTTTAAGATGTCCGCTAACACATCCGCCAGTTAGGCGTAGGCGAGCAGGGCGGCTGCAGCAAGAAGAGCTCCTGCCAGTGGCCACGATTTGCGGCGATTTTGGGCATTTCCCCAAGTCTTCACTCACCCCCCGACTATCGTCGGCCTTTGGGGCCGTCACGGGCAGCTAGCGGGGCTGGTTTAAAAACCGTTGAAGAACCCCGCGCGGGTGTCGGGCGGCGGGGGCTGAGGCGCTGGGCCCAGCGCGGCGTGGAGGTCGGAGCAGCGGAGGCGGAGCTACAAGGAGGCCGAGGCGGCAGGTCCGAGGTCAGGGTGCAATGTAGGTGGGGTGTCCCACATCGGATGGCCCCTACCTAGGATGGTAAGAAGGCTGAAGTCCGGTCCCAGGGGAGCCCTGGGGGAATGAAGAGGAGAAAGAAAGAAGGTTTAAAGAAGTTCGGTGAAAGTTTTTTTTTCTCTCCTCTTTTCCCTTTTTTTGTGTGTGAAAGAAGAAAAATTGTTTTTTAAAAAAAAAAAGAATAATTCAGATTGATGAAGGTCAGGAGGGTGGAAGGGGAGAGAAGAGAAAAGGAAGAAAAAACAATAAGCCGCTAAAGGATGCGAAGAGCAGCGTCGAAGAAAGGAGGAAACGTGGGTTCGCCGCTGAATGAGAGGACGAGCAAAAGTGCTGACAAGATGGCGGAAGCCGAACCGCAAGGCGGGGCCGCACTACTTACGGTGGAGAAGATGACCGAGGTGATGGTGGTGGAGCTGGAAAAGCAGTTCGCGAGGCACATGGAGGCCTTGAGGAAGGAGACGGTGGTCGCATTGAAGTCATTGGTGGAGGAGGCAATCGCCCCGGTGAGGGTGGTGGTGACAAAGGCATCGGCCGAGGTGAGAGAGCAGGGTGAGAAGAGGAAGGAAGTGGAGGAGGCCATGTCACGACACAGCGACCAGGTCACCTCGATGGGGGACGAGCTGCGGCGGGTGGTGGAGGTTGACAGAGGACTCCGAGCGAAGACTTGGAGAACCGCTCAAGGCGGTACAATTTGAGAATTGTGGGCTTGCCCGAAGGGACAGAGGGCCCAAGGCCAACACAATACTTCGCTAAGAAGTTGGCGGAGCTGATGGGGGAGGGTGAGAACCCCTCCCGGTACGAACTAGACCGAGCTTATCGGTCATTAAGGCCGAAGCCCAAAGTGAACAAGCTGCCAAGAGCAGTAATTATCTGCTTCCATAAGTTCTGCACGAAGGAGAAGGTATTAAGCTGGGCGAAGCAGAAGCGTGAGGTGCTGTGGGATGGTACTGCGGTTTGGATCTACCAGGACTTGATGGTGGAGTTGGCAAAAAGACGAGCGGCGTTTGGGCGAGTGAAGGCGGCATTGTACAAGAAGGGGGTGCGATTTGGTATGGTGTACCTGGCGAAGTTGAGGGTAACGTATAACGCCAAAAACTTTTATTTTGAGACAGCGAAGGCGGTTGAGGTGTTCGTGAGGGCAGAAGGCTTGGGACAGACGTGAGGAGCGGAATTGGAAGAGAGACCGTGGACTGTGTTTGAGCAGCTGGAAAATGTATAAATGCTACAACTTTCTGTTTACTGATGTGTGTTGTAATTTACTTCTCTTTGCATTGTTAAAGCGTTTAAGTTAATGGTGGATTGATTGGCGTTCTGTATTGCGATGGTTAAATGTTATATTAGTGAATTGTATGGGTTGGATTGTTGGTTTTGTATTTTTTTAAAATTATTTATCTGGACAGTGTGCAAGGGGATGTCTTGGCAGGGCAGACACCTACGCTAGCTAACTGAAGTCAGCTAGTGGACGGAGGTGAGGTGAGAGGAGGGCTGTGGACGTTGGAGCCTGGATAGCAGGCTTCAATGGGCCTACGAGGCGAGCGATGGGAAGGGAAGGGATTGATGCTGGGCGATGTTTTTCTGGGGGAAAGGTAGGGGGGGTTCTTGGGAGGGGGGGAAGGCGTTCAATGTCAACAATGGACAGGGGCGGGTCAGGCTTATGGGGCAGGGCCCGGTGAAATGATGATGGTGGATAAGAAAGGTGGGGGGGGGGGGAGAGACCCCCAGTAAGGATAGCCACGTGGAACGTGAGAGGGTTAGGAGGCTCAGTCAAGAGGTGAAGGGTGCTTGCGCATCTTCAAAGTTTGAAAGCCGATGTGGCAATGCTGCAGGAGATTCACTTGAGGGTGAAGGACCAGGTGAGACTTAAAAAGGGTTGGGTTAGCCAAGTGTTTCACTCTGGATTTGATGGACGGGCTCGAGGGGTAGCGGTGTTGGTCAGCAAAAGGGTACGCTTCCAGATGGAGAAGGTGGTGGCAGATCAGGGGGGTAGATATGTTATTGTGACAGGGGCATTAGAGGGCAGATTAGTGGCCCTGTTATACGGTCCCAACTGGGACGATGTGGTATTCGCGAAGAAGGTGTTTGGGGCCATTCCTGACTTGGACACACACGAGCTGATTGTGGGGGGAGAGGGAGACTGGAACTTGGTGCAGGAGCCAAGGTTGGACAGATCACGCCGTGCTCGCTGGTCCCATCGAGGGGGGGGGGGAGGGGGCGCGAAGACGCTGGCTGGGCTAATGGTGGAAATGGGAGGGGTGGACCCTTGGAGGTTCCTGAACCCAGGGGAACGGGAGTACTCGTTTTTCTCAGCAGTCCATAGGATATACTCGTGGATCAACTTTTTTGTGGTGGGAAAGGCATTGCTGGCTAGAGTCAAGGGGTCGGAATACTCGGCAATTGCAGTTCAGATCACGCTCCGCATTGGGTGGATATGGTACTGGAGAAGGGGGTAGCGCAGAGGCCGGTGTGGAAACTGGATGTGGGGCTTTTGGGCCCTTCCCCCATATACACCTTCCCCCCATACCCCCATACCCACCCTTCCCCCATATCCCTCCTTCCCAGTATCCCCCCTTTCCCTGTATCCCCCCTTCCCCCACACCCCCCCCATATCCCTCCTTCCCCGTAGCCCCCCTTCCCCTGTATCCTCCCTTCCCCCATATCCCCCCATATCCCTCCTTCCCCGTATCCCCCTTCCCCTGTATCCCCCTTCCCCCATATCCCCTTCCCCATATCCCCTTCCCCATATCCCTCCTTCCCCGTATCCCCTTCCCCCATATCCCCCTTCCCCATATCCCCTTCCCCATATCCCCCTTCCCCGATATCCCCCTCCCCCATTTCCCCCCATATCCCCCTTCCCCCATATCCTTCCATATCTCCCTTCCCCCATATCCCCCTTCCCCCCATATACCTATATGGGGGATGGGGTATATGGGGGAAGGGGATATGGGTGCCACCCAGGCTGACATGCACGGGTGGCGTCTTCGGTGGAGGCAATGGGTGCGACGGTGTCAGACATGGGTCACAGTATGCCAGGTGTGGGGCTTTCCGTGCAGGTGGCGTCTGTGGCCTAGGGTATGGCTGCCCTCTCACAGGCAGCCATGAGCCAGAGCCAGCAGTAGATCGCAGAGGCGCTCAATACCGTGGCCCAGTCTCAGCAGGTAATGGCCCCGTCTCTACAGGCCATCGCTCAGGGCATCTGCGCCATTGCCCATGTGCTGGCCGGCGTCGCCCAGACACAGACAGGGATGGTCAACTCCCTGAGCTCCATGGCTTAAATTTGCAGATCCTTGTTGATACCGGGGCCTCCAGGACTGGCAGCGCCAGGTGTTGGGAGGGGGGTGTCGAGTGCTCGGTCTGTCCGCATCCCCGACCCATGTAGAGGCCCGGGGGCCATCGGGCATCCCAAGGGAGGAGGAGGTGCTGGGGCTCGTTCCGGGTCCCCCTCTTGGGGAGGTCCCGGAACACCACCACACCTCGAACTCCCCCCCCCCCCAACCCTTCCGTCCCAGGTGCATCTGGTGGGCAACGGGCAGGACAGGCTGGCAGCTCGCCATCCCAATTGCCCGAGCCGTAGCCTGGCCCATCAAGGCCGGGAAACGGCTGCCAAAGGGATCCCTAGTCACAGGGCAGGAATCACAGGAGTCCACCTCCAGTTCTGCTGTACCGTCTGGGGAACTACCTAGACATAGTCATAGGGCCCGTAAGGCCAAACAATTAGACACTGAGTAAGTTGGCACGTGTGCGGGGCACAGATTAGTTCTGGGGCTAGGGAATGTGTATGAACTGTTTGTTATTGAAATCACTTTCACACCTACAGAAGCTGCCTTTGTGCTCTGTCCGATGCGTGCGGGGGTGTGGTGTGAGGTGAGTGCCAGTGTGTGTGTGAGGGGTGATAGAACGTCAGCCTCAGGGGTGAGCATGTCCCCCCTCCCCCCAGGATGCCCTCGCCACCCCCCGGGCAGACGACAGGACCGTGCGCTGCAGTGTCACGGCCGCATGCAGGGGCGGTCCCAGTGGAGGGTGGTACTGTGGCCATGGGTCAGACATTGTCCAACGACGTAGAGCCCAGAGCTCATCACAGAGTGGGTTATCATCATCCTCCATGGCCTCTGATGCACCATCAATTGAACTCGAGTCGTGAAGAAGTTCCAAATATCAGGCTTTAATGAACTAGTTGTGTGCCCGGCAGCCGACTTACAAAGAAAGGCTGACTGCCGGCTGCTACGGGTTCTTATAACCCGCCTCATAGGAGGGGCTACTGGCCTCTCGGCCAATCGGCGGGCAGTCACATGACTGACCTCAGCCAATTGGTAGAGAGACACATGACCTGCCTGAGCCAATGGGCAGCTGGTCCTCTGCACCAATGGCAGCACTACTCTGAGGTACCATAAACCTCCTAGTCATACCACCACATTCACCCCTTGTGGAGAAAGAAGCCGGGGGGGGGGAGACGAGGAGAGGAGAAAAGGTGGGGAGCCGTCGAACTGTAGTATGACGAGAGAGAACGGGGTGTACCGCGATGTCTGGTGGCTGCCCACTGGCCCGCGACGAATGTACAAAAGAACAACAATGCCGCGCACAATGCACTTATGAACAATCGAGGAACAAACAAGCAAAAAAAAAAAAAAAAACGAAAAGGAAGATGCAACAGTGTACAAGGGAACGCTGAACAACGCGAACAGTCTGACAAAAAGTCCAGTGGAACATCAAATCGACTCGATCAGTCTGACGGGTGCCTTCAATGTCCTGCTGGACCTGCGCAGCGGCGCCGATGACGTTGGAGCGGTGGTCGCCCGTGTCTCCGGGAGCGGCGGTCGTGGTCCTGTGTCTGTACCCCTGGTCGGTGCTAGCGAAGCTCTGGCCGGGGGAGAGGGTTCCTGTGCGCTGGGTTGCGGGGGCGCCGGTGGGGGGGTTGGAACTGGGGGGGGGGGGTTGGTGTGGGGGGTTGTGGCTGCACGGCGGCGGGTGCCATGTCCCGAAGGGAGACCGTGTCCTGCCGCCCGTCGGGATACTCCACGTACGCGTACTGCCGGTTAGCGTGGAGTAACTGGACTCTGTCAACCAACGGGTCGGACTTGTGCACCCGCACATGCTACCGGAGCAGGATGGGCCCGGGGGTGATCAGCCAGGTCGGGAGCGGGGATCCTGAGGACGACTTCCTGGGAAAACCAGAAGACGTCCATGAGGTGTTTGGTTCGTGGCAGTACAGAGGAGAGACCGAATCGAGTGGAGGGCGTCTGGGAGGACCTCTTGCCAGTGGGAGATAGGGAGATTTCTGGACCGTAGGGCCAGTAGGACGGTCTTCCAGACCGTACCGTTCTCCCGCTTGACCTGTCCGTTACCCCGGGGGTTATAACTGGTCGTCCTGCTAGAGGCGATGCCCCTGCTGAGCAGGAATTGACGCAGCTCGTCACTCATGAAAGAGGACCCCCGGTCGCTGTGGATGTACGCGGGGTAACCAAACAGGGAGAAAATGGAGAGGAGGGCCTTGATGATGGTGGTTGTGGTCATGCAGGGCTGGGGATGGCAAAAGGAAAGCGGGAGTACTCGTCAATCACACTTAGAAAGTATATGTTGCGGTTGTTGGAGGGGAGGGAACCCTTGAAGTCCATGCTGAGACGTTCAAAGGGGCGGGACACCTTTAGAAGATGCGCTTGCTCGGGGCGGTAGAAGTGCGGCTTGCACTCTGCGCAAATGTGGCAGTCCCTAGTTACAGTCCTGACCTCCTCAATGGAGTAGGGTAGGTTGCGGGTCTTAATGAAATGGTAGAAGCGGGCTACCCCTGGATGGCAGAGGTCCGCGTGGAGGGTGCGGAGGCGGTCTACCTGCGCGCTGGCACAGGTACCGCGGGACAGGGCATCAGGAGGCTCGTTGAGCTTCCCAGGACGATACAAGATATCGTAGTTGTACGTGGACAACTTGATCCGCCACCGCAAGATCTTGTCGTTTTTGATCTTGCCCCGCTGTGCATTATCGAACATAAAGGCCACTGACCGCTGGTCTGTGAGGAGGGTGAATCTCCTGCTGGCCAGATAGTGCCTCCAATATCGCACAGCTTCAACTATGGCCTGTACCTCCTTTTCCACCAAGGAATGGCGGAGTTCGGAAGCGTGGCGTGTCCGGGAAAAGAAGGCCACGGGTCTGCCCGCTTGGTTCAGGGTGGCCGCCAGAGCTACGTCAGACCCGTCACTCTCGACCTGGAATGGGAGGGACTCGTCGATAGCACGCATCATGGCCCTTGCAATGTCTGCTTTGATGCGGCTAAAGGTCTGGCGGGCCTCCATCGACAGTGGAAACATGGTGGATTGGATGAGGGGGCGGGCTTTGTCGGCGTAGTTCGGGACCCACTGAGCATAATAAGAAAAGAAGCCCAGATAGCGTTTGAGGGCTTTGAGGGAGTTGGGGAGAGGGAGTTCCGTTAGGGGGCGCATGCATTCGGGGTCGGGGCCTATCACTCCGTTACGCACTACGTAGCCGCGAATGGCTAGACGGTCGGTGCTAAACATGCACTTATCCTTATTGTATGTGAGGTTAAGGAGTTTTGCGGTACGGGGAAATTTTTGGAGGTTGGTGCCATGGTCCTGCTGGTCGTGGCCGCAGATGGTGACATTGTTGAGATACGGGAAGGTTGTCCGTAAACCGTGTTGGTCAACCATTCGGTCCATCTCCCGTTGGAAGACCGAGACCCCATTTGTGACACCGAATGGAACCCTTAGAAAGTGGTAGAGTCGCCCATCCGCTTTGAACGCAGTGTACTTTCGGTCACTCGCGCGGATGAGGAACTGGTGGTAGGCGGACTTAAGGTCCACCGTGGAGAAGACTTTGTACTTCGCGATCCTGTTAACCAGGTCGGAGATACGGGGGAGAGGATACGCGTCCAGCTGCGTAAACCTGTTGATGGTCTAACTGTAGTCAATGACCATCCGGTTTTTCTCTCCAGTCCTAACCACCAGCACTTGGGCTCGCCAGGGACTGTTGCTGGCCTCAATGACTCCTTCCTTCAGCAAACTCCTTCCTTCTCCCATGGAGTATTCACTGGTGGGGTCCTCCGTGCCGACCCAAGATGGTGGTGTCCGTCGGCCACACGTGAAGTTGGGTCCCAAAATGGCGGCGCCCAGGGCCCGCACGTAGAGTCGGGGCCCCAAAATGGCGGCGCCCGTGGCTCGCACGTGGACCCGGGGCCCCAAAATGGTGGCGCCCGGGGTCCACACGTGACGTCAGGGCCCCAAAATGGTGGTGTCCGTGGGTCACTCGTGGTGGCTGGGAGTGGGGGCAGAGAGGTCTGTGGGCCGCCTGGGGCCTTGGGGGGGCGCGGGGGGGATGATCCGCGGTCGCTGCGCGGAACAGCAGCAACCGACCTGGACTGGCAGACCACAGAGTAGTGGCCCTTTTTCCCGCAGCTCTTGCAGACTGCGGAGCGGGCTGGACAGCGCGGGCGGGGGTGCTTGGCCTGGCCACAGAAATAACAGCGGGGCCCCGTGGGCTTATCGGGGTGTCCCGAAGCGCAGGCCTGGGGGGGGTCGGAATCGGCAGGGGTGAGGGGAGGTGCGTGCCAAGTTGCCCAAGGGGTCGCCGCGTGGCCGGGGGCATATGCGCAGGCGTTTCGGTCGGCAACCTCCAGGGTGGATGTGAGGGTCCGTGCCTCAATGAGGCTCAAAGTGTCCTTCTCTAGGAGCCGCTGGCGTATCCGAGAGGATTGCATGCCTGCGACAAAGGCATCCCTGATTAGCAGTTCAGTGTGATCTGCCGCGGTAACTTGCGGGCAGGCGCAATTTCTCCCCAGGATAATGAGGGCTCGATAAAACTCATCAAGGGACTCACCGGGGAACTGTTGCCTTGTTGCCAGGAGGTGCCGCGCGTAGACTTGGTTTACAGGCCTGAGAAAATGTCCTTTCAGGAGATCCGTGGCTGCGTCATAGTCCTGTTCATCCTCTATCATCGAATAAACGGCGGTGCCCACGCACGAGTGGAGGATGTGGAGTTTCTGCTCCTTTGTTGGTTGATTGTCTGTAGTGGTGAGGTAACTATTGAAGCACACCAGCCAATGTTTAAAAGTTGCTGACGCGTTTGTAGCATGCGGGCTGACGTGGAGGCAGTCTGGTTTGATCCGAAGCTTCATTTCCAAATTCTAGTTCATTAAATTGGACTCGAGTCGTGAAGAAGTTCCAAATATCAGGCTTTAATGAACTAGTTGTGTGCCCGGCAGTCGACTTACAGAGAGAGGCCGACTGCCGGCTGCTACGGGTTCTTATACCCCGCCTCGTAGGAGGGGCTACCGACCTCTCAGCCAATCGGCGAGCAGTCACATGACTGACCTCAGCCAATTGGCAGATAGACACATGACCTACCTGAGCCAATGGGCAGCGAGTCCTCTGCACCAATGGCAGCACTACTCTGAGGTACCGTAAACCTCCTAGTCATACCACCACAGCCTCCAATAGACACGCTTCCACCAGCAACCGTGTGAGCCCGGCCTGTTGTGCCGCAGGTGGATGTGCAATGGAGGGTTAGTGTGCATGCGGGTGGGGTGAGGGTGGTTGGTGTTGGGTGGGTTGGGCGAGGGTGGTAGGCTGGTGGCGTAGTGTGCACTCTGTGCCCATACTCAGCAATTCCCACACCCCCCTAGCCCGTGAACCGGGCGGCTATCAATCTGTCTCGTGCCCGCTGGCCCAGCCGGTAACGGTGGGCAGACTCCCGTCCATGTCCAGCCCGCCTGTCCTGACCATTGCCCCCAACCTTCTCATCTGGGGAAGTCTACGCTTCATCTTGCTGCTCCACCCCTTCCCCCTCCCTTTCCTGCAGCACATCGCCCCTCTGCTGGGCTATGTTGTGCAGGACGCAGCAGACCACAATGATCCGGCCGACCCGATCTGATGGGTACAGGAGGGGCCCCTCCAGAGTGGTTCAGGCACCTGAAGCGCATATTCAGCAGCCCAAAGCACCTCTCTGTCAAACCCCTGGTCGCTGCATGGGCATCATTATAGCGGTTCTCCGCAAATGTGTGTGGCCTCCATATAGGCGTCATCAGCCACGGCCGCAACGGGTAAGCCCTGTCGCCCAGCAACCAGCCCCTCAGCCGGGGGGGGGAGGGGGGGGGGGGGGGGGGAGGCGACCCTCGAGCGTGGTGGGGATGAAAGATTGCGCCAATAGGGATGAGTCATGTGCACTGCCTGGGTACCAGGCGCAGACGTGCAGGGTCCTCATGCGGTAGTCACAGACCATCCTGCACGTTCATGGTATAGGTCCCCTTCCTATTCGTGAACACGGCCCTGTTATCCGCAGGTGGGCGCATGGCGATGTGCATCCCATCGATCGCCCCCTGAACCATGGGCAAGCTGGCCACAGCAGCGAAGCCCGCTGCCCAGGCATCCTGGCTGGCCCGGTCCACAGGGAACTGGATGTAGCGGTCCGCAATGGCATACAGGGCGTCTGTCACTGCACAGATGTGCCGGTGCACCAACGCCTGGGAGATGCCGATCAGGTCCTCATTCGGCCCCTGAAATGACCCCGTGGCATAAAAGTTCAGGGTCACCGTAACCTTGACAGCCACGGGGAGAGGGTGTCCTCCCCCAGTGCCACGCGGTGCCAGGTGTGCCATCAGGTGGCTGATATGGACTACTGTGTCCCGGCTCATGCGGAGTATCCTCCTGCATGCCCGGTCCATGAGTTCCTGGTACGACGAGTGTGGCCGGTACACACGGGACCTCGTCGGGCGTCTCCATCGCCGTGGCACCACCACCACCTCTTCCTCCTTCTCCTCCTCGTCCTGTCGTGCGGGCGGCCCTCCAGCCTGGGCAGCTGCCACCTGACTGCCTACGGCACGCTCCTCTAAGGTAGACTCTGCCGCCTCCTGGCACGCTCCTGCTCCAGCTTCACCATGTAGAATTGCGCACCTTTAGGGGCCAAGCCCTCACCTTTAGGGGCTAGGCCCGCGCCGCAGTGGTCTGCGTCCCGCCGGCCGGCGTGGAAGACCTTTGGCGCCACGCCAGCCGGGGCCGAAGGGACTCCGCCGGCCAGCGGAAGTCCGCGCATGCGCGGGAGCGTCAGCGGCTGCTGACATCATCCCCGCGCATGCGTAGGGGGGGGGTCACCACGTCGGCCATCGCTGAGGCTGACACGGCCGATGCGGAGGGGAAAGAGTGCCCCCACAGCACAGGCCCGCCTGCGGATCGGTGGGCCCCAATCGCGGGCTAGGCCACCATGGGGGCACCGCCCGGGGCCGGAACGCTCCGCGCCCCCCCCAGGACCCCGGAACCCGCCCGCGCCGGTTAGGGAGGTGGTTTAATTCACGGCGGCGGGACCAGCATTACAGCAGCAGGACTTCGGCCCATTGCGGGCCGGACAATTGCCGGGGGGGGGGGGGGGGGGGGGGGCGCGCTGACTGGCGCGGCGAGATTTACGCCTTCGCCGAATCTCCGGTGCTGGAGAATTCAGCGCGGGCGGGATTCACACTGCCCCCACCCAGCGATTCTGGGTCGGAGAATCCCGCCCATGATGGACCAAATGGACTCCTGTGTGTAACCATTCCATGATTTTCTATGATGCAAAAAATTGTATGTTTGACAAATTTGCAGGATTTGCCAGGAAAGAATCACAAAGAAATTATGATGTTTTAATAAACCGTATTGGTAAAGCTTCTGTGGTCAGAGAATGCACAGTTTCATAAGGACAGGAACCATAAAATCATAGAATTTACACTGCAGAAGGAGGCCATTTGGCCCATTGAGTCTGCACTGGCTTTTGGAAAGAACACCCTACTTAAGCCCACGCATCCACCCGGTACCCATTACCCAGTAACCCCACCTAATCTTTTGTACAATAAGGGGCAATTTTAGCATAGCCAATCCACCTAACCTGTACATCTTTGGACTGTGGAGGTAACCGGAGCACCCGGAGTAAACCCACGCAGACACGGGGAGAAAGTGCAAACTCCACACAGTCACCCGAGGCCGGATTTGAACCCGGGACCCTGGAGCTGTGAGGCAGCATTGCTATCCACTGTGCCGCCATGCAGAACATTGCACCGTGGAAAATAGAATTGATGTGTTTTTCCCTTTAAGTGTAATTCTGAATGTTAAGGTCACTTACAAGTCAGGTTGAAGATGAAAACCCCTTGTTTGTTTGATTAACATGTCAATTAACAAATGGAGACACTGGATCTTGTCCGTCCTTTTTGAGAGGGATCTGAAAAGCACAGCATGCCAAGATTGCTTTGCGTCTGTGAGAGTAGGAGGTAAATTATTCAAGCTGTGAGTAGCTCTATTTAAAAAGTTTAACCTATCCTACATTAGCAGCTAACTTGAAGCAATCTAATTGTTTTATTTTGTGGTTTGCCTTATGCTGCAGCTATTGAGAAAACAGAAAGCAGGATTGTGTTGGGAGTCAGACACTGAAAACGAATAACTTTTAACTCGTAAATTTGCCTAGATTAAAGTAAATTTGCCTAGATTAAAGTAAATTTGCCTACGATTAAGAATGAGACAGAAACATTGCAGGATTTACAGGAGTGTGTGATAACAGATGCTATACATAAAAAAGATAGATAGTGTACAGATGAGAGAAATGAATACGGAATTCTATGTTACTAAATGCATGATGATTTTGTAAAGATTTATTTTATCAAAAATCTTTTCCAGAGCACCTTAACTGCAACATCTCACAACCTCAAAACTCCTGTGTTCGGAAAGTCGACAGCCAAGTAAGTGTGAGGGCAGTCTTATGATAACACATCTAATCAAACAAAATGCAGCAGCAGTCTGATTTTAGTTCAATCAAACTTTGTTTTAATCTAATACGTTCTCATTCCGATGCTCTTATCTTTCAGAAGGCGCTTATATTTTATTCAGCTCTGTGTATCTTTCCTTGAGGTTGCCGCCAATCAGGGTGTAATTCTCACTCATGTTGGTGGGTCCTATTCCAGACCCTCTCCACCAATGCTGTTCTTCTAAGACCAATGCGGCTCGCTCTCACAATTGGTATCTTGTTAGGTGAATTGGACATTCTGAATTCTGCCTCTGTGTACCCGAACAGGCGTCAGAATGTGACGATTAGCGGATTTTCACATTAATGTCATTGCAGTGTTAATGTAAGCCTACGTGTGACAATAATAAAGATTATTGTTAAGTGAAATTGGTAACAAAAGATCTGCACATAACCACCTAAGACATATATTTAGCTATGTCCAGTCCATTGTAAATACTTCTTTGTGGTGGATCTTTCATGGCATTTCATACCTGGTATAAGAGGTTGTGTTTTTGGAGGGGTAGTGTGGTGTAGTCTGGAGGTCGAAGAGGAGCCGCTTAGAAGCCTTGAGAAAAAGGTTTATAAGATACCATTTTGAAGTAAGTGTTGTCAAATTGTTAGTGGAAAAATAAGTAATTAACTTGGGTGGGATTTTCCGTCCCAGGACACCCGGATTGTGTTCCACGATGGACAGAAAATCGGGCGACGGGGAAAAATCAGGATCGGCACCCGAATGCGATTCTCCGCCCGCCTCCCTCACAGTGTGAACAAGATGCACGATACGCACCAGTGGAGGGATATAAATAAATGCATATGGGTCTTAATGACCCATATGCATCTATTTAGCGGCCTGGTGCCCAATGCTTCAGCCTTCCCTGATTCTCCGGTGCCTGTGGCCAGGAACACATAGGCACGGATCACTTGGCGTCTCTACCAGCGTGTCCCTGGTGTGGTGGATCTTGCCAGGGACACGCTGGTAGAGACCATCCTAGCGCATCTGAGCGCCACTCTCCCCCCAACAATGCACTGCCTCTCCATGATGGACCCCCCCCCCCCCCTCACCCGGAACCCCTGTAATAGTGGGACACCCCCAGAACCCCTGTAATAGGGGGAATCTCCAAGGGACCCCCTCCCCCCACAGGGATCTCCTCATTAGGGGAACCTCCACAGGGACCCCTGCATCAAGGCACCTCTCCCACAGTCTCCTCCCTGGCACAGGCCCCTTCCCAGAAAAGAGACCCCTGACTGGAAGCTAGAGAGCAGTCCAGACAGGACCAGCGAGAGGAATTACAGCTGGAACACTTACCTTGAAGCTCCACATGCCCATTCCTCAAAGGTGAACATCTGTGACCTGTGTCTTGTTTCCACAGATCCATTAGCTGCAAGCCATTCATAGCTTTCTAATAGTGCTCTGTGATTGACAGCTTCCATAAACTATCTGAAGCTTTGATTCATTAATCTCCTTTCATGATTCAGTGGCCTAAGTGGTGGAACCCCAATGTTTCTAAACATTGACTACATCAAAGAGAGGTAAGTGCAGTGAAATCACACATTGAATGGTTGGACTGCACCTAGTGCTTGGAACACACTTACCTCTCTTTGATGGATGCACTCACTGCCGGCCTGGGGGCCTTGCTATTGGGTCACCCACTCAACATGGTGGCTCGATAGCAGGATTCCCTGAGAATCATTCATATTCTAAGCCATGCATAAATCTGCATAGTGTTGAACACTGAATTGCTTACCGGTTTGCGCTCCCAGGGGGATCACAAACTAGTTGTAATCAGCTCCGGCAGGAGAACATAGGGCTGGATTCTCCGATGGCCGACGCCAAAATTGCGTTCGGCGATCAGCCGGAGAATGTGTTTTTACGCTGGAATCGGGGGCGGCGGTGTTTTTCCGATGATCCGCCCCCTCCAAACGGCATACTCGAGGAGTAGGCCTCACGCCGTCGGGACGGCCTCTGGACGTTACCTGAGGCCCTCCCCAGATGCTCCGCCCCAATGGGCCGAGTCCAGCGCCGCCACAGTTGGGTGGAGCAGTTCCGCTGGCAGGGGTGGCTTCGGCGGGGGCTGGGGGGGAACTGGTGGGGGGTGGTCCGGGGATGGTGAGGGGAGTTACATTGGTTTTTCAGTTTTTTGGCAGGCCATGTTGTACAACGCAGCGTTTGCCATGCGCATGTGTGGTCACGGACCAGGCCATTCTGCGGCCGTATCCACAGGTTAAGCCAGGGACTTTACGTAGCGTGGCTGCTAGCCTCCATACCATGCGGTGGATTGGTGCGGGCATGGCGCAAACTTTTTGGTTGTAAGACCAGATGGATCTTGCGGGCATAGCTGCAGAATCAGAGAATCCAGCCCTTTCAACCGGTATCAGTGTATAACTTTCCAGTGTCGCTGGATCAAACTTTTACTATATTACTGGAACTTTCGAATGTCACGGGGACAGAATATCATGAGCGCATTGGAGCAAACTTTCACAGTGCCACAGGGGCAAACCTTTAATATTGTCACATGTAGAGAGTTCAATACAACAGACAACCTCTGACCAGCAATTCAACAAAATAACAACTGAAAGAGACTAATAATGTGAAAGATATTTGTCATTTTAACATTGAAAGACTGAGACAACTTAGTAAGGGAACAATAAATCCAATTTTGGCATTGAACCATTAAAAAGACAATAAAAAAGTGTCCAATTTGATCATCCTTTCAGCCAATCTGAACTTTTCAATTCTTAGTCTCATTTTTTATAGAATGTGTCATTGACCAGAAGTGACATGTGGCCTTTAAAATGTTAGTGATAAAATCTTGTTTTACATAAGCTTAATGATTGACAGTGATTATATGCCTGCTCTGCTTGTATTACTTCTGAGAAATATTTTTGGCTGCTTGCAAGTACATGACAATTTTCCTTATATTAGTGTTTCTAAGCATGGCAGACAGTTGGCAGTAACTATTAAGTGCTATCTTCCTGGCTTCATCAAAAATATAACTGCTGCTCTGTGCAGAGGTTGAGCACTTTGTGAAATAAAGTTTTCATTTAATTTTTATGTCATTATTATTGTACGTTACATTTTAAAAATTGATTATTGGTTATATTTTATCCAATAGCAATAAATGCTGCCTAGACAGTGACACCTACATCCAATGAATGAATACATAAAGCAAAATCAAATAGTGCATCCACAATTAAACATCCCAGTCATATGAGTTGAATTTTCTAGTTTTTTGACCTTGACCTTATGGCTCAGATTTCGCGGTCAGCTGAAAAGTGATCGCACTCCTTGCTGACGTTGAAGACAATTTCCCGCAAATTTCTTTCGATTACTGTCATGTAGGTTTCTTCTTTAAGATGTCACTTTGAATTTGCCACCAAGTCAAGGGGTTCTCCTGCCATCCAGCAATAGTGATGCCATCAAGCAGCCAATCATATTGAATGATTCTGACGGACAGCAAACAAGGAAGTAAAAAGAACTGAAATACTCACTTCTAATTAAACTTTTACGGCAAGTTAAAGAAGTCATTGGAATATGGGATTAATGTAGATACTGAAATCTCTACAACAAATTTATTTAAAAAAATGATATGTGAATTGTTCATAATGGAGGAATTTATGATTCAGCAAATAAATTATTTTTCAAGTATAGTGAGGCTATTCAACAGTAATTATGAACTTAATAATACTGTTAAATGTATATCTCTTCAATAAGAGGTTGCTTTATCAAGAGCTTTTAATAAGGCTAATAGCTTAAAAGGGCATGTTTTCAACATTCAGCGATTTCTAACTGAAGTCGAGGGTACAACAGTGCACCCAATGGAAAGCATAGAATCATTAACATCATTGGATTGGATTTGTTTATTGTCACGTGTACCGAGGTACAGTGAAAAGTATTTTTCTGCGAGCAGCTCAACAGATCATTAAGTACATGAAATGAAAAGGAAATAAAAGAAAATACATAATAGGGAAACACAAGGTATACAATGTAACTACATAACACCGGCATCGGATGAAGCATACAGGGGTGCAGTGTTAATGAGGTCAGTCCATAAGAGAGTCGTTTAGGAGTCTGGTAACAGCGGGGAAGAAGTTGTTTTTGAGTCTGTTTGTGCGTGTTCTCAGACTTCTGTATCTCCTGCCCAATGGAAGAAGTTGGAAGAGTGAGTAAGCCCAGGTGGGAGGGATCCTTGATTATGCTGCCCGCTTTCCCCCCGGCAGCGGGAGGTGTACATGGAGTCAATGGATGGGAGGCAGATTTGTGTGATGGACTGGGTGGAGTTCATGACTCTCTGAAGTTTCTTGTGGTCCTGGGCCGAGCAGTTGCCATACCAGGCTGTGATGCAGTCAGATAGGATGCTTTCTATGGTGCATCTGTAAATGTTGGTGAGAGATAATGTGGACACGCTGAATTTCCTTAGTTTCCTGAGGAAGTATAGGCGCTGTTGTGCTTTCTTGGTGGTAGCATCAATGTGGGTGGACCAGGACAGATTTTTGGAGATTTTGGAGAAATTCCCCTAGGAATTTGAAACTGCTAACCATCTCCAGCTCAGCCTCGTTAATGCTGACAGGGCTGTGTACAGTACTTTGCTTCCTGAAGTCAATGACCAGGTCTTTAGTTTTGCTGGCATCGAGGGAGAGATTGTTGTCGCTGCACCACTCTACTATGTTCTTTATCTCCCTCCTGTATTCTGACTCGTCGTTATTCGAGATCCGGTGTGTGTGTATAGGGAGTAGAGTAGGGGGATAAGTACGCAGTCTTGCGGGGCCCTGGTATTGAGGACTATTGTGGAGGAGATGTTGTTGTTTATTCTTACTGATTGTGGTCTGAGGGTCAAGAAGTCTAGGATCCAGTTGCAGAGTGAGGAGCCAAGTACTACGTTTTGGAGCTTTGATATGAGTTTGGCTGGGATTATGGTATTGAAGGCAGAGCTGTAGTCAATGAATAGGAGTCCTTGTTGCCGAGATGCTCCAGGGATGAGTGTAGGGCCAGGAAAATGGCATCTGCTGTGGACCGGTTGTGGTAGTATGCAAATTGCCGTGGATCAAGGTGTTCTGGGAGTATGGAGGTGATGCACTTCATGACCAACCTTTCAAAGCACTTCATTACGACTGAAGTCAGGGCATTTGCTAGACGGCAGGTGGAGGGATTCCCTGCGCTCCCCGCGAGGGGGGTGAGTGACAGGGTGCTCTCGGGGGTCTGGGTCGGGGAGGGGAAGATATCCGATATCTACAAGCTTATGCAGGAGGTGGAAGAGGCGTCAGTAGAGGAGCTGAAAACGAAGTGGGAGGGGGAACTGGGGGAACAGATCGAAGACGGGACATGGGCTGATGCCCTGGAGAGGGTAAATTCTTCCTCCTCGTGTGCGCGGCTTAGCCTCATTCAATTCAGGGTGCTGCATAGGGCCCACATGACTGGGACGAGGATGAGTAGGTTCTTTGGGGGTGAAGATAGGTGTGTCAGGTGCTCGGGGAGTCCAGCGAACCATGCCCATATGTTCTGGGCATGCCCGGCATTGGAGGAGTTCTGGAAGGGGGTGGTGAGGACGGTGTCAAGGGTGGTGGGATCCAGGGTCAAGCCAGGATGGGGACTCGCGATCTTTGGGGTTGGGGTAGAGCCGGGAGTGCAGGAGGCGAAAGAGGCCGGTGTGCTGGCCTTTGCGTCCCTAGTAGCCCGGCGAAGGATTTTGCTACAATGGAAGGACGCGAGGCCCCCAAGCGTGGAGACCTGGATCAATGACATGGCGGGCTTCATTAAGCTTGAGAAGGTCAAATTCGCCCTGAGAGGATCGGTGCAAGGGTTCTTTAAACGGTGGCAACCTTTCCTCGACTTTCTGGCTCAACGATAGGGTACTGGGACAGTAGCAGCAGCAACCCGGGGGGGGGACGTTGATTATGTTTGCTTATTTAATTTAAATTTGATTTATTTAATTTAAATTTATGGTTCTCTTGTTGGGGGGGGGGGGGGGGGGGGGGGGGGGGGGGGGGGGGGGTGGGGGGAGTGTGATACATGTGATGTTACGGTTAGGGGGAATTGTGGGTGTTATGGGGCTGTTAGTTGCATATTACTGCTTGTTGCTATACTTGTTGTTATATTTTTATATTTTCTGTAAAAAATTCCAATAAAAATTATTTAAAAAAAAAAAGGAGGCTGGCCCTTTGTTCTCCAGCATTTAGGAGGTTGTGAGCTGATCTCAAACATACAAAATCCTTACAGGTTTTGACTGGGTGGGTGCAGGTGGCCATGGATTTCGACCCAATCTCATAATAAGAGGTAGGCCATTTAGGACTGAGATGAGGAGGAATTTCTTCACTCGCAGTCTGGTGAATCTTTGGAATTCTCTACCCAGGGTACTGTGGAAACTCAGTCATTGGCTGGGATCTTCAGGTCCTGCTGGCAGGACCTTCTGGCCCCACCGAAGTCAGTCTCTCGTGGTGGGTTCCCCAACAGCATGGCCAGTGAACAATGCAAATGACGGGACTGGAAGATCCAATGGCAGCCAATGGGAAGCCAACCCGCCACAGTGGGGGCAGGACCAGAAGATCCCAGCCGTTGACTACATTCAAGACAGTGATCTTTTTAAAAAATAAATTTAGAATAACCAATTCATTGTTTTCCAATTAAGGGGCAATTTAGCATGGCAATCCACCTACCCTGCACATCTTTGGCTTGTGAGGGCGAAACCCACGCAGACACGGGGAGAACGTGCAAACTCCACATGGATAGTGACCCAGTGCTGGGATCGAACCTGGGACCTCGGTGCCGTGAGACAGCAGTGTTAACCACTGTGCCAGTGTGCTGCCCCATTCAAAGGAGCGATCAATGGTTTTCTAGATATTAAAGATATCAAGGGATATGGGGATAGGGTGGGGAAAATGGTATTGAAGATTAGACTTGATTTAGTTGAAAAGCGGAGTAGGCTCAACGGGCCAAATGGCCTGTTCCTGCCCCAATTCCCTATATTCCTGTCTTTACTGTAGACCGTACTATTTTAACAAAGAACCTCAGATGTATTTGGGATGTAAGTTGTTTTATTCAGTTATGGAATTATGCTGATGTGGAATAGTGGAACAATTTGTCCTCCACCATTGCGGCCTGGGTCATCAGGATTCCCAATCCGAATTATTTTTTTTAAAAATATTTTTTATTCTCCTTTTTCACATTTTCTCCCAAATTTACACCCAACAATAAACAAAAATCAATAACAAATGTAATGTCAATCCCCATATCAATAACAATGAACCCATCCTCCCACCAAACCCCCAGACATTAGCCTGCATGTTAACATAAACAAATTACAAAAAGGAATTAGGAATCGCCCATAGTCACCATTAACACATACAGTCCCCCCCCCCCCCCCCCCCCCCCCCGGAATATGGCCTCCCAGGGGCCCCGAGTCCAGTTTCATGTGCACCACGCACACTTTCGAGATTACCCTAAAAACCTCCTTCCAGTAATCCTCCAGCTTTGGACAGGACCAAAGCATGAACGTGGTTTGCGGTCCCCCTCCGTTCACACACATCTTCTACTCCCTGGAAGAGCCGGCTCATCTTCTCCAGTCCCCCTGTCGTCAGCACCTCCTCCAGCAATGTGGAAGCCGGCTCTACTGGGAAGCTCTGTACCTCCTTTCTGGCAAAGTCTCGAACCTGCATGTATCTAAATATTTTCCCCTGCTCCAGTCCATACTTCGCTCCCAGCTCCTTCAATCCCGCAAAACGACCCCCAAGAAACAAATCTTTTAGTGTTCTAATTCCTTTCTCCTCCCATCTGCGAAAATTTCCATCCCACTTCCCTGGCTCAAATCCCCCGAATCGACATTTCCCATGACCCTGCCCCCAACCTGGTACTGTCGAAACTGCCTCCAAATTCTCAACGAAGCTATTACTACTGGACTCCCTGAGTATCTCCCCGGGGCCGTCTGGAGCGGCGCTGTCACTAGCGCTTTCAATCCCGACCCCCTACCTAAACTCTCCTCCATTCTGACCCATTGGGAGTCAACCCCTCTTACCCAGCTCCGCACCTTCTCCACATTTGCCGCCCGTTAATAATACATCAGGTTTGGAAGACCCAAACCCCCTGCCTGCCTTCCACTCTGGAGTAGCACCTTTTTAATTCTGGCCACCTTCCCTCCCCATATGAACGAGGTAATTACCCCTTCAATCTCTCTAAAAAATGCCTTTGACAGGAAAATCGGCAGACATTGAAAAATAAACAGGAATTGCAGCAGCACATTCATTTTACCCGACCCGCCAGTGACAGAAGGAGACCATCCCACCTTGGCAGATCGGCTTTCACTCTCCCCACCAAACTAGAAATGTACCTACGGAGCCCCCCCCCCCCCCCCCCCCAATCTTGAGCAACCTGCTCCCCCAGGTATCTAAAGTGAGTCCCTGCCTTACAGAATGCCAGCCACCCCACCCTTTCCCCCACCCCTGGCCGAGACACCACAAAATATTCACACTTGTCAAGATTTAATTTGTACCCTGAGAAAGACCCAAACACCCGAAGCAGCTCCAGTATTCCCCCTATCGACACACTCGGTTCCGACAGGTATAATAACAAGTCATCTGCATATAAGGACACCCTCTGCTCTATTCCCCCCCCCCCCCCCCCCCCCCCTCCGCTACACTATCCCTTTTCCATACCCCTGAACTTCCTGATCTGAATTATATCAGTGTAACATCCTGCAGTTTATTCATTATTCTGTCCATTTCTTGTAGGCTTGGTAAAGTCGATTTCCTTTCATCGTTTAGCCAGGGTAATTTTCGGTCTTCTGTGAAGAGGTTTCCAACCATTTACTTTGTGCCTGTAAGTACCGAGTAGTCATTATCAGCAAATTGTAAGAATGATGGGTTGTAAGCTGGGCTAAATGTTTACTTTATTGAAGTCTATATCAGTCTGTTGTTCCCTCGAGTCGATTTGTCTGGTTGTAATTTGTAATTTAGAATTCTCTTTCTCAGAAACAAGTGGAGGCTGGGTCATTGAATACCTTCAAGGATGAGTTCAGTGTTTGATAGACAAGGGAGTCGAGGATTATGGGTCAAGTAGATTAGCCATGATCTTATTGATGGAGGAGCAGGGTCGATGGGCTGAAGGGCTCTTATTTCTTGCATTGTTATGTGGCACTGGACTATATTAGGCATGAACACGGTAGCATGGTGGTTAGCATAAATGCTTCACAGCTCCAGGGTCCCAGGTTCGATTCCCGGCTGGGTCACTGTCTGTGTGGAGTCTGCACGTCCTCCCCGTGTGTGCGTGGGTTTCCTCCGGGTGCTCCGGTTTCCTCCCACAGTCCAAAGATGTGCGGGTTAGGTGGATTGGCCATGCTAAATTGCCCGTAGTGTAAGGTTAATGGGGGGATTATTGGGTTACGGGTATAGGGTGGATACGTGGGTTTGAGTAGGGTGATCATTGCTCGGCACAACATCGAAGGCCGAAGGGCCTGTTCTGTGCTGTACTGTTCTGTGTTCTATGTTCTATGAACGGTTGAAATGCACTTAATATGACAATGATCGCAGGGGCATTTATTATTTTCTTAGGGTGGAATCTTAACAGCTTTAAAATGTTTCTGCTATCAGGACCATAAGCAGATCATAACCAGGCTGGTGTCCTGATCTTATAGGAGACAGCCCATTGAAAAGGCGGCCTCTGCAATCGCCATCCCAATTAAGAATGATGGGTGGGCTCAATAGGTGGGACACCCAATCAGAGAGCTAATAGCTCTGGATGGCTGATAGCCCCACTGGGAGAGGTAGACCGTGCTGAGGTAGTTAGGGGACCATGAAGGTGCCACAGAATGGAAGCATCTCTCAAGTTTGAGAATTTGAAAATAAAGAATGGTCATGGTTGACAAGCCACCATTATGCCGGGAGAACACTGCCACAGAATAGCTTTGGCTACAGTGGCTTTATAATGGGGGCGGATTGAGGAGGGACTGATGACCCTCCAGCCTGCTGCTGGAAGAACATTGGAACATGAACAGAAATAGACCATTCTATCTGTCCAGCCAGCTCTGTGATTCAATACAACCACAGCTAATCTTGGCCAGAACGCCACTTTCCAGCAAACTCCCAAAATCCCTTGACTACTGCCAAGAGAGGAAAGATCTGCCAGCCCTATTCTGAAATATATTCAACACTGGGGCCTCAAGGTACCTGCTGGGCTTTGGCCTCTGTTGGATTCAGCAATTATAGAGGGGAGTCCTTTAAAATATTAGCTAACATGATTCCTGAAAATTACTGAATTTGTAGAATAATATGAGTAAGTTACAATTGTATGAATACTGTCCCTAGCTGTCTTAAATGTTACAAATAACATATTACATGTTCTGATATGATCTGATATGAAGATACATTCAACAAGATTGAAACAATATCTTAGCTGAGACCAGACGTGACGTAGGGAGTTTGAACATGGGACAAATATCATGGGCCACTTAATTAATTTGGGATAATTGATTAATGTCTAATTAACCAATCGTCTGTTAAGTGACTGACACTTTTCTGAACAAATCAAGGGGGTCTCAGCTGAGAATTAGAACCAATGAAACTAAGTAAAGGGCTAAATCCAGATAAGGATTCCCTTAAGAATGGGATCAAAGGCCTCTGTTGAAATGACTTTTAAAATCTGAGGTCACTTTTATCTTGAAGTTTTTGCTTCTACTTGTTCAAGGACACTTCGAGAGACACGGAGAAAGCATTTTCGAGTTAATTTCATGTGAATGTACCAAAATGTGTTTTAAGAAATAAAAGTTTGCTTGCATTTATTCAATTCTATGAAGGAGAGATAAGACAAATCTTACTGCCTCAATGGGGGGGGGGGGCACACCTACATTCACCCCTCCCCCTCTGCTGGCCCCCAATATTGGGAAGATCCCGAAAGTTGCACTAGCAACTTTCCCCCAATTGGTTCCTTAATTAGCCTATTATCCAGCACTGACCCTGCCTCCAGTGAGCTTACTATGTGGTGGGAATGGTCACAGATCTGACCGGACCCTTTATTTACAAATCTTGCTCCCAGTTCTTCCTTCAACCCCTCCTCTGCAGAGCTGATAAGATTCCGCCCACTGAGTCTGTCGATCAACCTGGTGTTGGACATGTATGGGAAGTTCAGCAGTTCATAATACAAACTGTTCCATTCCACTGGCTGAGAAAGAAGGTGTAGTAAGTGTATGTTGAGTTTAAGCATGTTCAATTTTCAAAGCAAGGGAAATCAGTTGCCTGCCGGTATTGATTATATTCCTCTTAGGAAAACAAAGGTAGTTTTAAGGGATTTGCATTTACATTGGTGAACATTAGAAATAAGGTATAGTTTTAAGTGGGTTTAATTTGATGTTTCTGTGCCTGGAAGGGTAAAGCCTATAGTTCGACTCATGCTGGACAGAAATGTTTGTATGTGTGAGGGTTGGTTTCAATTCCAACTGTGATTCTATTTTGCTTAGAGAGGGCTATGGCGTGAAGAATAAATAGAACTAGCAGGGGTTGCTTAGTGACTGGAGACCTTTGTAAGGATAAAAAAAAAGCTCAATACTTTTAGTTTTAGCTAAATGTTTTTGGCAGTTGAAGACTGCTCCTCATGGAGTAGATGTCCCTCAGCTCTGCTCGAAGAAAGACAGTATAGGATGGGATCTGTAAAGAGACAGATTTACTAAAGTACAAGTTACAGTCCAGGTAACCAGGGAATTGGGATAAGTAGAATGTTTAGGCAACTGGAGTTAAGTGAACAGAGACCAATGTATTGTTAAGAAGAATTCAAAAAAGAAGTGTTCCAAGTCACAGAGACAATTGCAGTAACCAGATTTAAAATGCGACAGCAGTCTTCAAAGGTAAACCAAATGTCTGATGCCATTTTAATGCTGTCTGGGAATTGAGAATTAAAGCAATTGTGAGCAATTTTCACAGCAGCCAAGATAAGAAATCCTAAAAGTGGTTGGTGTGAAATCCTGGACTTGATTCGCTGTTAACAGTGGAGCGGAGCTTTGTTCTAAAGTGTCATTTGGAAGCTGGGCTCAATTTCAAAATGCAAACCGCTAAGGGAAAGCATAATCATGAGAGAAGATTTTAAAGCGTGGTTTGGGAAAGTGGAGAATGGAAAAAAAGTGGAGTTTGGAAACCCTCATGCGACAACCATCTGGGGGGATTCCGAGGAGGCATTCACAAACATTCACCTTGGGTTCAGTGTGGAGACTGTATTTGTCCACAGTCATCTGATGTGCTTAAAAGGGACATTATGTTAATAATTCATAGAATTCCTACAGTGCAAAAGGAGGTCATTCGACCTATCAAGTCTGCACCTACCCTCTGAAAGAGCACCCTACCTAAACCCACTCCCCCGCCCTATCTCCGTAACCCTACTTAACCTTCGGACACTAAGGGCAATTTAACATGGCCAATCCACTGAACCTACACATTTTTGGACTGTGAGAGAAACCGGAGCACCCGGAGGAAACCCATGCAGACATGGGGAGAACATGCAAAATCCACACAGACCGTCACCCACAGCAGGAATTAAACCTGGGTCCCTGCGCTGTGAGGCAGCAATGCTAGCCGTCTTAATGTGACTATAGTACATTAATATGTACTCTGTAATCCATGTTAATCTTAAAACCCAAGTGTAATTGTTCAGCTAAGGGGAGAGGTGTATTGTATCAAAATTCAATTTTTTCATTTTTTTTTCTTGTTGTTAAAACAAGTTAATGGTCTTGTGACTCGCTTCTTCTACATTTTATAAAAGGAAATAAAAGTTGTTGAGCCAGGTTTCCAGTCTGAGATCTTCCTGTCCAGTTGTAACATCAACTGGGATCGGAACACTCCAATATGCTTTTATATTTGCGCAAAAACTAATTACAATATAGTGTCCTTGCTCCCAGAATCTAAATACATCATGAAACATCTGGAACAAATCTGCAAATGCAAACAAACTGCTAGTATCGAGCACCAAAATGAAAATGGTATGCAATTCCTACACAGAAACAGGTTTGTCAGCTCATTTTGAACAGAGACCAGATGTCACAATACCAAAATGACATAGCGAGATACAATACACACCCAGATTATTTTCCTGATAAAACTATGACATTGCAGTTGTTAATCTTGTTGTATGCTCCTGTTTCTTCCCACAAGTCCCGAAAGATGTGCTTGTTAGGTGAATTGGACATCCTGAATTCTCCATCTGTGTACCCGAACAGGCGCCGGAGTGTGGTGATTAAGGGCTTTTCACAGTAACTTGATTGCAGTGTTAATGTAAGCCTACTTGTGACAATAATAAAAATTATTATTATGACATTGTTTGTGCCCATCAATGACACTGAGTGTCTGACTATGGACCCCCTTACTGCTAGTCAGTGCTGGTTCAAACCTGGCTAAAAACAGAACAAACCCCTCAATACAGATGTGGTGAAAGGTTGCCGACCTATTCGTTACAAGCACATTTCACGCTGCTAGCATGTCTAATTTTACCCGCCCACAATCCCATTTTTATCAAAGTCACAACAAAGGATTATGAATTAGGATTTCACGCTTTATCCTCTGTATAAATTTAGGAATGCAATGCAGGAGACCAACAAAATTGAATTGACTGGGACAGAAACCAGGTTGTTACAATTCAAGTTTTTTTAACAGCAGCCTTTTCATTTTCAACATTTTAAAATCATGAGGATCGATGCTCTTAGAGATCCCATATCTAACCTCAGTTGCAATCAATTGTTTACAGACGTCCATAAAGCTCCTGATTTTGCCCCTCTGGTAAAATGAGCATCATCACAAAATGCCAATCATATTTGATGAATGTAGGAATTTCAGACCTATACTGTATTATATGTATGTAGTGCAGTAATGGTTAAAATCCTGGGTTAGTGTGTGTGTATATCTGCTGCAGGAAGATTTTTTAAAATCCTGGTTTAAAGGATAGGCAGACACTAGCTACAGAACAGATAAGACACTTTAAAAAATGAGATCATCCTTATTTCAAACCATTCTTATATGTAAAAGGACTAGCCTGATGGATTTTTGTTATGTTTTCTGGGGAGTAGATCATTTGAGATATTTAAGTGAATTCTTTGCCACTCCAGCCGAGTGTTTCTCAGCGGCGAGCCGTCACTCGCAGCGGAATTATCTGTTCTGCCGCTGGCCAATGTGACTTCCCATTGTAGCCACCTCTTGCCACCGGAAAACTCGCAGGTGGGGGTACGGAGAATCCCTGCAGTGGAGAATTCACCCTATTGTGTTTAAGATTAACTAATCAGGTCACGAGATTTGAGCAACATAAGGATGGTGTAACTAATGGGAGGAGCTAGCTCTGTGTCAGATCTCTAGCATTGAGTCAGGAAGTTTAAATGTTGCTGTGAACTGAACAACAGCTTCTGGAACAGGGTGTGGTTTGACACAGGCAAGAATCTGCAGGGTATTTCCTGAAGGATCTCTCTCTCTCCAAGACATCTCTCTATAGAAAGTATTCCTGTATTTAAAAGTGCATTGTGACCTGAAATTAGTTTTGCTTGATTGGAGATAACGAAGATAGCAGTTAAAGTGTTTCATTTTATTGTTAAGTAATGTTTAACTGGCTGGTAAGCCATTTTGCATATGATGTTAAAGTTAGTTTAATATTGTGTAAATAATAACATCATATCCCTATTTTTGCGTGGAGTTACTCCTGGATTGAAGTGTTCTTTCCTCACAGTCTTACAAATTACAAAATATTGGGTTTCTGACCAGTATCCAAGCCAGGTTGGGGTCTGGTCCGGGATCGTAATACTTCACAGCGCAAATATTAACCGCAGTAATTAAATATAACTTTAATGGATTCCGGATGCGGCCATGGAGTGAGTGGTCACACATTTGGTAGCTCACGCTCGTGGCGGTCTTTTGTGGGCTTTCCCCCCCGGTTTTCAAGTGGAAGTGAGATGGGAAAAGGTGTAGGAGTGTGGTTCGAGATTGACCCTCTAATTTGTGGAGCTGAGGACCAGAAGTGCCTGAAAAAGATGGAATAAGTTGATCGAAGTGGGTGTGGAGCTGGCAACGCATGTGGAGCTGGTGGAGGGGCAGGGAGCGGCCTTGCCGGCTCAATGGTCGACGGAGGAATTGGTGAGCTTCTTGAATGAGAAGTTCACCCAGCAACAAAAGGAGAGTCTGGAGGACCTGGCCCAGGCGGTGGACTCGATCAAGGCAGTGGTTGACCGCGTGGCGACGAGGCTGGCAGCTCAGGGTCAGGCAATCCAGAAGTTGGAAGAGCTGACAAGGGAGCACAATGAACAGTTCGCCTTGATGGCAACGGAGATGGGACTAATGCAGGACCACCAGAAGCGATTGGAGGAGAAGGTGGATGACTTGGAGAACCAGTCATGCTGGCAGTATATTCGGATCGTGGGTCCGTCGGAGGGGTACGAAGGAGTCGATGCTGGCGTGGACGTGGGGAATATGCTCGAGAAGCTGCTTGGTGAAGGTGCATTTGACTGGCCGTTGAAGGTGGACCGAGCACACAGGGCGTTGATGAGGAGGCCACAGGGGAATGAGCTGCCGAGTGCGATGGTGGTGCGGTTGCACCGGTTCCTTTGATAAGGAGTGAATCATAACGTAGGTTAGGCAGATGAGGCGCTGCGCCTTGGAGTGCAGTGAGATTTGTGTGTACAAGAACCTGAGTGCAGAGCTGGCCAAGAAGAGGGCAGGTTTTAATAAGGTCAAGGTGGCCCTCTACAAGAAGGGGTGAAGTTTCGCCTATTGTACCCGGCGTGCCTATGGGCGACTTATGGGGGCTGGGAGCTGCATTTTGGATCTTTGGAGGAGGCAGCGGAGTTTACGAGAGAAAATAGACAGATAGGAGAAGATGGACCTTGAACTCTGGTGGAGGAGTTGTGATGCTGCTGTAAAAACCTTTGTTCGGGCTCCCACAACCCAAAAGATGTTAGGTGGATTGGCCACACTAAATTGCCCTTTAATTGGAAAAAAATAATAATTGGGTACTCTAAATTTATTAAAACAAACTTTTGTTCGGGGCCATTTCTTTTTTCCCTTGTTTTTGGCTTCAGTTCTGTTTTTCTTTCTTGTTCTTTGTCAAAGGATTTATTTTTTCTGTTCCCATTGGGTGTTTGCACTAATGTTTGAGCAGGGGGGTGGGGAATCAGTGGTGGGTAGGATGCTTGGCGCCAGGGGCGGGAGCTGCCAGGCTAGCTGGGCGGGCTAATTCACAGACGCACAGTGGGGGGTGAGCTGAAGGTTAGCAAGGGGAGGGGGGATGGGGGGAGCTGGGGTTTCTGAGGGGGTGGGGGGGGGAATACTGGTGACGGGGTGGGGCCTTTAAAATGGAGGAGGAGGAGGGCTGATGACAGTGGGTGCCCGGGGACGGGCCAAGGGAGGTGTGGGACACAGGCTGGTCACGTGGAAAGTTCGGGCTTTGAATGGGCCAGTCAAGAGGGCCCATTTGTTTGCACACTTGAGGCAACTGAAGGCAGATGTGGCCATGCTGCAAGAGGCACCAGATCAGGTTGAGGAAGGGTGGAATTTTATAAGAGGTTTTCGGGGGTGCTGGGACCATTGTTGGTAAAGGCCTTCAATTAAGCAAAGGAGTTGGGAGTACTCCCCCCCGACATTGTCACAGGCATCGATCTCTCTCATTTTGAAGTGGGACAAGGACCCGGAAAACTGCAGGTCTTATGGATCAATCTCCTTATTCAATGTGAAGGCCAAACTGCCGGCAACGATCTTGGTCACACGGATCGAGGATTGTGTCCCAGGGGTAATCATAGTAGACCATAGAATTTACAGTGCAGAAGTAGACCATTCGGCCCTTCGAGTCTGCACCGGCACTTGGAAAGATCACCCTACTTAAGCCCAAACTTCCACCCATATTCCCGTAACCCAGTAACCCCATCTAACCTTTTTGGACACTAAGGACATTTTAGCATGGCCAATCCACCTACCTTGCACATCTTTGGACTGTGGGAGGAAACCAGAGCACCCGGAAGAAATCCAAGCAGACACGGGGAAAACGTGCAGACCCCGCACAGACAGTGACCTAAGCCGGGAAACAAACCTGGGACCCTGGAGCTGTGAAGCAACTGTGCTAACCACTGTTCTACCATGCCATAATAAGGGAAGATCGGATGGGGTGTTAAGGGGCACACCTGGCGACTAATATATCGGTGCAGATTCAAAGGGCCGAATGGCCTACTTCTGCATTGTAAATTCTATGGTCAATTCTATGATTACCCCTGGGACACAATCTTCGATCCATGTGGCCAGGATCTTTGCCGGCAGTTTGGCCTTCACATGAACGTTATCATGATGCCTTCAAAGGACGCGAGGTTGTCGTGGTTGTGGCTATGGATGCAGAGAAGGCCTTTGATCAGGTGGAGTGAGGGTACTTATGGGAGATCGTGGGACGGTTCGGTTTTGGGCAGGGATTTGTGCACTGGGTCCAGTTGCTTTATGAGGCACCAGTGGCAAACGTGCGCACAAATCGAGTGAGGTCAGAATATTTTATGCTGTACCGGGGGACGAGGCAGGGATGTCCACTCTCCCCACTGCTGCTTGCCCTGGCCATAGAACCTTTAGCAATGGCGCTGCAAGCTTCAAAGGTCTGGCAGGGGATGGTATGGGGGCGGGGGGAGCATAGGGTCTCACTCTATGCGGAACATTTGCTCTTATATATATATCAGACCCATTGGGGGGGATTGGAGGGATTATGGGGATTCTAGAGGAATTCGGCCTGTTCTCGGGGTATAAATTGAATCAAAAGTAAGTATTTTGCCATCCAGGCAAGGGGCCAGGAGAGGTGATTGGGGGAGATGCCATTCAAGGTGGTGGGAGGGAGCTTTAGGTACTTAGGTATCCAGGTGGCACGGGAATGGGGACAGCTTCACAAATTGAACCTGGGTAGGCTATTAGAGCAGATGAAGGGGGACTTCCGGAGGTGGGACACGCTCCCGCTGTCTCTGGCGGGGAGGGTACAGACTGTGAAAATGACGGTCCTCCCGAGGTTGCAGTTTGTTCTTCAGTGTCTCCCAATTTTTATCCCCAAGGCGTTTTTAGGAAGATGAATGCGGTAATTTCAGAATTTATTTGGACCGGTAAAACCCCGCAGGTGAGGAAAGTGCTGCTGGAGGGGGGGGCGTTGGGAGCGGGGGGGGGGGGGGGGGGGGGGCTGACTCTTCCGAACTTTATTAACTATTACTGGGCGGCGAATATATTGATGGTCTGGAAGTGGGGGAGGGGTCAGTGTGGGAGCGGGTGAAGGCGGCATCCTGCAAGCGCACGAGTTTGAGGGCATTGTTAACGGCACCTCTGCCGTTCTCGCCGGCTCGGTACTCCACAAGCCCGGTACAGTGGCAGCTCTGAGGGTGTGGAGATAGTGGCAGCAGCACAAGGGTTTGGAGGGGGGGTCGGTTTGGGCACCGATATGTGATAATCATCGGTTTGCTCAGGGCGGGGTGTCTGGAGGGGGTTTCGGATGTGACAGCGGGCAGGAATCGAGAGATTTGGGGATCTCTTTCTTGATGAGGGTTTTCTGAGTTTGGAGGAGCTGGAGGAGGTGTTTGAATTGCCAGGTGGGAACGGGTTCCGGTACCTGCAGAGGCAGGTCTTGAGCTTTCCATGCCTCCCACAAAGGGGGTTACAGGATGTTGAGAACAGGAGTTGGGGAGGGGAAGGTCTCGGAAATCTATAACGAGCTGATGGAATGGGAGGGAGCCCCAACAGGGGAGGTGAAGAGAAAGTGGGAACAAGAGTTGGAGGGGGATGTTGGAGGCTGGGTTTTGGGAGGAGGCCCTGCGGAGAGTTAACGCGTCCTTGTCGTGTGCAAGGCATAGCCTGATCCAATTCAAGGTGGTCCACAGGGGGGGGGGGGGGGGGGGGGGGGGGGAGAAGAGAGGCCGACATTTTGGCTTTTGCTTCCCTGGTGGCCCGGAGACGGATTTTACTGGGATGGAGTTGCTTGGAGCCCCCAAAGCCGGGGGTTTAGGTTAGCGACATAATGGGGTTTCTCAGGCCTGAGAAAATTAAATTTGCCTTTAGGGGTTCGTTATGGCAGCCGTTCATCGACTTATTAGAGAAAAATTATACATGTCAGCGGGGGTTGGGGGGGGGGGGGGGGCGTGGAAACGGGGAGGCATGGAAGTGGCAAATAAGGGTTGGAAAATCTAATGGCGGGAGGGCCGGGACGGGCTGGCGGTGTGCTTCTATAAACCAATGTTGGCTGGGGTTTGTGTTTGGGGGGAATAATGGGTATTTCGTTGTGGGTTCTGTTGGATGTTATTGTTGAAAAGTGTTAAAATTATAAATGACTCAATAAAATATTTTCTAAAAAATAACTTTAAGTGAGTGAAAATAACTCAAATTAATCATAAACAACAAAATACAAACATCAAGCACAAATATCCTTTCTATAGATGACAGCGGTTTAGTTCATGGGACTCGGATACATTCTGAAGATAAATATTCAGGAGGCGATTGTACTCAAAATGTAAATGGAGCAGGAAAATCCAGCAGAGCCAGATTGTATCCAGCCCAGAATATGGAATGTGGTTGGGGAGGATGTAGCTGAGACACAAATCATAATTTTCCGAAGATCTTAGTGAGGGGGAAATAAAAGCCTGTAAATAAAAGTCTGCCAAAAGTTTGGAGCGTAGCAGGTATTACACACCATGTGTAAGGAAGGGTAAAGGAAATGCTAACAGACTATAAAATTATGGTTATTTTGGTGAACCAGCACTGAGGTGGTCTAATAAGACCTGCCTATTTTGAAAGTCAGCTCTCGCACACAACTCTGGTCTTAATTTACATGACATTGCTCCTAAAGGCCATAATTTGAATTTGTGATGGCCCTAACTCAAACACATGTTGATTTAGGGCTGAAGCACTGATTAGACACAATGGGCCGGATTCTCCAAAATGGAGTTTTACTCCCGAAACGCCCATTAAAAAGATGAACGAATTCTCAGGCCAGCAGGGACCCGGAGTAAATCTCGCAGCTTTAGCTGCGGATACGGGCCCCCGCACTTCCGGTTTGGAGTCTGCGCTTGCGCATGGCAGCGGCCTCCAGCGGCCGCGCCGAGCTCCATGGCGGACTCAGACCGCGGAGCCAGACGGAAAAATGAGACCCCCTCCCTGATTGGCCGCGTGCCCGAGCATCAAACCGCGTGGATCTAATCCCCGGCCGCCTATGAGGCTCCCCCCCCCCAGGTGTCCAATCCCCCCAACCCGACCAGGGTGGCTGCAGACTGAGTCCGCAGCCACCACACCAGCGTCCCGGCTGGCAATAGGTGGTTAGTTCCACACCGTCGGAAACCTGGCCAGTCAGGAGCAGAGGTTTGATGGGCGAGCCTCTGTCAATCGACCCCAGCTGCGCGGCGTACTCTGCGGTCACACTGATTTTTGGATCCCGGAGAATCGCTGAACCAGCGCCGGGCCCGATTACGGCATGAAAGTGGATTCTCTGCCCCTCCGCCGGCTGCGATTTGGGTGTGGGGTTGCGGAGAGTCCAGCCCAACGTTTGAGGAATATATGTGGACTCCACACAGCCACTTCCACTGAAAGGTGTGGAGAATGCTGGCTGACAGAGGAGGTTTCAGGATGGCTCAGTGATAGAGTGAGAAGGCACACAAGCTCTCACACATAGCATCGAATGCAATAATTGAGGAGATCTGGAGAAGGATCTTTATCTGCAGTTCACCTTGTCCCCAATTACCTTCTTTGTGGTTCAAAGCCTCTAATGTATATACTGGAGGAGAGAATTGGGAAACAGTTTTAAAGCCTTAGGCTGATTAGTGGATGGATTTATAAACAATAAAAACATAATGGATATCGCGACCCGAAGACTTTGACAGAGTTGAGCATGGAATAGTGTTAACTTGTACCTACCTGTGTGTTAAACTCTGTGATCAAAAGTGCCCTTCAGACTTATTAAATAATCGAATAGCCGAAAACCAGGCCCAAGGCTGGGATTCTCCAGTCCTGTTGCTGTGAATGGAATTTTGGCTGAGCGCCAAATTCCCCGGTTTGCTGGCAGCGGTAGCGGGCCGATCGAGATCGGAGAATCTCGGCCCACAGCAATTGCAAACACTTATCCGCTCATAAGTGTAGAAGCCACATGAGCCATGAACAGCAACCATTCACCTGACTTGATTGGTGGCAAAACTCTCATGGACAGCAGTAGTTTCAGCGCTCAATTGTTGAAAATCTATAAATCCCAGATAGAGCAGAGAGCCAACCTTAAAATTGGGTAAGTAAAGCCACCATTGTCCCAAATGACCATAGGCTGCGTTCCCCTTTTAACCTGAGGATCACCACACTTCTGGCAAGGGGCAAGGTTGAGAATAACCTCGGACAGTATGGGAATTGAACCTGCACTGTTGGCCTCATACTGCATCATAAACCAACTGTCCAGCCAACTGAGCTAAATCGGGTAGAGGGCTCACAGCAAATAGGGCTATCAAGTGAACAAGAATACAATTGTGGTTAAAATGGATCCAATATGCAACAGAAATAAGGTAGGAAAAAACAAAAAAAGATAAACCAAAACATCATGGTGCGAAGCACTAAAACTGGTGGATTTGTGAATGGGAAGTTTATCTTTTAAAAACATTCTGATAGTTCATCGGATAGAACGATGGTCACTTCTATCCATTTTCAAACCTGGTTCCAGGATCACGGAAGTGCTCTTCACCATGAACAGTTCAGTTCATGAGGTTCTCTGTACATTTCTTTGCAATGATAATGATATTCTATCATCGGTAATGAAATTAACTTGACGAGGATAGATCCAGTAACTGTATCAATGTTTATTCTTGCATTTTTTATTCTCCTCATTTTCCACATTTTCATCAAATACACAACGAAAGGTCACCAACAATAATAAATATAGTATCAATCCCCCCCACCAACAACCCCTTCAATTACAAAGCCAAACATCACCCCTACATTACAAATACAACAAAACAAAAAGACCAAAAGAGAATCAATGGTCATCCCATAATCAATGTGCTCAACCGCCCAATTAGTGCACTCCACTAATGTTCAATGGCACCCAATTCTTGAAAGTGCAAGATAAACAGTCCCCATGAATTGGAGAACCCTTCCATCCTTCCCCTCATCTCAAACTTTACCTTCTCGAGCGTCAAAACTTCCAACAGTCCCCCTGCCAAGACGAGGCACAGGACGGAGAAGCTAACCTCCACCCCAACAGGACCCACCTCCGGGCAATCAGCGAGGCGAAGGCTAAGACATCTTCCCCCGCACCCGCTTGTAGCCCGGGCCGGTACAACACCGCGGATATGGCTTCTAGGGGCCTTGGTTCCAACCTCACATGTACCACCCTCGAGATGACCTTGAAAACCTCCCTACAATACCCCTCCAGCTTCAGGCAGGACCAAAACATGTGACATGGTTTGTGGGACTCCTGCTACAGAGCTCACATGCATCCTCGACTCCTCAAAGAGTCAGCTCATCCTCGCCCCTGCGAGGCTCACTCTATACACCACCTTCAAGCTGTATCAGCCCAACCTCGCGCACGAGATTGAGGCGTTTACCTTCCCGAGCATCTCACACCACAAACCGTCCTCCATAACCTCCCCCTACTCTTCCTCCCATTTGGCTTTACTCCCCTCCAAGGATACCTTATCCTCTCCCAAAAACCTTCCATAGAATGCCGAGACCACCGCCTTCTCCATTTCCCCTGTTGTCAATACCTCTTCAACAACATGGGGGCCGGCGCCTCTGGGGAGCTCTGAACCTCCTTCCTGACAAAGTCCTGGAGCTGTAGGTACCTAAATGCTTCCCCCTGCCCCAGTCCATTATTCTCCCACAACTCCTCAAGCCTTGCAAAATGACCTCTCAGAAACAGGTCTTTTAATGCCCTGACTCCCCTCTTTTCCCATCTCCGAAATCTCCCAAATTCCCTGGTTTAAACCTATGATTCCCATTAGTCGGCATCTCTCTTGACCCTGCCCACAACTTAAAGTGCTGTCTCAACTGCTTCCAAATCTTCAGCGTTGCCACCACCACCGGAATATCTCCCCAGGACCATCCAGAGCAGCGTTGTTGCCAACGTCCTCAGCCCCAACCGCCTGCACAGACTGTCCTCCATTCTAACCCACTGGGATTCCCTCCTCTAACCAAACTTCTCGCCTTTTCGGCATTCGCCGCCCAATATTAGTACAATAAATTTGGGAAGCTCAGCCCCCCCCTGCCTGCCGTCCTCTCTGCAAAACTACCTTCCTGACCCTCCGGTCCTGTGCCTCCTGCACCCCCAGATATTTAAAGTGGTTCGCCGCCCTGCGGAATAACAGCCCCCCCCCCAACCTTTCTCCCACCCCCGGCTGGGACACCACAAAGTATTCACTTTTTTACAGGTTTAATTTATAGCCCGAAAAGGACCTGAACCTTCAGAGAAGCTCCAATATTCCCCATATCGACACACTCAGCTCTGACTCTGACACAAACAGTAATAAATCATCCATGTCCACAGACACCCTGACCGGGATCCTCACCCAACCGGTGGGGCGGGCTGTACCGGCACCAAAGAGGGGCGTGAACCACTCCGGCGTCGGGCCGCCCGGAAGGTGTGGAATCCTCCGCACTTCCGGGGCCTGGCCTGTGCTGGAGTGGGTGGCACAACGCCAACCGGCGGCGAAGGGCCTCCGCTGGCCGGCGTGTGTTGGCGCATGCGCAGGACCGTCAGCGTGTTCTGGTGCATGGGCAGAACCGCTGGCGTGATTCCTGCACATGCGTAGGGTGTTTCTTCTCCGCGCTTCTTACACAGGCTGGCGCGGAAGGAAAGAGTGCCCCCACTGCACAGGCCCGCCCGCAGATCGGTGGGCCCCGATCTCGGGCCAGGCCAGCGTGGGGGCCCCCCCAGGGCCGGATCCCTCCCCCCCCACCCCGAGGACTCCACAGGCCGCCCTCAAAGGCAGCTCCCGCCAGTATGGAAAACGGGCGGCTGCACGGCCCATCAGGGCCTGGAGAATCGCCGGGGGGGGGGGGCCACTGCCAACGGCCCCCGACTGGCGCGACATGATCTCCACCCCCGCCAAAAAACCGGCGCCGGAGAATTCGGCAATCGGTGTCGGAGCGGTGGGGTGGGATTCATGCCACCCCCCAGTGAGTGTACCTGGCGGAGGATCGGAGAATCCCGCCCCCTATGTTCCACCCCCCCCCCCCACACTATTCCCCTCCTTTTCACAGTAACTTCATACATGTGACAAGAAAAGATTATTATTATTATCTACCGTTTCCGCTCCACCATGTCCTCTTTAACCACCTTGGCCTTAAACGATATCATCTCCTCCCTCAACACCGCCTTCAGAGGCTCCCACATAACCACCTGCGATACCTCCCCTGTGCAAATAAAACCCACATATTCCTCAATTATACTCTCCCGATCTTATCACAAAAACTTCGATCCCCCAGCTTCCGACCCTGCGCCGGGTCGGAGAATCCCCGGGAGGAGGGGCAAATCCTGCCCCAAAGTCAGCTTCTCTATTCTCCGGCGCTGTCCTTTCGGGCGCCGGTGGGATTCCCGCCACTCCAGTCGGGGGCCATTGACAGCGACCCCTCCGCCGATTCTCCGGACCCTGATGGACCGAGTGGCCGTCAAGTTTTGCCCAGTCCTGCCGGCGTGAATTACTCACCTCACACATGGCGGGACCTGGCAGGTAAGCGTGCAGAGGCCGTCCTGCGGGGGTGGGGGGGTGGGGGGGGCACGTTGGCCTGGCCCGCAATCTGTGGGTGGGCTGGTTCCGTGGGGCCTTCTTTCCTCCTTGCCAGGCCCCTGTAGGGCTCCGCCATATTGCACGGGAGCTGGCACCGAGAAGGGAACCCCAGCACATGCGTGGAAATACGCCGCCGGTCCGCGCATGCGTGTGATCACTGCCAGCCATTCCACGCATGCGCGAACTCGAGCCGGCCCTTTGACGCCAGCTGGAGCTGCGGGGACTACTACGGCGGCAACCTAACCCCCGAGAAAGGTGAGAAGTCCTCAGTTTCGGGGGCCGTTGACGTCGGAGTTGTTGGCGCCGGTTTTCCCGCCGGCGTGGGGCCCCATTTTTAGAGAATCTCCAATCTCCACCCTGGCCTCTGCACTGCCTCCAGTAACTGTATCAATTAATTTGTGATAAAGCCAAGAGATTAATCACAACTAATTATTTAAATAATTTTATAGCCCAAGAGTAGATAGATCCAGTTGAACAATTGGCTTCCTGGGGCAGCTCGGTGGTGCAGTGGTTAGCATTGCTGCCTCACGGTGCCACGGTCCCAGGTTTGATCCCGGCTCTGGGTCACTGTCCGTGTGGAGTTTGCACATTCTCCCCGTGTCTGCGTGGATTTCACCCCCACAACCCAAAGATGTGCAGGCTAGATGGATTGGCCACACTAAATTGCCCCTTAATTGGAAAAAATGAATTTGGTACTCTAAATTTATTTTAAAAAAGCACAGTTGGCTTCCGCGCAAGTATGATGATGAAAGAAAGAAGTTGAATTTATATCGGGATCTTTACAACCACAGAATGCCTCAAAGCGACACACAGCCAAATATGTGTTGAAATACAATCACCGATGTAATATAACAAAACACAGCAGCTAATTTAGGTATCGCAAACCGCAAATGAGATAGGTGACCAGATCATTTGTTTAAGTTGTGTTAGTTTAGGGATAATAATGGTCAGGACACGGCATAAACAGCCTGGCTGGTCTTCCACGAGTGCCCTGGTGTCTTTTACATCCACCTGTGAGAAAAGACTGGACCTCAGTTTAACGTTTCACCTGAAAGTTGGAACCTCTGATGGTGTAACACTCCTTCAGTGAAAAAACTAAGTGTCATCTGGGCTGATTTGCTTTATTCCTTTATTCACACTCCGAGACTCAGCTCCAATTGAACAAAGATCTACAGCATCTTTCTGTGCTGTAATTGCAATGATTCTCTGAATTTGAAGGTTTGAGACTTGGACCATCAATTCATTAACTTTCGCTGCATATGTGACAAAGAAGGCATGTGGGGAGTTATATTTATCTTGGGTGGTACTGAACGATAGGCGATAGCTTTACAATCCCTTCCATTTTCTTTTCCATGGACCATGGGCAATGCATCAAACGGAGCTTTTTGAAAATTTGGAAGCTAGCCTCTTCCAGGAGATCTCCCAGATCATGATTCTCCAGCAACACATTCTTTGGCACTGAAATTTGTTTTGGGAAGTATTGCCAAATGGGGACCATTGAGTCACTATTCCATTTTCCTATTATTGCCAAGGAAGAGAAAATGGAGTAAAGAGTAAATCAAGCTGCTGGTTGATTATCGCCTGTCTTGCATCAATTCCCTGCCAATATGAACTCTCCATGTGCCTTCTTCAATCTTCACATGCACAGTGAAAGTAAATGAATTGAAGGTTTCAGCCAAGGCTCTGTGGTGGTGACACTCTTATCTTGGAGTCAGGAAGTTGCGTGTTCAAGTTGCACCCAGAGATCTGACCACTTAATCTAGGCTGATGCTTCAATGATACTGAGCGAACGCTGCAGTGTTAGAGACCAGAAATTCCCGCCCGAGATCAACGGACCTTTAAATGGTCCGCTGAATTTTCCACCCTGCCATTGACATTCCTGCAGAGGCAGGGCCAGAAAGTTTAACCCCAAGTCTTCCAGTTGAGATATGAAAACTGAGGGCCCAGTCTGCACTCTCAAGTCAACATAAAAGATTCCCTGACATTTTTCTTTTGGAGAATAGCAGTGGAGTTCTCCTCAGTGGCCTGGCCAGTGTTTATTCTTGAGCCAACATCAGATAATCTGTTCCGTATCATATTGCTGTTTCTTTCTTTTAAAAAAATAAATTTAGAGTACAAATACTTTTTTTCCAAATTAAGAGGCAATGTAGCCAATAAGTGGCCAATCCGCCTACCCTGCACAGGGAGAATGTGCAAACTCCACACGGACAATGACCTGGGGCCAGGATCGAACCTGCGTCCTCGAGGCCGTGAGGCAGCAATGCTAACCACTGTGCCACTGAGCTGCCCTGCACATAGCTGCTTCTGAGAGCTTGCTGTGTGCAAAGTGGATGCCATGTTTCCTACTTCAAAAGTACTTAATTGACATAAAGCACTTCATGATGTTGAGAGATCATGAAAAGCACTTTATCAAAGCAAGTCTTTGTAATTGTGGAGTAGTTTTTAAAACAGAAAGGTAACAGTGATGCTGAACGATGGGAAGGGGAATCACATTTTGAATATTTTCATGTAATAATTAACAAAGCTGTTCAGCGGGATTCTCCTAGCCCGGGGCCAGGCCGGAGAATCCCTGCAACTGGGTCACTATGCCCCGACGCTGGCACGCGATTCTCCGGCCCGGATGGGCCGAATGGCCGCTCTAAAAAGGCAGAGTCCCGCTGGCGCCGTCCACGGCTGGGAACTCTGCGCGTAGGGTCGGCAGGCGGGCAGCCTATAGGTGGGGATAGGGGGGCTCCAACCCTGGGGGGGGCCTCCGATGGGGCTTGGCCCGCAACGGGGCCCACCGATCGGCGGTTCGGCCTCCCACTCCCCAGACCTATTTTCATACGAGCCGGCCCCTGAACTCCCACGCCATGGTGTGTCGGGGCCGGCACGTTGAGGGAGGCCACCACACACACGTGGGTTGGTGCCGGCGCCACTGCGCATATCCTCGTTGACGCCGGCGCATGCGCGGATCCCACGGCGCACATTTTGCGCCGGGATGGGAGGTTGGAGCGGCATGAACGACGTTTCCGACGGCGTGGACACTCTGCCGCCGAATGGGGGAATCCTGCCCCATAACTAAATTCAAGGCACTCAACAATGGTACAACAGCATGTTCAAACTTGCAATAGTAAACACGACAATCCAGTTCAAAGTCCTATTTTAATTAACATTTACCTTGAGTTTGTGACACTAGCTAAATCACAAAGCTGTGCTGAGGAGTTCAAAACTTTAATTTTAAATAACTGGGATATTGAAAAAGGAAGGAAATGGAGAGAGGTAAGGAATTACAGAGTTTTTGAAGGATTTAATTGAGGAGACAGCACAACACGTTTGGTTTCTCTATGAGGAAAAGGTGAAGGAAGGGTGTGTAGATAAATGTGCAGCTCAGAAAGAACAAGAGAGGAAAGTTCAGAGCAGCAATGACCATAATACTATCTATAAAATAAAGATTATGGACTGCAGTAAGAGAAGATTGATTATCAGAAAACAAACTCTTACAGAGCCCTCAGCTTAAAATGCAAGAAAAATATTAGGATTAAAACAAAATGAATAAATGAGAGTGAGGATTTGGTGCTTCTTTAGACATTAGCTTTTATTCAACCTCATCTTGAAAAGTGAATACCTGAGATAGAGGGAACGATTTTGAGCCCACACTAGCCGCGGGATTGGTGGCACGGATGAAATTCTCGCAAGAATCGGGAAACACGATTCTCGTCCAGCCGGCATGAACTTCATTTTATTAGTTTTAAATTTATTTAAATATTATTAGCAGCCTTCCCGCCACATATTCCCCCCTCACTGAATATTCATATCTCACCGACGTGACATCACATTGCCGTGGTTCACAACCGGTTTGGCCAGACATAAGGAGATTGAGGACAATCCTCCGGGGTTCAGAGGCATGGCCCGGGTTGGGGGGGCATCCTTGGGCCAGTGCCCTGACACTATTCCCTGGCACAGGTTGGCACTGCCAGATTAGAACAGTGCCAACCTGTGACAAAGAGAAGTGCCAGGGGTGGATCCTAGTGATTCGTATGGTGGTGGTGGTGGGGGGGAGGGGGGGTAGAGTGAATCCTGATGGGGGGGGGGGGGGGGGAAGTGTCAGAGTTCTGGTTATAAGTTTGTGGCGTTGTGGAGGGAGGGGGGTTAGAATGCTGACACTGAATGTTGGTGGGCTGGGGTTTATGCTGTTGAGGTTTATCGGGGTGGGGGAGGTGGGGGGGAGGGGAGGGCTCCCAAAAGCTCTGTGATGGGGTCTGGCAGCGCTGATCAGGGCTCCTTTAAAGATGACACCCAATTCTCTGTGGAACCTGTTGTCGGCTATGTGAGATCCAGCCCTGCCAGAGTGTCTCCATAAACCACACCTACTCCTTTTATTCTCTCTATGAGGCTCAATATTTGGAGAGGAAACTGGTCTGTGCAACTGGAGAGTTTCACAACAGTTTTCAGTCTGAGTCTGACATTTTGCCAAATTCATAGAATAATAGAATCCTTACAGTGCAGAAGGGGACCATTCGGCCCATTGAGTCTGCACCGACCCTCTGGAGGGGCACCCTACCTAGGTTTATGTCCCCATCCCCGCCCTACCCCTGTAACATCACCTAATCTATTGGACATTAAGGGTCTATTCTGCATGACTAATCCACCTATCCTGCACATCATATGACTGGTAATATCTGTAAGATTCCATTCATTAAAAACCTGGTAGTTTGCCAAGTCCTTCCTGCTTGCCAGAAATTACATGCTGTAGGTGGGGGAGGGGGCTAGCAGTGGCTGTCCTGCTGGAGATTGGGTTAAAGAGAAGGGTAGAAAGACTTGGAGCCCAGACCATGACAGTATGAAATTCCAGTCCAACGTTCTTGCGTTACTGAGCCAATGAAAGGGGTGATGAGGAAAACAAGTTGGCTAAGCAGGTAGCAGGAAGCTCAGATTGCAGAATGGAAATATTCACAATCTATATATTTAAATGGAAAAATGGTTTCATTTTTTAACTATTGAAGCCAATTAAAGATATTTGCTTAAATAGATGAGGAGCATGTTGAACCCTATGGGTGTGAAATGCATTCACCCCAATCCTCAATGGAAATGAGGTGACTAAGGTGACTACAACAACAACTTGTCTTTATTAGGCGCCTGTAACAAATGAAATATCCCAAGATGCTTCAGGAGCATTAGAAACAAAGTATGACACCAAACATACACCAAAAGCCTGGTTAAATAGGTAGTTATTTTAAAGAATGTCTGAAAGACGGAAAGTGAGGTGTGACGATGGAAAAGTGGGGAGGGTACGCCAGAGCTTGTGGCCTAGTCAGCTGAAGGCTCAGCCATCAATGGTGGAGTGAATAAAATTGGTGTTGCTCAAGAGGCCAGAATTAGCGAGGCACAGATATCTCAGAGGGTTATGTGGATGGAGGGGATTAAAGAGATAGGGGTAGATATAGAGGCCGAGGAAGGGTTTGAAAACAGGATAAGAATTTTAAAATCAAGATATTACTTGACCAGGAGCCATTCTAGGTCAGCGAGGTTTGCTATGTGCGTTATGACTACAACAGCAGAGTTTTGGATGATTTCAAGTTTGCATGGGACAGCATGTAGGAGACCAGCCAGGACTCCAGTGGAATAGCCGGGACTAGATCAGCACAAGTGACCAACTAAAGGTACACCCTAATAATTATCAGGCAACTGGAAGTCAGCCTGCTCAGTTATGAAAATGAAAAATGAAATGAAAATCGCTTATTGTCACAAGTAGTCTTCAAATGAAGTTACTGTGAAAAGCCCCTAGTCGCCACATTCCGGCGCCTGTTCGGGGAGGCTGTTACGGGAATCGAACCGTGCTGCTGGCCTGCTTGGTCTGCTTTCAAAGCCAGCGGTTTAGCCCTGTGCTAAACAGTTATGTTCTCCTCTCTATGAACATTAGAACATACAGTGCAGAAGGAGGCCATTCGGTCTATCAAGTCTGCACCAACCCACAAGCCCTCACATCTACCCTATCCTCGTAACCCAATAACCCCTGCTAACCTTTTTTTTTGGTCACTAAGGGCAATTTAGCATGGCCATTTCACCCAACCTGCACGTCTTTGGACTGTGGGAGGAAACCGGAGCACCCGGAGGAAACCCACGCAGACACTGGGAGAACGTGCACACTCCGCACAGACAGTGACCCAGCGGGGAATTGAACCTGGGACCCTGGCTCTGTGAAGCCACAGTGCTACCCACTTGTGCTACCGTGCTGCCCTCTATGGCGAACTCATAGGCCTCATAACATTGAGATCGCAGCAGGTGTGGAGTTGCCATTCGTTCTGTGTCATTTGTTACCAGACACAGTCAGAGGCAGGGGTAGAGGGAGAGAGGGAGGTGGATCCGCCAACACGCAACTCCAAACCTCCACCCTCCTTGGTGAATGTTCATTTTTAAAAAAAAATAATTTTTATTGGAATTTTTTACAGAAAATATAAAAATATAACAACAAGTATAGCAACAAGCAGTAATATGCAACTAACAGCCCCATAACACCCACAATTCCCCCCATACCGTAACATCACATGTATCACACTCCCCCCACCCCCCCCCCCCCCAACAAGAGAACTTAACCATAAATTAAAATTAAATAAATCAAATTTAAATAAAATAAGCAAACATAATCAACGTCCCCCCCCGGGTTGCTGCTGCTACTGTCCCAGTACCTTATCGTTGAGCCAGAAAGTTGAGGAAAGGTTGCCACCGTTTAAAGAACCCTTGCACCGATCCTCTCAGGGCGAATTTAACCTTCTCAAGCTTAATGAAGCCCGCCATGTCATTAATCCAGGTCTCCACGCTTGGGGGCCTCGCGTCCTTCCACTGTAGCAAAATCCTTCGCCGGGCTACCTGGACGCAAAGGCCAGCACACCGGCCTCTTTCGCCTCCTGCACTCCCGGCTCTACCCCAACCCCAAAGATCGCGAGTCCCCATCCTGGCTTGACCCTGGATCCCACCACCCTTGACACCGTCCTCGCCACCCCCTTCCAGAACTCCTCCAATGCCAGGCATGCCCAGAAAAAAATGGGCATGGTTCGCTGGACTCCCCAAGCACATGACACACCTATCTTCACCCCCAAAGAACCTACTCATCCTCGTCCCAGTCATGTGGGCCCAATGCAGCACCTTGAATTGAATGAGGCTAAGCCGCGCACACGAGGAGGAAGAATTTACCCTCTCCAGGGCATCAGCCCATGTCCCGTCTTCGATCTGTTCCCCCAGTTCCCCCTCCCACTTCGTTTTCAGCTCCTCTACTGACGCCTCTTCCACCTCCTGCATAAGCTTGTAAATATCGGATATCTTCCCCTCCCTGACCCAGACCCCCGAGAGCACCCTGTCATTCACCCCCCTTGCGGGGAGCGCAGGGAATCCCTCCACCTGCCGTCTAGCAAATGCCTTTACCTGCAGATATCTAAACATGTTTCCCGGCGGGAGCCCAAATTTCTCCTCCAACTCCCCCAGGCTCGCAAACCTTCCGTCGATAAACAGGTCCCTCAGCTGTCTAATGCCCGCTCTATACCATCCCCGAAATCCCCCATCCATGTTCCCCGGGACGAACCTATGGTTTCCCCCCTAACGGAGCCTCCATCGAGCCCCCCACTTCTCCCCTATGTCGCCTCCACTGCCCCCAAATCTTGAGGGTAGCCGCCACCACCGGACTCGTGGTATACCTCGTGGGAGGGAGTGGCCACGGCGCCGTTACCAGGGCCCCCAGGCTTGTATCCCCACAGGACGCTCTCTCCATCCGTTTCCATGCTGCCCCCTCCCCCTCCATCACCCACTTACGCACCATCGACATGTTGGCCGCCCAGTAGTACCCCGAGAGGTTGGGCAACGCCAGCCCCCCCCCCCCCCCCATCTCTACTCCGCTCTAAGAAGACCCTCTTCACCCTCAGGGTGCCATGCGCCCAAACAAATCCCATGATGCTGCTGGTCACCCTTTTAAAAAAGGCCCTAGGGATAAAGATGGGCAAGCACTGGAAGAGGAACAAGAACCTCGGGAGAACCGTCATTTTGACGGATTGCACTCTGCCCGCCAGCGATAGCAGCACCATGTCCCACCTTTTAAATTCCTCCTCCATTTGTTCCACTAGTCTGGTGAAGTTAAGCTTATGGAGAGCCCCCCAACTCCTGGCCACCTGCACCCCCAGGTACCTGAAACTCTTCACTGCCCTCCTGAAAGGGAGCCTCCCAATTCCCTCCTCTTGATCTCCCGGATGCACTACAAATACCTTGCTCTTTCCTAAGTTCAGCTTATAGCCCGAGAAGCCCCCAAATTCCGCTAACAGCTCCATCACCCCCGGCATTCCCCCCTCTGGGTCCGCCACATATAACAGCAGGTCGTCCGCATACAGAGATATCCGGTGCTTCTCCCCACCCTGCACCAGACCCCTCCACTTCCCTGACTCCCTCAACGCCATGGCCAGTGGTTCAATCGCCAGTGCAAAGAGCAGGGGGGACAGGGGACACCCCTGCCTGGTCCCACGATAGAGCCTAAAATACTCCGATCTCCTTCCATTTGTGACTACACTCGCCATCGGCGCCGCGTAAAGCAGCCTCACCCATTTGATGAATCCCTCCCCAAATCCAAACCTCTCCAGCACCTCCCACAGGTACCCCCACTCAACTCTATCAAACGCTTTCTCTGCGTCCAGCGCCACCACTATCTCCGCCTCCCCCTCCACTGCCGGCATCATGATAACATTGAGCAGTCTCCGCACATTCGTGTTGAGCTGCCGTCCCTTGACAAATCCTGTCTGATCTTCATGAATTACCTCTGGCACACAATCCTCTATCCTGGTAGCCAGGATCTTCGCCAGCAACTTAGCGTCTACGTTAAGGAGCGAGATAGGCCTATATGATCCGCACTGCAAGGGGTCCTTATCCCGTTTTAGGATCAAAGAGATCAGTGCCCGCGACATCGTCGGGGGCAAAGCCCCCCCCTCCCACGCCTCATTGAAAGTTCGCACCAGCAGGGGACCCACCAGGTCCACATATTTTATGTAAAATTCTGCCGGGAACCCGTCCGGCCCCGGGGCCTTACCTGACTGCATTTGTCCAATCCCCCTGACTAGCTCCTCCAACTCTATCGGCGCCCCCAGCCCCTCTACCAGCCTCTCTTGAACCCTTGGGAAACAGCCTGTTCATGAAGCTCTCCATCCCCTCTCTCCCCCTCGGAGGTTCCGACCGGTACAATCCCTTGTAAAAGTTCCTAAAGACCCCGTTTACTTCTGTCCCCTTCTGCACTACATTTCCACCCCCATCCTTCACTCCCCCAATTTCCCTAGCCGCATCTTGCCTACGGAGCTGATGCGCCAACATCCTGCTCGCCTTCTCTCCATACTCATATACCGCGCCCTGCGCCCTCCTCCACTGTGTCTCCGCCTTTCTGGTGGTCAACAAGTCAAAATTGGCCTGCAACCTGCGCCGTTCTCCCAGCAACCCTTCCTCCGGTGCCTCCGCATATCTCCTGTCCACCTCCAGAAGCTCTCCCACCAGTCTCTCCCTCTCCTTCCTCTCCCTCCTTTCCCTGTGGGCCCGGATGGAGATCAGCTCTCCCCGGATCACTGCTTTCAGAGCCTCCCAGACCATCCCCACCTGGACCTCCCCTGTATCATTGGTAACCAGATACCCCTCAATGCTTCTCCGAACCCTCTTACACACCTCCTCCTCCGCCAGCATCCCCACATCCAGGCGCCAGAGCGGGCGCTGGTCCCGTGCCTCCCCCATCTCCAGATCAACCCAGTGCGGGGCATGGTCCGAAATCGCTATGGCCGAATACTCGGCATCCTGCACCCTCGGGATCAATCCCCTGCTCAGGACAAAAAAGTCTATCCGGGAATAAACCCTATGGACCTGGTGAATGTTCATGGCTGACAAGGGCTCATGTGGTTAATCTTTCTATGCTGCCAAGGCAGTGGTCTCTCTATAGGGACTCAAGCGTAATGGAGGTATGCTGAATAGTGTCGGGGGAGGCTTCTTGCACATGGTTCTCATCAGCCTGGTCAAAGCAATGTCTCCATGCACAGTCATGCATGAACAGGAGGAACACCCACCTCTGGTCCTCCGGGATGTCCTTCACCTACAGGGGATAGAACATTACAGCGCAGTACAGGCCCTTCGGCCCTCGATGTTGCACTGACCTGTGAAACCCCTCTAAAGCCCATCTACACTATTCCCTTATCGTCCATATGCCTATCCAATGACTATTTGAATGCGTTTAGTGTTGGCGAGTCCACTACTGTTGCAGGCAGGGCATTCCACGCCCTTACTACTCTCTGAGTAAAGAATCTACCTCTGACATCTGTCCTATATCTATCTCCCCTCAATTTAAAGCTATGTCCCCTCATGCTGGACATCACCATCTGAGGAAAAAGGCTCTCACTGTCCACCCTATCTAATCCTCTGATCATCTTGTATGCCTCAATTAAGTCACCTCTTAACCTCCTCTCTCACGGAAACAGCCTCAAGTCCTTCAGCCTTTCCTCGTAAGATCTTACCTCCATACCAGGCAACATCCTTGTAAATCTCCTCTGTACCCTTTCCAATGCTTCCACATCCTTCCTATAATGCGGCGACCAGAACTGCACGCAATACTCCAAAATGTGGCCGCTCCAGAGTTTTGTACAACTGCAACATGACCTCATGGCTCCGAAACTCAATTCCTCTACCAATAAAAGCTAACACACCGTACGCCTTCTTAACAACCCTCTCAGCCTGGGTGGCAACTTTCAGGGATCCATGGACATGGACACCGAGATCTCTCTGCTCGTCCACACTACCAAGAATCTTACCATTAGCCCAGTACTCTGTCTTCCTGTTATTCCTTCCAAAATGAATCACCTCACACTTTTCTGCATTAAACTCCATTTGCCGCCTGTCAGCCCAGCTCTGCAGCTTATCTATGTCCCTCTGTAACTTGTAACATCCTTCTGCACTGTCCACAACTCCACTGACTTTAGTGTCACTTGCAAATTTACTCACCCATCCTTCTACGCCATCCTCCAGGTCATTTATAAAAATGACAAACAACAGTGGCCCCAAAACAGATCCTTGTGGTTCACCACTCGTAACTGGACACCAGTCTGAACATTTCCCATCAACCACCACCCTTTGTCTTCTTACAGCTAGCCAATTTCTGATCCAAACTGCTAAATCACCCTGAATCCCATGCCTCTGTATTTTCTGCAATAGCTTACCATGGGGAACCTCAAACGGATGGGGTAGCGAGGCCAGGCGAAGGGTGTAGCACATTCCCTCTATCTTCGAGATGGTCGGAAACTGGTTAAATACATGCTTACTAAACTTTTCACTGCAATACATTCACAGATCCACTGAGGCATTAATGATGCAGGTTGCAGGAAACCCTGTCTTGCTAATGACTCATCCAGATGAGGAGAAGGAGTGCCCATCACAGGTTGGCACTGGGTCAAGAGGAGCAAGTCTGAGTGGCATGAGACACCGGGGCCTCAAGAAGGTCAAAATAAGTGTGAGGTGATGCATTTTGGTAGATCGAATCGGGGCAGGACCTACTCAGTTAGTTAATGGTAGGGTGTTGGGGACAGTTTTAGATGAAAGAGATCAAGGAGTTCAGGTTATAGCTCCTTGGAAGTGGAGGCACAGATGGACTGGATGGTGAAGAAGGCATTTGACATACTTGATTTCATTGGTCAGAATATTGAATACAGGAGTGGGACGTCTTGTTGAAGTTGTACAAGACGGTGGACTTCCGGTGGCGGCAATGCGGAGCTAAGCCGCACATTCGGCAGCTCCCGCTGAAAACGGACTTTGGGGCTCTTTTCAGGGCCCCCAACGGAGCTGTATCGGCAAATCCCGACGTGGGAAGAGGACAGGAATCGACCCCTACGGTCCTATGGTCCGGACCAGGAGTGGGGTAAGGAGAAAAACGGAGAAAGCACCCCTGGAAAAGCAGAGGAAGGAAGACAAAATGGCGGCCGGCAGAGACCCGGAGGACTGGAGGCAGTGGGCTCAGGAGCAGCAGGCGACTCTGCTGCGCTGCTTCCAGGAGCTTAGGTTGGAGCTGCTGGAGTCGCTGAAGGTAACCACCAGGGAGCTGATAGAGACCCAGACAGCCCAGGGGGCTGCGATCCGGGAGCTGCAGCAGCAGGCCTCTGAAAGGGAGGATGAGGCGGTGGTGGTGGCGGGGAAGGTGGAGATGCACGAGGCGCTCCATAAAAGATGGCAGGAGCGGTTCGAGGAACTGGACAACCGGTCGAGGAGGAAGAATTTGCGGATCCTGGGCCTCACGGAGGGGCTGGAAGGGTCGGACCTGGCGGCCTATGTGGTGGTTATGTTAAACTCGCTGATGGGAGCTGGGTCCTTCCAGGGGCCCCTGGAGTTAGAGGGGGCCCATAGAATTCTGGTTAGGAGGCCCAAGCCGAACGAGCCGGCGCGGGCGGTGTTGGTGAGGTTCCACCGGTTCGTGGATCGTGAGTGTGTGCTCCGGTGGGCCAAGAAGGAGCGGAGCAGCAAGTGGGAGAACACGGAGGTGCGGATCTTCCAGGACTGGAGTGCGGAGGTGGCGAGGCGGAGGGCCGGGTATAACCGGACGAAGGCGGTGCTCCACAGATGGAGTGTGCAGTTCAGAAATGTTGCAGCCGGCGCGTCTGTGGGTCACCTATAAGGATTGGCACCATTATTTTGAGTCCCCGGAGGAGGCGTGGGCCTTTGTGCAGGCCGAGAAATTGGACTCGAACTGAGGGTCTAAGATGGGGGATGCTGTATAATACTGTATTTGTATTTGCTTGGTTTAATGTAAGATGTGGGTTGGCCTTAGGGTGGGTGGGGTGATGTCGATTTGTCTTTTCTGTATGGGTTTTTCTGTAGGGGTCTGGTGGATGGGCTCGGGCAGGAGGGTAAACGGGGAGTTCGGGGACCTGGTGGGGGGGGGGGACTGACAATGGGAGTAGCCCTAGAGGAGGCGGGGCTGGGCAGGGCGAAAGCGCGGGCTTTCTGCGGGTTTCCTGCGCTGGGAGATGGTGGGGGCGGGGTCGGGGCTGAGAAGCGCGGGTCGTTGCGGGCTGTTTTCTTTTCCCGCGCAAGAGCGGGGGGGGGGGGGAGAGGAGGATCCGTTGACGGGCACGATGGAGGAGGGGTAGTCCCACATGGGGAGGAGTCAGAGGTAGGGTGGGAGTCGCCGGGGTCAGCAGAAGTTAGCTGGCTCACGGGAGTGCTATGGAGGGAGGGGCGCGGCTGGGAGGGGTCCTAGCCTGGGGGGGGGGGGGCAGTGCCGGGTTGCTGCTGAAACGGTCAGGAAGGAGCTGGAAGACGCAGGGGGTGCTGGAGGGGGGGAGTTGCAGCCGTGGGAAACTGGCAGAGTGGGGGAAGCTGGCCGGTGATGGGCAAGGGATGGGGTATGGCTAATCGGCAGGGAAGGGGGGCAGGGAGCCCTCTGATCCGGCTGATAACCTGGAATGTGAGGGGGCTGAATGGGCCGGTCAAACAGTCCCGGGTGTTTGCGCACCTGAAGGGGCTGAAGGCGTATGTGGCCATGCTCCAGGAGACGCACCTGAGAGTGGTGGACCAGGTTCGGCTGAGGAAGGGATGGGTGGGCCAAGTATTTCACTCAGGGCTGGATGAGAAGAGTAGGGGGGTGGCTATTCTGGTGGGGAAGAAGGTGTCGTTTGAGGCGTCAAATGTGGTGGCGGTCAATGGCGGGAGATATGTGATGGTGAGTGGTAAGCTGCAGGGGGAGTGGGTGGTGTTGGTGAATGTTTACGCCCCAAATTGGGACGATGCGGGGTTTATGCGGCGTATGTTGGGCCGCATTCCGGACCTGGAGGTGGGGGGCCTGATCATGGGGGGGGACTTCAACATGGTACTGGATTCCACATTTGATCGATCCAAGTCCCGGACGGGTAGGAGGCCGGCGGCGGCTAAGGTGTTGAGGGGATTTATGGACCAGATGGAGGGGGTGGATCCCTGGAGGTTTGCGAGGCCAAGGGCCAGGGAGTACTCATTTTTCTCCCACGTACACAAGGCCTACTCGAGGATTAATTTTTTTTGTCCTGAGCAGGGGGTTGGTTTCGAGGGTGGAGGATGTGGAATACTCCGCCATTGCCATTTCTGATCATGCCCTGCACTGGGTGGACCTCGGGCTGGGGGAAGAGAGGGACCAACATCCGCTCTGGCGCTTGGAGGTGGGGCTGCTGGCAGAGGAGGAGGTGGCCGAGAGGATTCGGGGGTGTATCGAGAGGTACCTTGAGGCCAATGACAACGGGGAGGTCCGAGTGGGGACGGTCTGGGGGTGGCAAGGGGGGAATTGATTTCCATCCGAACCCATAGGGAGAGGGGGGAGCAGAGGGAGAGGGAGAGATTGATCGGGGAGATGGTGAGGGTGGATAGGAGATATGCGGAGGCTCCAGAGGAGGGATTGCTGGGGGAGAGGCGTAGCCTTCAGGCCAGATTCGACCTATTATCGACCAGAAAGGCGGAAGCTCAGTGGAGGAAAGCACAGGGGGTGGTGTATGAGTATGGGGAGAAGGCGAGCAGGATGCTGGCACACCAGCTCCGAAAGCGGGACGCGGCCAGGGAGATTGGGGGAGTGACGGATAAGGCTGGTAAGGTGGTGCGGAGGGGGGTGGATGTTAATGGGGTCTTCAGGGACTTCTATGGGGAACTGTACCGGTCGGAACCCCCGGTGGAGGGGGGTGGAATGGGGCGCCTCTTGGACAAGCTGCGATTCCCGAGGGTGGAAGAGGAGCAGGTGGAGGGACTAGGGGCGCCGATCGAGCTGGAGGAGGTGGTCAAAGGGATAGGGAGCATGCAGTCGGGGAAGACTCCGGGGCCGGATGGGTTTCCGGCGGAATTTTATAAAAGGTATGTGGACCTGTTGGGCCCCCTATTGGTCCGGACCTTTAACGAGGCAAGGGAGGGGGGGGGCTTTGCCCCCAACTATGTCACGGGCGCTGATTTCCTTGATCCTGAAGCGGGACAAGGACCCTCTGCAGTGCGGGTCATATAGGCCGATTTCACTGCTAAACGCCGACGCTAAGCTGCTGGCAAAGATCCTGGCCACTAGAATAGAGGATTGCGTGCCCGGGGTCATTCATGAGGACCAGACGGGATTTGTGAAGGGAAGGCAGTTGAATACGAACGTGCGAAGGCTCCTCAATGTCATTATGATGCCGGTCGTGGAAGGGGAGGCGGAGATAGTGGTGGCGTTGGACACGGAGAAGGCCTTCGATAGGGTTGAGTGGGAGTATTTGTGGGAGGTGATGGAGAGGTTTGGGTTTGGGGAGGAGTTTATCCGGTGGGTGAGGCTGCTCTACGAGGCCCCGATGGCGAGTGTAGCCACAAATAGGAGGAGGTCGGAGTACTTTCGGCTGTACCGGGGGACTGTCCCCCTTGCTCTTCGCGTTGGCGATTGAGCCCCTGGCCATGGCGTTGAGGGAGTCAGGGAACTGGAGGGGCCTGGTGCGGGGTGGGGAGGAGCATCGAGTGTCGCTTTATGCGGAAGACCTGTTGCTGTATGTGGCAGACCCGGTGGGGGGGATGCCGGAGGTGATGAGGATTCTTAGTGAATTCAGGGGCTTCTCTGGGTATAAGTTGAACCTGGGCAAGAGTGAGTTGTTTGTGGTGCATCCGGGGATCAAGAGGAGGGGATTGGTAGGCTCCCATTGAAGCAGGCAGGGAAGAGCTTTAGGTACCTAGGGGTCCAGGTGGCTGGGAGCTGGGGGGCCCTGCACAAGCTCAACCTCACAAGGTTGGTGGAGCAGATGGAGGAGGAGTTTAAGAGGTGGGATATGTTACCGCTGTCACTGGCGGGGAGGGTGCAGTCCGTTAAGATGATGGTGCTCCCGAGGTTTTTGTTCCTGTTCCAGTGCCTCCCCATCCTTATCCCGAAGGCCTTTTTTAGGAGGGTCAACAGGAGTATCACAGGATTTGTGTGGTCGCATGGGACTCCGAGGGTTCGAAGAGTGTTCCTGGAACGAGGCAGGGATGGGGGGGGCTGGCGTTGCCCAACCTCTGTGGGTACTATTGGGCTGCTAATGCAGCGATGGTGCGTAAGTGGGTAATGGACGAGGAAGGGGCAGCATGGAAGAGGATGGAGGCGGCGTCATGTGTGGGCACGAGCCTGGAGGCGCAGGTAACGGCGCTGTTGCCGCTCCATCCAACGAGGTATACCACGAGCCCTGTGGTGGTGGCTACCCTCAAAATTTGGGGGAAATGGAGACGGCATAGGGGTGATGTGGGGGGCTCGATGGAGGCCCCGATATGGGGGAACCATCTGTTTGTCCCAGGGAGCATTGATGGCGGATTTCTGGGCTGGAACAGGGCAGGGGTTAGGAGGTTGGGGGACCTGTTTGTGGAGGGGAGGTTCGCGAGCTTGGGGGAGTTAGAGGGGAAGTTTGGGCTGCCCCCGGGGAACATGTTTAGGTACATGCAGTTGAGGGCGTATGCCAGGCAGCAGGTGGAGGGGTTCCCCTTGCTGCCCCCACGAGGGGTGCGGGATAGGGTGCTCTCGGGGTTGTGGGTTGGAGGAGGGAGGATTTCGGACATATACCGGGTGATGCAGGAGGTAGACGGGGCCTCGGTGGAGGAACTGAAGGGTAAATGGGAAGAGGAGCTGGGTGAGGAAATTGAGGAGGGGACGTGGGCAGACGCCCTGGAGAGAGTGAATTCCTCCTCTTCCTGTGCGAGGCTTAGCCTCATACAGTTCAAGGTGCTGCATAGGGCCCACATGACTGGGATGAGGAAGAGTAGGTTCTCCGGGGGCGAAGACAGGTGTGCGAGGTGCTCAGGGAGCCCAGCGGACCACGCCCATATGTTTTGGGCGTGCCCAGCACTGGGGGAGTTTTGGAAGGGTGTAGCAAGGACGGTGTTGAGGGTGGTGGGATCCAGGGTCAATCCAGGCTGGGGACTCGCAATTTGTGGGGTTGCAGTGGAGCCAGGAGTGCAGGAGGCGAAACAGGAACATGCAAAGGACCAGTGGAGGAAATGCTCTCATGGAGATGGTCCACGGGATAATAGGCAACTATGCCTCGGTGGCACCGAGCACTGCAAAGGCCATTCTGGGTGAATACAAATTGATGCCTTATGCATCAGATCCACTCACATCTCCCCACATCTGAAAACCCCCTGAAGTGTAATCTGCCATGAGAGTGTACGAACCCCCTGCTTTAAGCTCTACCTCCTTTTCTCACCCTTACCCTCCACTACACTTTAACACTTTCAGATGGTGAAGAACGGCCAACGGCACAGTCACTGCAGCCTCACATGGAAGAGTGAGAGGAGAAATATGCCTCTGAGAGGCACCATCATTTGACCTTAGATTCACAGTGTCCAGCTCTAATACTGGCACTGCACAAACGTTAGAGGCTAATTCAGGATCAGGATCTACAGGTAATGAGTCGTTGTGCACAAGAGGCTGCGGCTGCGATTGGGGGATAGGTTAGCTCATATGCAAACATTTCAGAGGGCGGGATCACAGCCAATGGGGCAGCACTGCATAAGAGCTCTGAGTCAGACAAGGAGATTCATAAGACAGGACTAAGGGGATGCAAAGAAGTGATTAATTTATTTTGTTGAATAAATTTAGTGAGTGAAGGATTTTACTGTTGGCCTTTATTGAGTGATGTTGGCCAGGGACATTGTGATTGGGGGGGGGGGGGGGGGGGGGGGGGTCTGATATGGATGAGGTAGGTAGTCGAGTCCTGTGGAGGCAGGGGCGGGGAGATGGTGATAGCATCTCCACAAGCTTCTATATTTTATAAAAATGATATTATCGCTGAAAACACATGACACAGTGGAAAAAAGACATTCCAGTCTCTGCTGATATAAACTCCATAATTTTATTCATTGTACATGCCTACAATTGTAACTTTAATCCCTTACGGCTCACTAGTGCAGTGCTAACTTTATAGATCAGACGATCCCGGGTTCAATTCCTCCTAGCCGCTGAGCTTGCTGTTTTAGCCAAGCCTGCAGTTGAAATGCTATAATTGGCTTCAGTGCCCTGGGGGCTGTGTTCCCCACTCGTGATCACTAGGCACTGATCCCTCGTGGAAACTGGGGGTCATGTGAAGAGAAGATGAGCCTCAATTGTGAATCATGGTTGAAGAACCTGTTGACATTCGCTGCCCAGCCACACACGAAGAATCATTTCACTGTTGATCAGGCTTTCTCTCTATGTCACCCGAGAAAGAAATGTGTAGAGAATGGAAATGAACGTCAATGTCTAAATGCCTCCCTTCTCACATACCAAACAAAACATTTTGCAGCTGTACAGACTATGAAAAAAATGTTTACCCTAGTTTCCTTTCCGTTTCTCTCCAGAGAACACTTGCTCGTTATTCTTGCTGGGATACAGTTTCACAGGTGGCGAAAGCTTTCCAGTATCTTAACAAAGTGGCTATTTTTCATGAGAGATCATGGATAATGAATGTTGGCAGGTTATTTCACCATTCGAGGTATACATTGGGATCTGATCTCCTTATCCATATCTTTTCTTCAAGCGTGATTATAAGCATGACATGATTTGCTCCTCACTACCTCACATGAACCACAGTCAATCGTAGCACCACTTCAGAGATTAACTATCTCACCACAAACTATCATAGATTTTACAACACATGAGGAGGCCATTCGGCCCATCGTGCCTCTTCTGGCCCTTTTAAAAGAGCAACCAAAGAGAAAATGCTGGAAAATCTCAGCAGGTCTGGCAGCATCTGTAGGGATAGAAAAAAGCTAGCGTTTCAGAAGTTACAGTGCCGAAGGAGGCCATTCGGTCCATCGAGTCTGCACCAGCTCTTGGAAAGAGCACCCTATCCAAGGTCAACACCTCCACCCTATCCCCATAACCCAGTAACCCCACCCAACACTAAGGGCAATTTACCATGGCCAATCCACCTAACCAGTACATCTTTGGACTGTGGGAAGAAACCGGAGCACCCGGAGGAAACCCCGGAGGATGTGCAGACTCCGCACAGACAGTGACCCAAACCGGAATCGAACCTGAGACCCTGGAGCTGTGAAGCAATTATGCTATCCACAATGCTACCGTGCTACTGTTTCGAGCCCAGATGACCCTTTGTCAAAGCTAAAAAACAGAGAAAGTTGGAAATATTTATACTGCGGGGTGAGAGAATGAAAGATGAGTCATAGCCACAGAAACAAAGGGAACAGGGTGCTAATAGCCACAGAAACCAAGGGGAAAGGGTGCTAATGGCAGTCCCCAGAGAGAACAAAAGATGCGAAAGGCCAAACAGTAGAGAAACTAACATCAGAGGGTAAACTGTGACAGGTGTCGATGTGGGGGGAGGGGAAGCAAAGGTAAGGAAAGGGGAACAAGATGGGGGGGGGGGTAAATATATATACAGAAAGACAATAAAGAATGAAATAGTAAAAGACTATTAAAATGAAATGGGATGAAAACAAATGGGTCAAGATGGGGTAGAGCTAGTCATCTGAAGTTGTTGAATTTGATGTTGAGACCAGAAGGCTGTAGCGTGCCTAACCGGAAGATGAGATGTTGTTCCTCCAATTTGCGTTGAGCTTCACTGGAACATTGCCGCAGGCCAAGGTCAGTCATGTGGGCATGGGAGCAGGGTCTTGTGTTAAAATGGCAAGCAATAGGAAGGTCAGGGTCCTGAATGCGCACAGACCGAAGGTGCTCAGCAAAGCGGTCACCCAGTCTGCGTTTGGTCTCTCTGATATAGAGAGCTGTGTAGTTATCCCCTCTCCCTGTCCATTGCCTTCCATTTTTTTTCCTTTCAAGTACATACACAGTTCACTTTCGAAACTTGCTGTCGAATCTGCCTCCACCACTCCTTCACGCAGGTTTGCTGTGGGACTTTCTTGTCTGTAAAGCTCAGTTCTACCCCATGGAATTGTATTGTATTTATCATCTGAGCCACTGAGGGTAAGTCCCAGAGGGAACATTCGAAATAAAATCAAGTAAAAATAACTTAACTACTCCCGATGAATCCCATAATCCTCTGGCCTAAACACATGTGAGGTAATCATGAAGTAAACTAATTGCGTCTTCTGCTGAAGCTAAGACTCAGGAGGTCACCATGTCTGCAGCCTCTTGTAATTAATTTGCCTTGTACACAGAAGTGCTGCTCTATGAAAGGACCGGGATAACACAAACACAACCTCAATTGCACATGGTTTGTTAGAAGCCATTTACATAAAGGCAGTGATAACACCACCACTGAAAGCCCAAAATACCCACCAATCCATTAAAACATCTCACAGTTCAGGCCCCTGGGTCATTGAAACAAATACTTGAGAACTCAAAAATGGAAATTGCTGGAAAAACTCAGCAGGTCTGGCAGCACCTGCGGAGAGAGGAACAGAATTCACATTTCAAGTCTGCATGTCTCTTCCTCGGAGCTTTTATTTCAGTGCTATTACTTCATTGAAGAACTTAGTTCTGTTGCTGAATTGATATGAAATGGTGCGGCAAATTGGCGACCTTCAGTGCGGTAGGAAGCCTGTTGGCAATTGGACTTCCTCAGAATGAACTGGGAACGATATTAAACTGCAGGACACAGATCCCGGGTACTAGAGAGTCGTCCCATTCTCCTCTTCTTTTACCTTCCTGTAAAGTCTCAGGCAAACGGCCACTCGGAAGCAACAACTGTAGAAAAAAAGTGAGATTTATTTCCTTACATATTTACACCTCCTACTCCCCGAAGGGTCTCCTCCATCTGACCCACACTTGAGCCGGGGTATTTATGTCCCAGCAACCCCTGGTTTAAGGGGTGCCCCCCCCCCCCCCCCCCCCCCAATCTAGGTAGATCGTACTCAGGTGAGGCCACTGAGATTCCAGATTCCTGGTGCTGTAGGATTATGACACCTTCCCTCCCTCGGGCATCCAAAGATTAATAAGGGGCACCAAATACCTAAAAGTAGGAGAAAAACATATACAAAGGCAAAATATGTCAGTATTGGTCACAGATTTCAAATTGTAGGTTTTGTAGAATTGTACTTAATGTTACAGATCATCTTGATGTGGAGTCATGCATGAAACATGCCCATCCAACCCCATATGAATCTTCACAGTCAATTTGATTTTGATTTTAATGTATTAGCTCCAGGCCTAGGAAACACCTGTAATTGGGAAGAGGCTCACTAGTGGATGGATAGTCTCACACTGCTACACAATTTACTGATCTGCAGAAACATCAGAGATTCATCGTGATTTCAAGAATTTGAATGTCGGAATATTTCTGTGGCTCTGGTTTTAACAACCAGTGGATTTCCCGTGGAAAACTGGGTCGACGGCTTCATTTCACAAGTACCCGTGGTAGGGTGAGAGCAATTTTAATAGCTAGGCCTCACGTTAATCCAGCTGAACAACTTCCCCACTTGTTCCAGGTAGGACATCTTCAGAAATTTACGGAAAATATCGCAGCCCGGTGCCACCCTGTGATGAATGGTGTAGCACAATCCACAAGGTGGGAGAGAACATGGAGGCCTAAACTTCCCTTCTGGGGGACGGAGGAGCACTCCTGCCTCCTCTTGGGCTTTTTTGTGCACATTTCACTTCCTTGCTGGTTTAGCCTGAATGGAAACTCATTGTCCTATGAGTGGAAGTGCTTCTTCGACAACATTGTGCACCTAGAAACTGCAGGAAAAAGTTCAATGATACTACCAGGTCCTGACATTCCAGTACTCTATGCACGAGGTACTATGGCAGGTCTCACAATCTTTACTACCTTATTACAAATGCCAAAGTGACAACAAAGTCCCCTCAGCTTTCACTCTGACTTGTTCCTTTGTTTACATCTTTACATCTGCATTATCCTCAAGAATTCTATCATTTTATGTACTTGTCTTTGAACCCAAATGTGGGCAGCATGTTGATACTTGGATATTACAAATTGGAACATCTCACTTTTATTCTGTTTGCAGGAGACAGCCCAGAAGAATTCTCAGCAATCACTTGTTGGAAAACCATTTAACTTTAGCTATTTAATCCTATATGATGAAAACCCTGTAAAGTGATAGGGAAATAAGAGATGGCTCCAGCTTATGATGTGTTGTAAAAGTCTACTCTCATTCTATTTTCTTATTTACTAACAGCCAGCAAAGCATCATCTTAAGCTCTTTATCATGCTACTCCGACCGAATTACTGAAATGTATACATTGTTCATCAGACATCATTCAATCTCTCTTCCCCTTTTTCTTTAGCCATGCCACAGGAAGTCAGGCAAGGCCCCATTAACTTTTGACTGTTCCAGGACATGCCATCACTCACCCTTTCTCTCCAAAACATTAATCAGATATTCATCCTTGGGAATGTAATAATTCAGCTAGAGGGGAATGCATTAGATGAAGCACAAGTCATAAGTACACCGGAATGGGTGGTGTTGGCAGAGGAGGAGGTGGAGCCTGCTACCGGCTGGGTCAGCCTCCTGATAATTCTGAAAACCTGGACCACACAAAAAAATAGAGGCTCGCTGAGTATCAAGTGTTGGTGCAGGCTTTGGAAACCTTGCCCAATAGTGTGTTACTGATGATGGCTCAGCTGGAGGGATCCACTAGTTGTATATAAGCAGCCCCACTTGGTGCTTTTTACGGCAAATAAAACATGGACTTTATGGCAATTCCAGGACATCTGCAGATGTGATACCAGACAGGCAGTTAGGACTTCTCTCCCTTAGATGCTCAAACTGTAGCAATAGAGGTCCAGCGTTCAAGAATGAAATGGGTTTTCCATTCCAGCATTGAAAGACTTGGGAACTGGTCGGAGAAAACCAGAGGTAAGTCTTTACTGATTGCAGTGGTATCAGAAGGACTGCTGTCTCACCTATCATTGACAGTAATGAGCAGTGCCCAGGAGTTGGGGCATTGCTGAAATATGCATTGATGTTGACTCTCTTGCCAACTCCTGCTTGTACCAGTACAGGTGTCAGAAAACACACTTGCCAGAGGATCTATATATCAGTGTAAGTGTCACTATCTGCAGAAAGTCCATTTCAGGACTGGGTTATTGAGAGGCGAGGACTATCTTCAGTCCCAGGATGCTTTGCGCACACAGTTAGCACATACCCCTGCCACCATTGTAGCTCAGAAAAAACATCAAACCAGGTTGTGAGATTGACCATGCTAGATTTCTGTCCATTTAATGCCAACAATTACACATGAAACTGCTCTACATATGCATCAGTTCCTGGTGCAGTTCATACTGGTGTAGAGATGGTGGTATGGGAAGAGTTCCACTACAGCAAAATTTAAGACTTGTCGTAAGGTGCAGTAACCATTGTTAGAGCCAAGGAGATAAGTCAGTTGTGAATAAATAGGCAAAGGTGAGTTGAACCGGGAGCAACTTCCTACTGTGAACTGTCTGTTACTGAGATTCTTTAAAAAAACTGGAGGATATCTCTGACCCTTGGAACAGGAGCAGTAACCATCACACGGATTCATCTTCGCAACTTCGAAAATTTAAATCATTTATTTGCAAAATATAAAGCAAATGGACAGTGAGCCAAGGGGAGGAAGAGCATGAGGGCCAGGCGAGGATAAATATTCTTTAAATGAGAAGAATCTTAAGGAGGTTTCTGAATGAGATATCAAGGTAGAGATGCTGAGGGAGGAATTTCCAAAGACCGAGATAAAGGTGGGTGGATGAGCAGCCACAGATAGTAGAGCGGGGAGAGCAGGGAACCCCTTGTGAATTTACTTGTATGGGTTTTTGGGACAGCTGATGAGTTTACTTGGATGACATGATTTTCTTTGATTTTTTTTAATGAACATAGATTAAGGCGATCAGTCACAAATTTTACCAACTAGTTCATCTGTGCATTTTGCATCTACTTGATCTCTGCCACAAAATTCAAGTCATCGAGCCACCTTTGGCAGGATAGTGCAATAGCCCTCAACACTCCAAAGAGACTGCCGGAAGTTCTGCCGAAGAATTTGGGCCTGAGGGGTGCTGGTCCCTTTGGGAGGTGGCCATAAAGCTCCTTTATTAAAGGGGATCGCTTTAAAAAATGTTTTAAAAAAGAGTTGGGATAATTTTAGGCCTTGAACGCGGCCTGGGTTTCCAAATGGCGCTGACATCTGTCAATGTGTTTGCCAGAACATCAAAGAAGGCTTGGGACAGAACTCTAGTATTTGGTCCCTCTCACTTCAATCACCTTGTGAGGGTATAAGTATGTGGTTGGGGGTTTCAACCCCATGAGACCCCCTGAACACTTTGTCACTAGGCTATGAGGAGAGGTTGAATAAACTTGGCTTATTCTCACTGCAACGACGGAGGTTGAGGGGCGACCTGATAGAGGTCTACAAAATTATGAGGGGTACAGACAGAGTGGATAGTCAGAGACCTTTTCCCAGGGTAGAGAGGTCAATTACTAGGGGAAATAGGTTTAAGGTGCGAAGGGTAAGGTTTAAAGGAGATGTACGAGACTAGTTTCTTACACAGAAGGTAGTGGGTGCCTGGAGCTCGCTGCCGGAGGAGGTGGTGGAAGCAGGGACGATAATGACGTTTAAGGGGCATCTTGACAAATACATGAATAGGATGGGAATAGAGCGATACGGAGCCCGGAAATGTAGAAGATTTTAGTTTAGTTGGGCAGCATGGTCGGCGCAGGCTAGGAGGGCCCATGGGCCTCTTCCTGTGCTTTACATTTTCTTTGTTCTTTGGGCCATCACCCTCCCTTATGTATATCCTGGCCTCCCATCCATGGACTCCATCTACACCTCCCGCTGCCTGGGGAAAGTGGGCAGCATAATCAAGGATCCCTCCCACCCGGCTTATTCACTTTTCCAACTTCTTCCATCGGATAGGAGATACAGAAGTCTGAGAACACGCACGAACAGACTCAAAAACAGCTTCTTCCCCACTGTCAGCAGACTCCTAAATGACCCTCTTATTGACTGACCTCATTAACACTAACCCTGTATGCTTCATCCGAAGCCAATGCTTATGTAGTTACATTGTATATCCTGTGTTGCCCTATCATGTATTTTCTTGAATTTTGTTTAATTCCCTTTTCTTTCCATGTACTGAATGATCTGTTGAGCTGCTTGCAGAAAAATACTTTTCACTGTACCTCGGTACACGTGACAATAAAGAGATCTAATCCAATCCAATCCAATTTTCTAGTCAATACAGTGGGAGTGTGATGGAATCACTGAAGATTGTCAAAGTCACTGGGCGAAATTCTCCGCACCCGCGGAAAGTCGGCAAACCGTCGTAAAAATCGGGACCGTTTTACGACGGTCGCGAAGGCTTCATTTCCCGACGGATTCACTTCCTGGAAATGGGCTAGTAGCGCGGCCGCGTCAATTACGTGCGTGATGACGACGGAACGCGACGACGACACGAACCCGCCCATGTGACGCGGCCCGACGCCGTAAAAAGGCGCGGGCGACCACAGAATCTGTCGGGCAGGATGTCGGAGCCTAGGCGAGCTGCTCCTCGCTTTATAGATGCAGACGTCGAGGCGCTGCTCGATGCCGTGGAGCAGAGGAGGGGCATCATCCGCCCGCGGAGAGGGCATCGCCAACCTGCCAGCACGGTACGCCAGGCCTGGCGTGACGTGGCTGCTGCCGTCAGTGCTGTGGGGCAGACCCCTCGCTCAGCAGAGCAATGTCGAAAGAAGCTACACGACCTCACCAGGTCTGCCAGGGTAAGTGCCATGAGGGTGCCCCCTAGTCACAACCATCCCTCCCCCTTAACTGCCCGGGGGGGGGGGGGGGGAGAGGGATTGGGGCAGAGTTATTTGAGGGTGGTTCACAAAGTTGTCACAGACCCAGCGCTCTGGCCCCGAGGAGAGATGCAATCATCTGATGACAACTTGCCCCCCCCAAACTGTGCCAGTATCTGAACGGACTGCTGATACCTACCGTATTGTAATGATCTACCTATGTTCCCTCCCCCAACAGGCCAAGGCCGGTCATAACCACCGTGAGCGGCACAAGACTGGAGGGGGTTCGCCCAACATGCACCCCCTCAGCACCTTTGAACAGAGGGCACTGGACCTTGTTGGGGGGTCTGCCACCCGCGATATCGCGCAATGCGAGGTTGGCGGAACTGCAGCAAGTGAGACAACCCTCCCTGACAAACACCCCCCCCTCCCCCATCCTCTGTCCCTTCACACACCCTGCCCACTGGGACACCTCCCCCATCCTCTGTCCCTTCACACACCCTGCCCACTGGGACACCTCCCCCATCCTCTGTCCCTTCACACACCCTGCCCACTGGGACCGTCCAGCGGCCTGCCGAGCGAATCGAAATAACCCGTCTCATTCTCTTCCCTAGGACGTGATGCCGAACGACCAGGGCCGTCTGGCTGCAGACGGAGACAGGAATCTGCCGCCACCTCACCCGGGGCCTCACAACAGAGGGTGCCCGATCAGCGGGCAGCCCTATCCGCCCCAACCCAATCTGCGGACCAGGACGCACAGAGGGTTCGAAGTCCACCACCACCACCAGAAATGGCCAGGGACAACCCTCCTGTCGCTGAGCAGCCCCACACCATGGACGAGGACCTAAGCATTGAGAGCGTCGGGCTTGCGGCACTGCTTTCTCCCACCACATCCATCATCCCAGAGATACACACCCCGGCGGGCCTATTTAGTGATGAGTCTCCTGGGGCACAGTCTGGTTGGCACATCACAGATGAGCAGGTACAGCAGGTGGAGGTCGGAGCAACAGAGGGCCCGGACTCGCGAAGGCCAGACCAGGCCCAGGATGCAGCTGGCTTCCAGACGCTTTCGGAGTTCCTGGAGTTTATCAACCCACCCGCACAGCCGATGCCTCAGGAAACCCAGGGAAACAATGACGGGATGAGGGCTTCCTTCCAGACTCTGCAGACGCTGTTAGAGGAGTCGAACCGCGTCCAAGAGCAGGGAGTGGTGCCGCTCATGGCAGAGACCCAGGCCGACACCGCACGGGTGGCACCCGCGGTGGAGGCAATGGGTCAGGTTATGCAAGACGTTGGGGTTAATGTGCACGCGTCATCCTCGGCCCTGGACAGGGTTGCCCTCTCACAGGCAGCAATGTGCCAGAGCCAAACCGACATTGCCGGCGCCCTGCGGGCCATGGCCGAGTCTCAGCAGGTCATTAGCCAGTCGCAGCACGCCATGGCACAGTCCCAGCAGTCGATAGCACAGTCCCAGCAGTCGCTGGCACAGTCCCAGCTGTCAGTCGCGGAGACCATCAACCGCCTGACACATGTGCTGGATGGCGTCGTGCACACACAGGTTGAGATCGCACAATCCCTGGCGGGAATGTCTAACTCCCTGGACTCCGTCTCTGCAAACCTTCGGATCCTGGTGGATACCGTTGCAGGCCTCCAGGACTGGCAGCGCCAGGTGTCGGTGGTGCGACGGGGAACCTCCCCGCTCGCACCTCTGTCCCAAAGTGAGGCCCGGGGGCCACCGGGCTCCCCGAGGGAGGAGGAGGTTTCGGGACCCGTCCCATTAACTCCATCACGGGACGTCCCGGAATTCTCGGCCTCCCCCCGTCCCATCCCTGGTGCATCGGGTGGGCAGCAGGCAGAGCAGGGTGGCACAATGTCACCCGAGACGCCCGCAGAGCAGCCTGGCCCATCAAGGCCGGGTCGCCCCAGGAAACGCTTGGCCAAGGAGAAACGAGTCGAGGGGGGCGATTCGCAGCAATCCTCCTCCACTCCTGCTGTATCATCTGGGGATTCACTTAGACGTAGTGGTAGGGCCCGTAAGGCAACTAAGATAGACACTGAGTAAGTTGGCACGGGTGAAGGGCACAGTTTAGTTGTAGGGGCTAGGGCACCTGTAAATAATTGTTAATATTAAACGCACTGTTCCACCTTACTTGTAATACCGTGTGATTGTTCCACAGCCACAGGAATCGTGATGGTGACCGAGTGTCGCTGGGGGTGACGGGTGGTGAAACCTCGGTGCCGGGTGTGCAGTCCCTGCCCCTACCCCCCTCCCACAGCTAGCCCACGCGGGCACATGATGGAGTGTCAGTGACGAACTCAGCGGCCACCAAGGTGGATGGTTCAGCTAATGCCATGGGTCAGACTCTCTCTAACGATTCTGAGCTCACAGCTCTTCGCAGAGCGGGCTGTCATCATTCCACATGGCACTGATCACACCCGCTGACACAGCCATCAATGTTGTGCCATTCCGTCTGTACCCAGTGATAAGCGTCATGTCGAAGTGGAGCAGTGTACACTGAGGGGGGGGGGGGGGTTGTGGTGGTGGCAGTTGTGTGGTGACCCTCTGCATGACTAGCGATTCAGGTGGTGGTTTGGTGTTCATCGGGGACGTCACATGCGATGCGTGAACCGTGCTGCCACCATGGCGTCGCGTGCCCGCCGTCCTTGCCGGGTCCGTCGTGCCGCCTCCTGGACATCACCAGCACCTGGGTCGTGTCTGCGTGCTGCGCCCGCCACTCCGCCAGCGTCCTCCTCCTCCTCCTCCTCCTCCTCCTCCTCCTCCTCCTCCTCCTCCTCCTCTGTGCTGGCACCACTGCCACTAGCTTCTCCCTCCGCCTCCTGCAACAGGTCATCTCCCCTCTGCATCGCGATGTTGTGCAGCGCACAGCAGACCACTACAATGCGAGCGACCCTGTCGGCCTGGTACTGCAGGGCCCCTCCGGAGCGGTCCAGGCACCTGAATCTCATCTTCAGGAGGCCAAGGCAGCGCTCCACCACACCCCTGGTTGCTGCATGGGCCTCGTTGTATCGTGTTTCCACATTGGTCTGAGGCCTCCGTATAGGCGTCATCAGCCAAGACCTCAGCGGATAACCCCTGTCACCTAGCAACCAGCCCCTCAGCCGGGGGGGACGTCCCTCAAACATCGCAGGGATGAACGACTGCGCTAGTATGTAGGAGTCATGCACACTCCCTGGGAACCTTGCACAGACGTTCATGAACCTCATGTGGGGGTCGCATACCACCTGGACATTAATGGAGTATGTCCCCCTCCTGTTTGTGAACACGTCCCTGTCCCCTGCAGGCGGCCGCATGGGGACGTGAACACAGTCGATTGACCCCTGAACCCTCGGTATCCCGGCCACACTGGCAAATCCACGGGCTCGTGAGTCTTGACTTGCTCGGTCCTCGGGAAAGGTGATGTAGCGATCGGCGATGGCATAGAGGGCGTCGGTCACATCCCGGATGCACCTGTGCACCGATGACTGGGAGATCCCAGAGACGTCCCCGCTCGGAGACTGGAAGGAGCCGGTCGCATAGAAGTTCAGAGCGACCGTCACCTTGATGGCTACCGGGATCGCGTGTCCTCCCCCCGTTCCACGTGGGGCGAGGTGCGACAGGAGTTCGCAGATATGTATCACCGTCTGCCTACTCAGCCGGAGTCTCCTCCTGCAGGTGATGTCCGGCATTGTTAGGAAAGAGACCCGGACACGGTACACCCTCGGCTTTGGTCGTCGCCTCTGACGCCTTGGCTGCACCCTCACTCTCTCCTCTTCCTCCTCCTCCCCCTCCTCCTCCTCCCCCCCATGCTGCTCGACGACTGGCAACTCCTCGGCCCTTCCCTCTGCTGCTGCAGCTGGCCCTGCAGCCACTGCGGGTTGTGGGTGTGGATGCTGCTGCATCTCCAAATCCAGGAGAGCGGCCCCAACCACTGCGCAGAACATAGCCGTTCTGTTCCCATGCATCGTGCTAACCTACAGAAGGGTGGTAGGAGGCAGAGAAACGGGACATGTTAGACGGGCGTTAGTCGACACCTCGGCAGCCGCCAGCCATGGGATACCAGTGTGTCCCGGTGGCCTGGTCGCGCTGCTGACACGCGGTCAGCCTAACCCCTGGTCACTTTCTGCATCCAACGGCCAGTAAACTATGGCCTCCTCACGGGTGCGTCAGTGGCCTGTGGCCATAAGCCACAGGGCAACCAGCGGCCGTGTCCTCGTGACCGGCACACCATGGCATGGTGGCAGACATTTTGTTACGGGCTTGGACGGCTCACTCTCTACCTAACCCCCCCCCCCTCCGTCGCCCCCCACTGCCTCCCCCGTCTCCCCCACTGCCTCCCCCGTCTCCCCCCACTGCCCCCTCCGTCTCCCCCACTGCCCCCTCCGTCTCCCCCACTGCCTCCCCCATTGCCCCCACTGCCTCCCCCGTCTCCCCCCCACTGCCCCCTCCATCTCCCCCACTGCCCCCTCCGTCTCCCCCACTGCCCCCTCCGTCTCCCCCACTGCCCCCTCCGTCTCCCCCACTGCCTCCCCTGTCGCCCCCACTGCCCCCTCCGTCTCCCCCACTGCCTCCCCCGTCGCCCCCACTGCCCCCCCCCGTCTCCCCCCCACTGCCCCCGTTCCGGACCCCCTCCCGTTCCCAGGGATGCCTTCCCCGTTGTGGCCAGACTCGAGCGGTGCGCTGAACGGTGCGCTGAGCGGTGCGCAGAGTGGTGCCCTGACCTCCTCCAAGCAGTCGTCAGCCAGGCCGACTGGTTGACGAATTTAAAAAGCAGGTGTGTTTCACGACGTCCAAACAGGGCGCCATGACGTCGGGACTTCGGCCCATCCGGGCCGGTGAATAGCAGGGGGGCTCTCAGTGGCGATTCTGGTCGTGTCAGGGACGGGAAGGAGGCGTCTGTCGGGAAACGCGACTCTGACAATTTGCGGGGTTCGGAGAATAGCGGGAGGGCGTCGGAACAGCGTCGCCGTAAAAATTTCCGACGCCCGCTATTCTCCGAACCGTCGTGAGTCCGGAGAATCGCGCCCACTGTCTTTGTGATGTGAACTAATCAGTCCCATGACCTATCAATCTCATGATTTAGGGCGGTATGGTAGCTTCATAGCGCCAGGGACCCAGGTTTGATTCCTGGCTTGAGTCACTGACTATGCGGAGTCTCCATGTTCTCACCCGTATCTGCGTTGGTTTCCTCCGGGTGCTCTGGTTTCCTCCCACAAGTCCCAAAAGACGTGCTTTTTAGGTGAATTCTGAATTCTCCCTCAGTGTACCGAACAGGCACTGGAGTGTGCCAAGTAGGGAATTTTCACAGTAATTTCAGTACAGCGTTATTAATGTAAGCCTACTTGTGACACTAATAAAGATTATTATTATCAGTTGGCTTAAACAAAGATATTCTTCAGCCAGTAAAAATCCAATTGGTGAAAGCAGCTTCCACCACCAAAATGGTTGGCTTGAGCCAGGAGGTGAAGGAGAAGACGATAAATAAAAGTTGTTGAAGATACTTCCAGGATTACAGAAATGTGGGAATAGATTGATTGATAAGGTAGCGATAATGATTTTAAAAATCTTTCAAAAATGCTGAGAGAATATGGAAAAGAGAAGAGAATGAAGGAAATGTAATGGAATTAGATATAGATCTTGGGGCTAAAGGGATGAAGGGATATGATGGGGAAGGCGGGAACAGGGTATTGAACTTGATGATCAGCCGTGATCATAATGAATGGCGGAGCAGGCTCGAAGGGCCGAATGGCTTCCTCCTGCTTTTATTTTGTATGTTTCTACGAAAGGCAGAAGGTGTTTAAATTCTATTGGACTTGGAAGAACACAGTCATGCTGAGGTTATGACCAGATGTGTTACACCTACTGGTGTCCTAAGTGTTTGACTCCAATAGAAGTCCCAGACCACCACATTAATATTGACAGGTTTGAGTAATCATTCAGGGGAGGGGGCAGAAAAATGCAGGGCTTCTACACCTTGCAGGTTCCCAGTAAAAAAAACCACAGAGATTAAATTCGCCCTTTGTAAGAGAGATGGATTTACAACGTCCAGAACCTTTTTCTTGCCCTGTTCCAGACCAATAAGCCAATTTCGAGGGCCTCACCTTAGCCATGCAAGTATACTACAAAACTGCATTGTGCCACCAGACAGTCTGTCGGCAGCTCATGTGACGAAACAAGTTGAATTCCAGCAGATGACTCCATCCCAATGGTCCCATTGCTTTTTAGTAGATGAAGCAGTTAGAAAGTGGACACAATTACGACCTATCTCCACCCTGAGATAATTGTACCATTTTATCTTCAGGACAGGGTTATCTTAAGGTTAAGGGGGGGTTGTTGGGTTACGGGTATAGGGTGGATAAGTGGGTTTGAGTAGGGTGATCATGGCTCGGCACAACATTGAGGGCCGAAGGGCCTGTTCTGTGCTGTACTGTTCTATGTTCTATGTTCTATGACAGTGATTTGGGTGTGGCAGTAAATATACTGAACAAATTGTGGCCAGAAACTGCCTGCTGTGCACCCAATACGGCAGGGAGGAAGAGCAATATTTCGGAAGTTAGAAGCAGGAACATCAGGAGCATTTTAAATGCAGAATAATTTATTCAAATTATGATTCTGTGGGTGGGCTTTTCAAGTCCAACTCGCTGCGGGACCAGAAACTCCCACCCGAAGTCAATGGACCTTTTGTTGGTACGTCAAATGCTCCGTTCCCGCGATGGGTGAGGCTGGTAACTTTACGCCTGTGTCTATTAAATTGTGCATTACAGTAGTTCCACTTCTAGCCTATGCGGTTCACCCTTGGTGCTCTCAGTGTGACTGTGGATTGGTAATAAATACTGCTTGTATTGTCAAATCTCAAGAGCAAAGTTTTTGAAATGTTGAAAATTTCACTGAGGGTTAGAATCATAGCACAGAGAAAGTTTACGGCACAGAAAGAGGTCACTTGGCCCATCATGCCTGTGCCGGCCCAAAACTTAGCCACCCAGCCTAATCCCACTTTACATCTTTTGGATATTGCCCTGCAGGTTACGGTGCTTGAGGTGCCTATCCAGGCATCTTTTATGTGAGTTGAGGGTTACTGCTTCCACTACCCTTTCAGATAGTGAGTTTCAGACCCTCACAGCCTTCTGAGTGAAAATGTTTCCCTCATCTCCCCTGTACTAATCACTTCAAATCTATGCCCCAGAGTCACTGACCTAAGGTAAATAGGCCCTGCCCATCCACTCTGTCCAGATCCCTCACAGTGTTGTACATCTCAATTCAATCTCCCGTTAGCCTCCTCTGTTCTAAGGAGACTATCCCCAGCCAAACCAATCTTTTCCCATAGCTGTATATTTTTCCAGCCCTAGCAAATATCTGTGTAAATCTCCTCTGCACCCTCCGACGTGCAATTGGGATGGGGTCCTCCCCATCAGTTGCTGGAAGCAATTTCAGCAAAAGATCCATAGAATCTTAATTGCTTGGTTTACCTTGGGTTCCTGTTGGTCTTCCAGCGAAGCTATAGATGAATTGTAATTGTGGAGTTCCAGTATTCCTCTTCTGTCTTTGCCAGCAGTTTGCCTCCAATTCTAAATGCAGACTGTGGAAGTTCAAGGCTTGTAATCTTTTACTGCATTATTTAAACTATGAATGTTTGAAGTGTTAATCAAGGGAGTCCTCAAGATATAGAGGCAAATGAATTAAGATCAGAGGTAAAGAATGCTTTGAAATTGATGAGTACAGGAAAAGCTCCAGGCATTGATAAAGTAACAACAGAAAATCGAAAATCCCTTGAATTAGAAGTGATTACAGACAGTTGTGATTAAATATGTAGCAAAGGATACATTCCAAGTGACTTGAGACATTAGTTACTCGTTAAGTTACCTAAGAAACCTAAAGCGATGGAGTGCATTCAATTTAGATCTATAAGCTTAATGAGTCATTTAATTAAATTAATTAAATTGATCTTGAAAATCATAATACAAAGAAATAATAATGCATTTGAAGCAGAAATTGGTGGAATAAAGTTTGGATTTAGTTCTGGAATACGAATCAGAGAATTTTAAAAATAGATTTAGAATACCCAATTATTTTTTTCCAATTAAGGAGCAATTTAGCTTGGCCAATCCACCTAACCTGCACATCTTTGGGTTGTGAGGGTAAGGCCCACACAGACACGGGCAGAATGTGCAAACTCCACATGCACAGTGACTTGGGGTGGGTTCGAACCCAGGTTTTCGGTGCCGTGAGGAAGCAGCGCTAACCACTGCACTACCGTGCTGTCCCTATGAATAAGAGAGTTAATATTTAACCTAAGAACAACCTAAAAAAAAATCTATAAGTAAACACGAACATTCACATCTGCTTCCTAGCCAATGAAAAGCCATTCATTGTGTTTATCACCAAAATCGAATAAATGTGTTTTTGAAATGTGAAATTGACAGTAAAGATGTGACATTTATCCAGAGCCTATATTGGGCCCTAATAATGAGCATCAGGCTAGAAGATGGACAATCAGATAGGTTTTAAGTGAAAAGAGGAATACAACAAAGCTGTTGTAGCCATCTGGGATGGCCACTTACAACAAGAAACATGGATGTTCGCAAAGCCTAACGGGAAATCTGGACAATGTAAGATTCAGGCAGGCACAGAGACTGAATGTATATTCGTGAACAGAAAATCCAGACAGTATCGAAACCCCCAGCCGATTAGCATTTAATGGCCCAGCTCTGCAAGACAAAGGACTGATACTCAGGTAACCGATACAAGTCCAGACATTTTGGCAGCACTCCCTGTACTCAGGAAGCATCAACAACAGGGTCAATGACCGCTTAGGACACGCCCATCCATCAAGGCACCAGCCCCTTTATCGGCTCAGAGCGAAGACTGTGATCGAGAACTGCCCAATCAATCGGGTCCAAACCTCAGGACCGCCCAAAAGAGCATGAAAAGAGAGACACTGCAATGTGTTCGATCTCTTTTGGACCTGGCGCTCCGGAAAGTCCATCTCCAATCGCAGCACCATGACCAGAAGCAAGTTCAAGTTCAACGCTCACTACCAGACGGATAAGCCCAGTTGAACAGTAGTTACTTCGCCAGACCCAGTAGATCCAGATTCGAACACAGTCCACTGTTCCTCTGACCTAAGACCGGTGCCTGAAGTTAAGTACAGTTTGTCATAGTTGTTAGGTGTAGTTTAACTAGTAGTGTTTATGTTGCATGTGTAAGTTAATCTTGTGTGTAAATAAAGTACCATTGATCTTGAACTCACTAACTGGTTGTTTGGTTCTTTGATCGATGCCCAGTTGAACCTTGTGGAGATATCATTTGATACCTGGCGACTCTAAGAGCATATCATATCACTATCTAGATAAAAGAAGGGCAACCTCATTGACGGCCATATTTATAGCAAGCAAAAAAAGGCAACACTGTGTACCGTGGCCAAAATTATTCAATCTCTACACAGAACAAATGTTTAGAGAATTAGATGTATTTCTCGGGCTAAAAATGAGAGGTAAGAAAATAACAAGCTTGCAGAATGCTGACAACACAGTGCTACTTACAGGTTCCATAGAGCTCCTACAAAATATCATAGATCAAGTAAAATCTATAAATTTACAATACGATTGAGTATGAACACCAAAAAGACAAAAATAATGGTCATCAGATGGAAAACCTTAGAAAGAACAAGAGTGAAGATTGAAGTGGATGGTTTCAGAAACATATTCATTCGCTTTTGGTGATAAACACGATGAATGGTTTTCATTGGCTAAGAAAAATAGATAAGTTTGTTTATTTAGGACAAATAATATCAGATGACGGTAGCTGTGATTCTGAAACTAAGGAGAGAGATAATTTTGAGAAGAAGAAGGACGTGTTAACAACAAGAAAACTCAAGCTTGTACCATGGAAAACAAACATTCTATCTATTTTCCTTTCTGCGTCAGAAACCTGGACAATAAATAGGGTTGTGGAGGCCTATGAAAAATGGACACTGCTTAAAATTCCATGTACATGCCATAAGATCAATGAAGAGGTAGATGAAATTGCAAGAACAAAAATAACTCTTCAAAAGTGGCATTCAGAAAAGAAAATGTTAGTATTCCAGCTATTTAATCAGAGCAGAAAAGCGACAGAGATCTCTGCTGGAGGGCAAAGTGGAGGACAGCAGAAAGAGGGGTCAGCCTCGGTGTAAGGGTAGTTGGATGATGGACTGTTTCAGATGGGCTACAGTGGATGTTCAAGACAGAAGAGCGTGACATATCTGGATGGCAGACATCCTGCAGGAGTAATTACAGGAGCGGATGTGTTAATTTTTCAGCAATATTCCTTCAAGGAAATTTACTCCTGGCACTTAAGCAGATGAATTATCCATTGATTTGCGGTGTAGCTAGACAAGAACTAAACGTCCTTGGGAATTAGTTCAGTCACAAAACGGTGACTGTTCTAGGACTCAAGTTCTTCATTTTAAGTCTTGGGTGCGATTCGGCAACTGCGCTGCGCATGGCGCAGATCCAGGCGCAGCGGTTGGATTGCGCGAGAGCCGCAAATCGGGATCTGCGCTGGGCAAATCACGGGTCACCCGACTCGCTCCATCCAGCGCGATCTGGGTCATACCCTCGCCATTAGGCTCATTTAAATACCGGACCACCATATGCACCCGGCGCCCGGGAGTCAACAGCCACGCCTGTAAGATCTCAACTGGTAGCCGTTTAGCACTGGTTTCCACAAACGTGGACCAGGCGTGACAGCATCTCGGGGCGGGGTGGGGGGGGGGGGTTTTCGCAGGCCATTAGAGACCCCGGGTGGTCAGAGACAGGGCACGGGTGGTACCCTAGCACTCACACTGGTACCTGGGCACCTTGGCATTGCCAGCCTGGCATCCTGACAATGCCACCTGGACGTCCTGACAGTACCACCCTAGCACTGTCAGGGTGTCCAGGGGTACTGCCAAGGTGCCAGGCTTGAATTGCCAGAGTGCCTGGGTGCCAGGTTTGCACTGCCAGGGTTATGGCCTGCGAGGGCCTATCCAATCGGAGTGGGAGGTTAAGGGAGGTGTCCAGGGGTCCAGAGAAGTTTGGGGGTTGAAGGGGTGGTCAATAAAGTTGGCAAGGGCCTGAAAGGGGGAGTCTATAGAGATCAGAGCTGCTGTTCAAAATACGCCCCGATTTGCAAGGGGCCAGTCCTGCTGGAGAGCTGGTCAACTAAAGTGTGGTCTCGGCGGGGAGAAACTCCCGGGGCCCAAAGATCTGGCTGGTGAATAAGGGGGTGAATCTCGGCGACGCTCCACCACATGTGCCCAAAAGTGGACTTTAACTTTTGTTCATTGAATCTCACCCCTTATTTAAAAAAAAGCAAGCAACTTTTCAATACTTCTCAAATACAGATGAAAATCGGTTGGGATTGGGGGGGGGGGGGGGGGGGGGGGGGGGGGGGGGGGGGGGTGGAGGTGGATATACATGTTATTTCTGGATGAAAAGTAAGGAGAAAATGTATACACTGCAAAATGAACTCAATAGAGAATTAGCCATTGTCCACCAAGTTCCATGGACACCTTTCTCCATTAGAGAGAGAGAGACAATGGGCCTGATCGATCGACCACGTTGCTCCCAAAAAGCAATCTCGTGAGACGTTGCGACATAAATCCCATCAATGTTGTGTAGTAACCAACCAGCCAATTTCCAAGCTCCCACAAACAACAATGTGATAATGAGAAAATGATGTTGGTTAAGGTAATGTATTGTCCAGGACAGTGGGGGAGGAAGGGGCGATGTCTAACCTTGCTCTGCAATGTACATTAAACTTGTGTAGAGCACTGGTTTGGCCTCAACTAAAGGATTGCATCCAGTTCTGGGCACCATACTTTAGAAAAGATGTGAGTTAGAGAGTGTGCAGAAAAGATTGGTCTCAGGGATGAGCAACTTCAGTTACGTAGCTAAATTGGAGAGGGTTGGGACTGTTTTCCTTGAGAAGGGAAGGTTGAACGGAAATTTGCTAGAGGTACTAAAAATCATGACGGATCTGAACAGAGTAGATAGGGACAAACTGCTCCCATTGGTGAAAGGGTTGAGAACAAGACGGCACAGCTTTAAGTTAATTGGCAAAACTAGCGATGGCAACATGAGGAAAAACCAGGCGGGGTCTCTGCCACCCACCACCGATAGCAGAGTTCCCGATGTGGCGGACAAAACAGCATTGGGCAAAAAACGGGATTGGCGCCCAATGCTCTGGGTCTCTCACTGGCGGTGGCATTGAGGTTCACGCCCATCGTCAGCTGGAGGAAGCAAATGGTTCAATTTGATCAATTTGCCTCCTATTAACAAGCAGGGCACATATTCTACAAGCCTTTGTGAACCTCCACTTCTCCGGGCCGGGATTCATGTGGACGAGAATTGGTGCAGGTATTTACCAGCGTAGACCTGACGCGGTGGATCTCGCGATGGGCCAATGGGGTAACTCTTTTAAGGGAGTTTGCCCAAAGACCCTCGGAGGGCCACCCTCCCCCTACAATGCAAATCCTACCCAACCCACCCCCACCAGATCCTCCCACCGCCCCGCTACCAGAGACCCACAAATACTAGGGACTCCCATCAGAGACCCCCCAATTGCAGAGGCACCACTAGAGACCTCCTGGTTACCTCCCCTGCTTGGGAGACCGCATAAGAAAGACTCCTGCCTGGAAGCTAGACAGCAGTCCAGACATAGGCAATGATAAAAAAAATCACTGCTTTAAAACTCACATGAACAATTCACCTGCTGGCTCAGACACAGAAAGCAGCACCTGTAGATTCCGAGAAAGAGAAAATCACGTCAGCTTGGTTTAAACCCTCTCAGATCTTTATTCTGAAAGCTTTTCATTTATATCCATGTGAAATTGATTTTACTAAGCTGTGATTGACAGCTTCCACACACCACACCCAGCTGTTTCGATTTTCAATTCATCTCCCTTCATGCTTGAGTACATTTCAAGTATTTAGCTGTGAAACTAACCGCAATGTTTATAAACAGCTCGCGGTGATTGACAGCTCTTAGATCACATCAAAGCTAGTTGTGTTATTACGTCCTCTTTTTCTCTGCAGAAAGCACTTAACTGTCTTTTGAAAAAATAAATTTTGAGTGCCAAATTATTTTTTTCCAACTAAGGGTCAATTTAGCATGGCCAATCTACCTACCCTGCACATCTTTAGATTGTGGGGGTGAAACCTATGCAAACATGGGGGGGAAACCTATGCAAACATGGGGGGGAATGTGCAAACTCCACATGGATAGTGACCCAGAGCCGGGATCGAACCTGAGACCTTGGCACCGTGAGGCAGCAGTGCTAACCACTGTGCCACTGTGCTGCCCTACTTAACTGCCTTTAATGACACGTGTGTATATGTTCAGTCTCTCACATTAATTTTGGATTTCTGATTGGGAGAGTAACAGTTGGCTAGTAGGTTAGCACATGGTATTAACGGTAGGGGTTCAATTCCAATTCCAGCTGAAATCGAATTGGGACTTGCCTCCTTCCTCTATTCCTGAGAGTGGAAGGCAATAGCAAAACACCACTGACAAAAAAGCTGCCAACAAAAAGGCATCACCAGGCGGCTTTGTAGATTGGCCAAAATTTACATTTCAAAAGAAAGGTCCGTATTTTCCGCAGGCAGGACAGGAAAATTTGGAGAACTGATGGCGGGACTGGAACGTCCTGCCCAAAATTTTGAAAACAGGTTTGCTGTATCTTTATGCATATAATGGTTATTTATCAAGTGTCGGAGTCTGGAGATGTGCAAGTATATTGACTAAATATTGACACTTCAATGCATCTTCTCTCAATGAAATCTTGATCAGTCTGAATTTCTGTTTTCTTGTTTATATACTGGTTCTTCGTGTTTCTTGAGCTCACTCTTTTAGATATATAATTCTAAGCATAAAATAAAGGCTTCTGTGAACAAAACAGGATAATTAACAATGGGTGATTATTTTCCTCTATCTGATCATAAGACCATAGGATTTAGGCCATATGGCCCATTAAGTCTGCTCTGCCATTCAATCATGGCTGACATGTTTCTTATCCACATTCTCCTGTCTTCTGCCCATAATGCCTGACCCCCTTATCATTCAATAACGTATCTATCTCTGTCTTAAAGACACACAGTGACTTGGCCTCCACAGCCTTCTGCGGCAATGATTCATCACTGCCTGGCTGAAGAATTCCTGCTCACCTCAGTTTTAAAGGATCGTCCCTTCAGTCTGAGGCTGTGCCCTCGGGTTCTAGTCTCTCTTACTAGTGGAAACATTTTCTCCATGTCCACTCCTCACATAGTTTGAATGTATCCATGAATGTGCTACCACCAATCTAATTTTTGGATTTCTGGAGCCAATTGTACTCACTGCTGTGTTAAGTTCCGCTGGTAACGTGGTAGCTTGAGTACCTGGTTAATATAGCAGTGGGCACAGGCTGCCAATAATTGGCATTCTAGGCGCATAGAAGAATGGTCACTCCAGTGTGACAATGTGTGACACGGATTCGCAACCGTGGGACTATATCCCAGCAGGGATCAACATCTTCATGAGACATGAAGAGAATATATTTATTTTGTAAGTATTTGTTGATGATTTGGCTGGTATAGCTCCTGAGTTTTCTTTACTCCCACAGAAAGAAGGACCAGCACCGGGGCAATACAATGTGAAGCATGAAACCTTGTCGCAGATGATGACATCCTCCTTCCAGTCAAAAGTGCCTCGGTTCTTAACTCATCCCAATGTGAGTATGAAGAGTTAGAAGGCCCAGCACTTGTATAAATAAAATATTGTTCTTTTTAGACATTTGAAAAGGTGAGCACTAATTCACCAACACAACTTCAGAAGCGGTAAGCTTTTTGGAGCATGATGCTTGCCCAAAGGGTATGTCATTTTTCAATAGGCCGAACTACGAGCCAGTGTCTGCCAAAAGTGTAAATGGCGATGTGGATGTGAAATCCAGTGAGTCATGAAAGGGGAGCTGCATTCTCCGTCCCGCCAGGCCACATTTCTGTCTCACCCCGCTGGCAGGATACTCCATTAAACCAGCTGGCCAATGGGGTTTCCCATTGTGGTACTGTGGGGCAGCCACACGCCGTCAGGAAACCCGCGGGCTGCTGGCAACACGGAGCATCAGTTGGTGGAGAATCCAGCCAGGGATTCTTGTCGGCGATTTCCCAAATTTCCCTCCTCCGCTCCAATAATACAATGAGCAGGTACCTCATTTAAATTCATTTTACGACATTTAAATATTATTGACGGGCTTCCCTGCCACATTATCCCCCTCACTGAATGTTCATACCTCACATTGGGGAGGTTCACAACAGCTTTCTAAGAATGGGATTCAGTCAAGGGGATCCTGCCAGGGCGCAAGCTATGTTTAGCCCCGGGCGGGCGGAGAGGGGTATGCAGTGCACTGTCCCTTGGCCCGACTAACCTAGTGATGCCAACCTGGCAGTGCCAACCTCTGGGAAGTCCCAGTGGGGGAGGGAAGTTTACCCTTGGGTGTAGTTGGGGGGGAGGGCCAATGCCTGTGAGGGGCTTGGGGGCGACATCTGTGAGGGGGTGGAGAGTCCCCACGAGACAGCTGCGGAGGGTTAAGGGAAGACAGCCCCTGATAGTTGTTTGGTTGTGGGGTGGGGTGGGGGAGAGAGCCCCCAATACTTGCGTGGTTATATGGGGAGGAGGGGGAAAGAGAGCCCCAACACCTCCATGAGTGAGCCCTGCGCCCTGCATGTGGGGAGATCCTCAAGCCCATGGGAGGGTGGTTGAAGTTTATTTTTAGCATAGATCGGGGCGCCCTTTAAAGATGGCACCCATCAGGCCACGCCCCGCTGGAGTGGTGGCATATGCCACGTCCCCAGATTTCTTTTGCTTTAAGTGCCAGAAAACCTGGTCTAAAAACCAGGCTGTGCATCCGGAGAGATAGATGCCGGTTTTCAGTCAGAGCTTGACACTCTGACAGATTATGATAAAATACCATCCAATGTGTAATCCCAAGAGCAATGATGCATTCACAAATTTCGCAATATGAAGGGAAGGGAAGAGCTATAATGGAGCAACAAATGCTTGCCCAGGCACTGGACTGAGCTGAAATTATATTTCATGGTCAGCTCTAGTTAAGTGTTCACCTGAGGAACTGGGTGCTGGCTAACGGTTTGGAAATGACGTGTTAGCAATTTTTCAAGGGCTGGTAGGAACAGCCAAAGGGATGTAGCCACTTAATGCGCTACTTTGTCAAAATTTGTACAGACTTTCTTAAGGCTGCTGATATTTTAAGATATCGCCTCCAATTGTATTGACATTATCATTGGTGGTGAACAATACATAACAAGTGAGTCTTCAGATTAAACTCCTCGAATAATGGAACTCTACAAAAACCTCGCCATTGGATGGCAAAGTGTCAATTTGAAACTGCCTCGTGCAAACTACAGAGTTCCAAGATGCCGTCTGAGAGACGAGTTCAACTGGAGAGGGGTAAGACTTGACTTCACACTCGCTCTCACTACTTCCAGACCGGAGGGGGGGGGCGGGGAATTCAGCTACTCTGAAAATCCCCTAGTCGCCACACTCCAGCATCTGTTCGGCTACACTGAGGGAGAATTCAGAATGTCCAATTCACGTAACAAGTATGTCTTTCGAGACTTGTGGATGGAAACTGGAGCACCCGGAGGAAACCCACGCAGATACGGGGAGAACGTGCAGACTCCGCACAGACAGTGACCCAAACCGGGAATCAAACCTGGGACCCTGGTGCTATGAAGCAACAGTGCTAACCACTGTGCTACCATGCCGCCCCTACTCCAACGCTGACAGCTGAAAATACAGTCCGAAACTAACATTTCCTGCATAGAGTGTGCTGGTTTGCAGCAATCATTTACTGTTGTTAGGTCTCAAACAGTATGTGAATTAACCAAGCTATTCATCCAACGGTTGACAAAATTAATAGCTTTGTGCTGTCAATTATTAAAGCCCTGGGTGATGAGGGAAATTCCTTAATTGGAAGTAGCAAAATCATTCATCATTGCCCATTTTAGAGTATTAAAGAAATACTGTGGTCCGAATGTAAATGAAATCTTTGTATGGTTCTAAAGCAGAGTTTCATCATCAAAGGTGTTTAACTGAAGACTAACCTTCTAAATAGTTCCAATCTGAGTCAGGTATCTGAGCACTCATACTATTCCCAAATTTTCAGTGAATTTTGGGCCCTTTGAAGGAAGCATTATTGATAGGAAAATGAACACTTTCTCATTTAGGTCACCAGTCTGTATTGGCCACTCCCACATAGGGTGGGGCATAGGTTAGAGATGGGTTAGAGCATGGTCCATCTCTCTGAATGGGAACTGAACTCAGGTTCTCACCCACATCATATATAGAACCCTTTCAGTCAATAGAGAAGGAGATTTTCATTCTGTCTGATCATGTTCCCAGGGCTAAATGGCCAGTGTTCTTACCTACTGTACCACCTGGTGCTTTTCACCGTCTGAGGGCTCATCAATGATAAGACATCCAAACATTTGAGAAGTGCTCAGCTGCTGCCTGTCTGGATCATTTTTACAGATTTCTGAGGCTTGACCCACATGTCCGGTTGACTCTCTGGTGCCATACATGTGTCTGATCTGACTTAACCTGCAATAAAAGTTTGATTTGCTTGCTCATTGTGATCAGACAATGGCCGGGGTCTCCTGAGCAGCGACAATGATACTCGGATTGCTGCCCCACTCGAGAATTCCCCCAACTCGACGCTGCTGCACATTTCTTCCAGGTTTTTCCAAGCCCAGCTTTCAGAGAAATGCACAGTTCAGCGTCTATCAGGGAATTTTGTTGAAGTGAGTAGCATCAGGAGGGAATCAGGACACACCCCATTTTGTACAGCACTGTCAGCCGTATGGGAAGTTTAAAGGTCAGGCTGAATGTTAGTAAATATGTGGGTGAATGAATGGCTGAGTAAGTGGGTTAATGAGTAGGTGGATAAGGTTCAAGACGTAGGTGAGGTGGGTAAGTGGGTGTGGGTAGATGGGTATGTGGATGGGTTGGTAAGTGGATACTGGATAAATTGATAGGTGGTGAGTGGGTAAATGGGTAGGCGGTAGATGGTGAGTGGATAAGTAGGTAAGTGTGGGAGGTGGTAGGTAGATAGGTAAAAATGTGAGGTGGGTAGGTGGGTAGGGGTAGGTGGATGAGGTATGTAAGTTGGTAGATTGATCGTGGAGGTAGTTGGCTGGGTCAGGGAGGTTAGCCGGGTCAGGTTGGGAATTAGTCAGGTGTTCGGCAGGGTAGTAGAGTCGACGGGATAGTCCCATAAGATCAGGGGGGTAGTTGAGTCTGGTCAAGAGGGGAAGATAGTCAGGTCAGGAGTATGTCAGGTGGCCGGCGAGATAGGAGAAATGGGATGCAGATGGGGTCAGGGAGGATGATGGAGGGATCAGCTGTGGGCTTACCCAGGTATTAGATTATGTTTTATTCTGTCTAACATTTCCTGGGTAACTACCCAAGTAAGTAAGTCGGTGCTTTCCAAAGTCTTCGACTCTAGTTCAGAGTCGGTGGGCACGATTTTCCCAAAAGGGAGCAAAGTTCCCGAGTAGCACGTTTAGCCGTGTGTTTCCTGGCACTTGCAGTGCTGAGAACACATGACTATTCAAAGCGACTTGTTTTGTGTAAGGGGTCTTAATGGGGAAGGTGCGACCAAGGCCACACATAGCCCCATTTTGTACAACGGGTAGCTCCGCTCGCTGGAACTCAAGAGATCGGAACACAATTTTTAAATGGCATCCCGATCTCCGAGGCCCACAAAAGAACCCCCAACCTCCCCCAGCCCGAACGCAACATGGGAGGGTCCCCTGGCCCCCCTCCCCGCACTCAGGCTGGGCAATCCCAGCCAGTTTCCACGTGCTCAAAAAATGTCAGCTTAGGACCATGACAGTGCCAACCTGGCACTGCCCTGCAAGCTGGCAGTGCCACCTGGGCAGAGCCAGGCTGACACCTAGGTGACACTGACAGGGTGCCAGACTGGCACTGACACGGTGCTCAAGTGGCACCAGCAGTGCCAGGGCACCACCCTGTCCAAAGGAGACCCTCATGAGAGCCTTCCCATCTTTAGCAATGGGCAGGGATAGGTATATACCGTAAGGCAAGAATTATAGCTGGGGAAAGGCAATTATGATGCTATTCGGCAAGATTTAGGATGTATAGGATGGGGAAGGAAACTGCAGGGGATGGGTACAATCGAAATGTGGAGCTTTTTCAAGGAACAGCTACTGCGTGTCCTTGATAAGTATGTACCTGTCAGGCAGGGAGGAAGTTGTCGAGCAAGGGAACCGTGGTTTACTAAGGAAGTTGAAGCACTTGTCAAGAGGAAGAAGAAGGCTTATGTTAGGATGAGACATGAAGGCTCAGTTAGGGCACTTGAGAGTTACAAGTTAGCCAGGAAGGACCTAAAGGGAGAGTTAAGAAGAGCGAGGAGAGGACACGAAAAGTCGTTGGCGGATCGGATCAAGGAAAACCCTAAGGCTTTCTATAGGTATATCAGGAACAAAAGAATGACTAGAGTAAGATTATGGCCAATCAAGGATAGTAGTGGAAAGTTGTGTGTGGAATCAGAGGAGATAGGGGAAGCGTTAAATGGATATTTTTCGTCAATGTTTACACTGGAGAAAGACAATGTTGTCGAGGAGAATACTCAGGTTCAGTCGACCAGGCTGGATGGAATTGAGGTTCACAAGGAGGAGGTGTTAGCAATTTTGGAAAATGTAAAAATAGATAAGTCCCCTGGGCCAGATGGGATTTATCCTAAGATTCTCTGGGAAGCCAGGGAGGAGATTGCAGAGCCTTTGTCCTTGATCTTTATGTCGTCTTTGTTGACAGGAATAGTGCCAGAAAACTGGAGGATAGCAAATGTTGTCCCCTTGTTCAAGAAGGGGAGTAGAGACAACCCTGGTAATTATAGACCTGTGAGCCTTACTTCGGTTGTGGGTAAAATGTTGGAAAAGGTTATAAGAGATAGGGTTTATAATCATCTTGAAAAGAACAAGTTGATTAGCGATAGTCATCACGGTTTTGTGAAGGGTAGGTCATGCCTCACAAACCCTATTGAGTTTTTTTAGAAGGTGACCAAACTGGTGGATGAGGGTAAAGCGGTTGATGTGGTGTATATGGATTTCAGTAAGGCGTTTGATAAGGTTCCCCACGGTAGGCTATTGCAGAAAATAAGGAAGTATGGGATTGAAGGTGATTTAGCGGTTTGGATCAGTAATTGGCTAGCTGAAAGAAGACAGAGGGTGGTGGTTGATGGCAAATGTTCATCCTGGAGTTCAGTTACTAGTGGTGTACCGCAAAGATCTGTTTTGGGGCAAACTGCTGTTTGTCATTTTTATAAATGACCTGGAAGAGGGAGTAGAAGGATGGGTTAGTAAATTTGCAGATGACACGAAGGTCGGTGGAGTTGTGGATAGTGCTGAAGGATGTTATAGGATACAGAGGGACATAGATAAGCTGCAGAGCTGGGCTGAGAGGTGGCAGATGGAGTTTAATGCGGAAAAGTGTGAGGTGGTTCACTTTGGAAGGAGTAACAGGAATGCAGAGTACTGGGCTAATGGCAAGATTCTTGGTAGTGTAGATGAACAGAGAGATCTCGGCATCCAGGTACATAAATCCCTGAAAGTTGCCACCCAGGTCAATAGGGCTGTTAAGAAGGCATATGGTGTGCTAGCCTTTATCAGTAGGGGGATTAAGTTTCGGAGCCACAAGGTCATGCTGCAGCTGTACATAACTCTGGTGCGGCCGCTCCTGGAGTACTGCGTGCAGTTCTGGTCACCACATTATAGGAAGGATGTGGAAGCTTTGGAAAGGGTTAAGAGGAGATTTACTAGGATGTTGCCTGGTATGGAGGGAAGGTCTTACGAGGAAAGGCTCAGGGACTTGAGGTTGTTTTCATTAGAGAGGAGAAGGCTGAGAGGTGACTTAATAGAGACATATAAGATAGTCAGAGGGTTAGATAGGGTGGACAATGGGAGTCTCTTTCCTCGGATGGTGATGACCAACACGAGGGGACATAGCTTTAAATTGAGGGGTGGTAGATATAGGACAGATTTCAGAGGCAGTTTCTTTACTCAGAGAGTAGTAGGGGTGTGGAACGCCCTGCCTGCAACAGTAGTAGACTCGCCAACTTTTAGGGCATTTAAGTGGTCACTGGATAGACATATGGATGAAAATGGAATAGTGTAGGTCAGATAGGCTTCAGATGGTTTCACAGGTCGGCGCAACATCGTGGGCCAAAGGGCCCGTACTGCGCTGTAATGTTCTATGTTCTATTCTATGTTCTATGTTCTATCTGGTCCCCACTTGTGGGGACCAGTACCAAATGGCGCTCGCCCGAAGTCCCCTGGGTGGAGCGATTGAATCCCAAAGTCTCAGATATCTTGGGAATCTATACAATAGTGTGAAACTTACTGCCTCGCTCTAATATGCAGATTTGCCAAAATCTGATTCCGCCCATTGTGGGCGAGATTCACCTTGTAACATCTCACGAGATTGCGTTGAATCTCCCTGCTTTCACCAGCAACGATGCGCTGCCCGAGCTGCTTTCCCGGCACAGCGTGGCCGGAAGATTGCACTCCGACACTTGTGAAGGATCCCAGGGAACAGGAAAATTGCTCATCGCAATTCTGGGAAATCCCCATGTAGAATTTCAACAGGCTCTTGACACTGGTACATCCAGTCTCTGACACTCTGGAGACTGTAAGATTTGGCTCAACTCCTCTGCCTCATAAACTGTTGGCTTCTTTCACGGATAAATACTTTGCCCTGTTACATGAACTATGACAGAATGAATTTGGTCCAATATACGATGAGCCCCTAAGCCCTGTACAGCAGAAGCTCATTAATTTGTTCTCTCAGTTGCCATCAGTGGCCCTATGATAAGGAGAGGAATATCATCTAAGAGTTCTGCTACGGCATGGATCAGCAGCCACTGATCTTTGTTGGAAGGTGCAATGTAATGATTAGATGAGCAAAGAATAAGGCTCGGCTGTGATATTTTCATGATTGATTTAACTGCCCAACATCTACTTTTAAGTAGTACTAGAGGACTTTCACTACCCATAAAATCATACCATTAGCCTTTCGGAGAGGAGGGGGGTAAAAATTTGACGAGCAACATTTAAGGATTAGATCTGTATTAAGGGCTTTTTTTTCAAATACATTATGAAATGATGGTGCAGAAAATATTTAATCTATCAGTGGTTAATCTATTCTTTATGTATTAACAGAAAACCCCAGGACCAGGAACCTATGACCCTATCAGACAGACCAGAGCTGCGACCGGTCTGTACTATTACCAATTAAACACGTAAATCACTTAATATCTCAACTCCCTTCAGATTTTGCTCAGCTTCAAATACATGTAATTTTTGTTGCCATGGTTTCCTGAGTGTGTCACTAACTGAGATTGCATGCTTAAATAAGAAAGCTTGATGCAAGCATCATGTACACGTGAACAAAATGGCTGCCAAGCTGAAGAAAATAGTTCCCGAGTTGAACAAAATGGTGGATGAAACAAACTCTTTTGCACAGTTACCTGAAGTGCCACAAGAGAAAGTAGGTAAAAATATTGGAGTACAACAACAAAGAAGTTGTGCTAAATCTTTAAAGTTGTGACTCAAGTGGTGGTAATTACATTCTCGTCTCAGCATTCAAGTACCAATCCAATGTCTCAATCACAGTGTAGAACTGAGGGAAGCATTATCAGAGGGACCAAATTTCAAATAAGATATGATTTAATAGAAATGTTCAAAATTATGATGGGTTTCGATAGTGAATGAGGAGAAACTTTACTTGCAAAGGAGTAGATTTAAGATTTGATAAAAGAACCAAGGATGTCTGAATAGTTTTTTTTTGTGCAGCAATTGTAATTTGGAATGCACTGCCTGAACGAAAGGTGATGGAAGCAGATTCACTTTCTCTATAAGAGAATTCCTGAAGGAAAAAACAGTTCGGACCAGTTCCCTGTTTTACTGTTTTTTTCTTCTGGGGGAACTATCGGGAAGGTAGGTAAGTGGAAATAATTGGATCACTCTTTCCATAAACCAGGGGGAGGAGGTGGTGGCATTGTCACTGGACTAGTAATCCAGTGACCCTGCTCAGGGGACATGGGTTCAAATCCCATCACGACAGATGGTCAATATTGAATACAATTCTGGAATGGATGACTGTTGTTGGTTCGCTAATGGCCTTTAGGGAAGGAAATCTATTGTCTGGCCGACTCCTATCAAGGATAATTAAGGGGAAGAAATTCTGGTCAAGCTCGTGACGCCCACATCCCATGCAAAATTGAAAAGAAATAGGGCTATATACTCCGGTCTCCCAGCTGTGTGTTTCTTGGCAGCCTGCCATTTTCTGGCGGCGGGAATCTCTCTTTCCACCTCCTGTCAATGGGATTTCCCATTGTAACCACCCCACCCCACCGGGAAATCCGCTGGCGGATGGGATGCGCTGTCAGCGAGAAACGAGAATCCCAATGACTGGTGAATTCCGGCCATAATGTGTGATTTTCCACTGAGATTGTGAATTGTTTGAATAGGCCAATCTGAAAAATGTCCCTGACATATCAGTGCGTGTAACCATTATACAAAGGGGGTTATGCATCTATGTCTTTGTAAAGTACCAGCACAAATGAATTATCTCCAGAATTATCTCCAGAAGGGGCAGCACGGTAGCATAGTGGTTGGCACAATTGCTTCACAGCTCCAGGGTCCCAGGTTCGATTCCCAGCTTGGGTCACAGTCTGTGCGGAGTCTGCACATCCTCCCCGTGTCTGCGTGGGTTTCCTCCGGGTGCTCCGGTTTCCATCCACAAGTCTCGAAAGACATACTTGTTAGGTGAATTGGCCATGCTAAATTGCCCTTAGTGTCCAAAATTACTCTTAGTGTTGGGTGGGGTTACTGGGTTACGGGTATAGGGTGGAGATGTGGGCCTGGTAGGGTGCTCTTTCCAAGAGCCGGTGCAGACTCGATGGGCCAAATGGCCTCCTTCTGTACTGTAAATTCTATGAATCTATGAAGTTAAGTATGGATGTTAATATCTTTGCTCCGATTTTTTAAGTGTTTATTCATGTGCTCTGCTGAATTGAATTAGCACTGAAAAAATATTCAAAGACAGACTTTGGCTTAAGATCTACATGCTCTCTTCTGTATTGTAACCAACTGTCAATCAAAAGCCTTATTTGTGATGCAGGGTTTGCGCAGAAGTGACTGGAGGTCAGGAGATCATTTGTATCCATTGTCACACTGGAGTATAGCATTTATTATTTTTCTGGTGTCTGCACCAACTTTGAGGAAGCTGGGGTTGTCATTTGGAAGGTGCTTTAATCTGCTCTTGTACAGAGGAGTGTGCAATCACTTTGCTAATCGCATCGGTTGCTATCTCACCCCTCAATTTTAACTCAGTTTGTGTACCGAGGGTAATTGGCTGGGGTGGGAGGGGTGGTGCCAAACCTCCATGGCACATTTCGATTGAGACTGTAGACAATTTAAACTTGCAGATCTCATTGTGATATGCTTGATGGACTGACCTGCCAATTGTGCTATAAATCACCACACAGTATGCTCAATTCTTTTTTTATAAATGTTTTTTATTCAGTTTTCATGTTTTATATTGAACAAATTACAAATTGTTAGAGAGAGAAAAAAAAACACGCAAAAATTAACATATATATTTACAGGTGAGCATCTTCGTAGTAATAACTGTGGCCTCCCCCTCTTCGCCGGCATACATATTTTACATTCCCCAACATGTTTATTGGCATTTATTTAGTTTGGTTTTGGGCCTTAGCTAGCCATCAAACCCCCGTAACGAGCCCATAGCCCCCCCCCTCCCCGCCGGCTACCTTGCCCCGACTATTCTTCCTCTTGTACGTTGGCCACAAACAGGTCCCGGAACAATTGCATGAATGGCTCCCACGTTCTGTGGAAGCCGTCGTCCGACCCTCGGATGGCGAATTTGATTTTCTCCATTTGGAGAGAATCCGAGAGGTCGGACAGCCAGTCTGCAGCTCTGGGCGGTGCTGTTGACCGCCAGCCAAACAGGATTCTACGGCAGGCGATCAGGGAGGCAAAGGCAAGGGCGTCCGCCCTCCTCCCCAGGAATAGATCTGGCTGGTCTGAAACCCCGAAGACCGCCACTATCGGGCATGGCTCCACCCTCACCCCCACCACTTTGGACATAGCCTCGAAGAAGGCTGTCCAGTACTCCACAAGTCTGGGGCAAGACCAGAACATGTGGGCGTGGTTGGCCGGGCCTCTTTGGCACCGCTCACATCTGTCCTCCACCTCCGGGAAGAACCTACTCATACGGTTTCTCGTTAAGTGGGCTCTATGTACCACTTTTAGTTGCGTCAGGCTGAGCCTTGCGCACGTGGAGGTGGAGTTGACCCTATGCAGTGCTTCGCTCCAGAGTCCCCACCCTATCTCCATCCCCAGGTCGTCCTCCCATTTCCTTCTTGTTGCGTCCAGTACGGTGTCGTCCCTATCTACCAGTCGGCCATACATGTCACTACAGTTCCCTTTCTCTAGGATACTTGCGTCCAGTAGGTCTTCCAGTAGTGTCTGTCGTGGCGGTTGTGGGTACGTCCTTGTCTCCTTTCGTAGGAAGTTTTTGAGCTGCAGGTACCGTAGCTCGTTCCCCCCAGCTAGCTGAAATTTCTCTGTCAGTTCGTCCAGTGTTGCGATCCTGTCGTCCGTGTATAGGTCCCTGACTGTCAGTGTCCCCCCGTCCTGTCTCCACCTTTTGAAGGTGGCGTCAGTCAGTGCTGGTTTGAACCTATGGTTGTTGCAGATGGGAGCCTTGTCCGACATTTTGTTCAGGCCAAATTGCTGCCGCAGTTGGTTCCAGGATTGGAGGGTGGCTGTCACCACTGGGCTGCTGGAGTGTTTTTGGGTGGGGATGGGAGTGCTGCCGTGGCGAGGGCCCGGAGGGAGGTCCCCATGCAGGAGGCCTCCTCCGCACGCACCCACTCGGCTTCTGGCTCCTGGATCCATCCCCTTACTCGCTCGGCTGTTGCCGCCCAGTGGTAGAATTGTAGATTCGGGAGGGCTGGCCCCCCCCTGGATTTTGTTTTCTGTAGGACCTTCTTTGGGATCCTAGCATTTTTACCCCCCCATACGAACGCCATGATTAGTTTATCCAGCGCTTTGAAAAAGGCCTTGGGGATGTAGATCGGAATGGATCTAAACAGGAAGAGGAACCTGGGCAATACGTTCATTTTGATCGTCTGGACTCTTCCTGCGAGGGAGAGTGGGAGTGTGTTCCATCTTTGCAGGTCCTTTTTTACTTCCTCCGCCAGGCTGGTGAGGTTCCATTTGTGGATCCCTTTCCAGTCATGGGCTATTTGGATCCCCAGGTAGCGGAATTTATGTCGGGCTTGTTTGAACGGCAGCCCCTTTAGTGCTGCCCCCCCCCCCCCCCCCCCCCCCCCCCCCCCCCTTGCTGGTGTACTGGGAAGATCTCGCTTTTGCTCATGTTGAGTTTGTAGCCCGAGAAGGCTCCAAACTCTTTCAGGAGCGCGATGATTCCGTCCATGCTGCTTTGTGGGTCCGAGATGTAGAGGAGCAGATCGTCTGCATAGAGTGAGACTCTGTGCTCTCTGCCTCCCCTTCGGATCCCCCTCCAATTTTTTGCTGCCCTGAGCGCAATTGCTAGCGGTTCGATTGCTAGTGCGTACAGCAGTGGGGACAGTGGGCATCCTTGTCTGGTGCCCCTGTGCAGCTGGAAGTATTGGGAGTTGGTATTGTTGGTCCGTACACTCGCCATGGGGGCGTTGTATAGGAGTTTTACCCACGCGGTGAACCCTGTTCCAAGCCCGAACCGCTCCAGTACCTCTATGAGGTATTTCCATTTGACTCTGTCGAAGGCCTTTTCTGCGTCCAGGGAGACGATCACCTCTTGTGTTCTCTCCCCGGAGGGGGTCATTATCACGTTCAGCAGGCGCCTGATGTTCGAGGTGAGCTGTCTACCTTTGACGAAGCCCGTCTGGTCCTCTGTGACCACCTCAGGTACACAGTCTTCTAGCCTTTTGGCTACGATTTTGGCCAGTATTTTGGCGTCTGCGTTCAGCAGAGATATGGGTCTGTATGACCCACATTCCGTTGGGTCTTTGTCTTTCTTAGGTATCAGCGAGATTGAGGCCTGTGCTAACGTGGGTGGCAGTGTACCCCTAGCTAGCGAGTCTGTGAACATCTCCCGCAGGTGCGGGGCCAGCGCTGTCGCAAATTTACAGTATGCTCAATTCTACTGAATTACAGAAATGATTCCCAGTTGAAAGTGTGCAGGCTTTTTCACATGAATAAAACAAGTTTTAAACTGTGTTTCTCTCACTCCATTGATGTTCGAGTTGAACTGTCTTGGCGAGGGGCTGGGGTTATGAAGGACTGCTTCAAAACTGTTTCAAAATAAGTCAGGAAGCAAGATTTCTCGCAGTAATGTTTCAATTAATATATTAATTTTCTCCTTCTAGGTTTTCACAACCATCTTCCCTGACAGCAGGGGGATTGGTAGACTAATACAGGATTGCAGAATAATCAAGCCCTTTCCCCATCGGAATGGCAGGTCCTATAGCAGAAAAATAATAAGGTCAATTTTCATCTTTAGTGCTTCCAGTGCAGAGTTCCAGCATTTTAATTGTAATGGATGGCATTTTGCGGGAGTAGCACACTGAATTTCCAATAACTCTCATTACCTTTCCTGACGCTCTGAGCAAGGAGCTGAACTTGCAATGCCTGCTCGTCAGGAAATCGCAAGCCGTTAATTGGAATGGACAGAAAATCCAGGGTCTCAATTTTAACTCCACAGTGTCCTGAGGGGAACTGGATGGGAGAGGGCCTTTAAAAAGTAGCCTTTGCTGTCTCTCTTCCACTGGAAACCTGTTGACCATTATTTTAAATGGTTGCTGCAGCTCAGTTGACTGAGGCCCTCATGGGGAGCAAGAAAGAGACTCATTAATGAATACGGATTGGAGTGCTATTACATCCATTGATTCTGATCACATTTTAAGCAGGGAGATGAGTGGAAAGTCACCGTGGCGTTCCCACAAGGTGAAAGAAGGTTGACAGCTATCAAAGTGGAAAACATCCCATTTTGGGAACAGGAGGAATGGAAAAGGTGTGACGCCTTTCTGAAGTGCAACCCAAAACTTACCCTCTCTTCCTTACTGGCTGCCTGAAGTTCTTCAAAGTCTCCCCGCCCTGACCTCGAACCCTCATCCTTCTCTGGTTTCTCTCCCATCTCCAGTTGTCTGACCCCACCAGTCCCTGAACCCTCGTGACCCTTTCCCTATTAAGCATGCTTCCCTTCCTGGACCGTGTTAAAATGGTTCCCTTCCCTCAGCTACTTCCTTTCATAACTGCTACCATCACCTCCCTTCTTCAAAAAAAAACTCCTTGCAAACTACCATTCTCTTTTCAATCTCCACCTCCCAAATCCATGTATGTTTTCCCTGAACATGGGGTGCGACCTATCCGGCCAGGCCTCCAACTCTGCTGAAACATCGAAGCTGCCCTGATCAAAACCACAAATTAAATTCCTTTTCTTGCCACTCAAAAATAAATCAAGCTTCCTAAGCTTTCTCTCCAGTGAATTATTCCTGGCCCCTGACATTTGGGTCAGGTTTGTGATCAAATTGTCACACAATTGAGGGAAGCAGCTCAATGCAGACTCCACATTCAGCCTGCATGACTTTAAGATCAAGCTGTCACCTGTCATTCCTGTAGCACTCCAGGCAACTGCAATTGCAGCTTAGTTCCTGCACTTAACAGGAAATAACTGTGGAGAAGCAGGGTGCATGTGTAAGTCTATCCCTGCAGTTATTTCTCACCAAGAGATCATTTGTAGCTGTGAAGATGAAATCATATATGAATTAAATGATGCAGTGCTAATAGGGTGGCAGTTCTGTTTCCAGATTACCAGCTGTACTGCTTGTACCTCTGCCAAAGTCCCAAGTAAGGTCACATGGCAGCACTGAAATAGGCTCTCATCACACAAACATTCTACTCCAGAATAAAGAATAAACTTGTCCTCAATAAATCATAATATGCTTCAGCTATCTCAGAGTTGCCTGAGTTTGGCAGTGTTTTCTTTACTGATATAAAACATGGTGCTCTGAAGGCTTCTGGAATCAGGCACTTAAAATGCTCATGCAATCTTTATCCTTGTGCTTTCTTTGTCTTTCACCATTTGCAAGTCCTTGTACCTCTTTATTTCTCTTTGTTCTCTGACTGTTCTTGGGTCTCTGTGGTGGTATGAATAGGAGCACTGCCATTGGTGCAGAGTACTGGTTTCCCATTGGCTCTGGCTGGTCATGTGCCTCTCGGCTGATTGGCTGGGACTAGTCATGTGACTGCTCACCAATTGGTCGAGAGGCAAGTAGACCCTGCCTCCGAGGCGGGGTATAAGTACCCAGAGTTGCCGGCGGTCGGCCTTTCACTGTAGTCGACCACCGGGCTAACAACTAGCTGATTAAAGCCTAAGTTTGGACCTCATCGTGTCCCGCGTCCAATTGATGGTACATCAATTTAATCAGCTAGAATTTTGAAATGGAGCTACACATCAAGCCTGACTGCCTCCACATCACCCCGCATGCTTCGAACGCACCTGCAACCTTTAAACATTGGCTGGCGTGTTTCAACAGTTACCTGGCGACTGCAGGCAGCAAGCCCACCAAGGAGCAGAAACTCCACATCCTCCGCTCGTGCGTGGGCACGGTGATATACTCAATGATTAAGGACGAACACGATTATGACGTGGCTATGGTCCGGCTGGTCAATGAAGTATATGCACGGCATCTCCTGACTACTGACAACAGTTCTCTGGTGAGTCCCTCGACGAGTTTTACCAGGCCCTCGCGGTTCTGGGGAGAAATTGCGCCTGTCCCCAAGTTTCTGTGACAGAGCACATGGAACTTCTAATCAGAGACGCTTACGTTGCCGGCATGCAATCCTCCTCTATCCACCAGCGATTACTGGAAAAGGACGCCCTCAGCCTAGCTGAGGCACGGACCCTCGCAACCTCCCTGGTGGTCACCGACCTGAACGCCCGCGCATACGCTCCCGGCCACGCGGCAACCCCTTGGACTTCATGGCACACGCCACTACCGTCTTCCGCTGACCCCGACCCCCCCCCCCCCCCCGCCCCAGGCCTGCGCTGCGGGACGCTCCGACAAGCTAGCGGGGCCCCGCTGCTATTTTTGCGGCCTCGCAAAACACCCCCGCCCGCACTGCCCGGCCTGCTCCGCTCTGTGTAAGATCTGCGGGAAGAAGGGCCATTACGCTGTGGTCTGTCAGACCAAGTCAGTCGCTGCTGTTCTGCACAGCGACCGCGGATCGCCCTCATCCAGTCCACCTCCTTTGCCCTGTCGATGGAGGCCCGCCAGGCCTTTAGCCGCATCAAAGCGGATATCGCAAAGGCCACGATGCATGCTGTCGACGAGTCCCTCCCATTCCAGGTCGAGAATGACGCGTCCGATGTAGATCTGTCAACCACCCTGAACCAAGCGGGCAGACCCGTGACCCTCCAAGCTTCCGAACTCAGCCATTCCTCGGTGGAAAAGGAGGCACAGGCCATAGTTGAAGCTGTGCGATATTGGAGGCACTATCTGGCCGGCAGGAAGTTTACCCTCCTCACGGACCAACGGTCAGTAGCCCTCATGTTCGATAATGCACAAAGGGGCAAGATCAAGAACGACAAGATCTTGCGGTGGCGGATCGAGTTGTCCACGTACAACTACGATATCTTGTATCGTCCTGGGAAGCTCAACGAGCCTCCCGATGCCCTATCCCGAAGTACCTGCGCCAGCGCGCAGATTGACCGCCTCCGCTCCCTCCACACGGACCTCTGCCATTCAGGGGTAACCTGTTTTTACCACTTTATCAAGACCCGCAACCTTCCCTACTCCGTTGAAGAAGTCAGGGCCGTCACCAGGGACTGCCACATCTGCGCAGAGTGCAAACCGCACTTCTACCGCCCCGAGCAAGCGCATCTGATCAAGGCGTCCCGCCCCTTCGAGCGTCTCAGTATAGACTTCAAGGGCCCTCTCCCCTCCAACAGCCGCAACACATATTTCTTGAGTGTTATTGACGAGTACTCTCGCTTCCCTTTCGCCATCGTCTGCCCCAACATGACCACAACAACCGTCATAAAGGCCCTCCTGTCCATTTTCTCCCTGTTCAGTTACCCACGTACATTCACAGCGACCGGGGGTCCTCCTTTATAAGTATGAACTGCGTCAATTCTTGCTCAGCAGGGGCATAGCCTCTAGCAGGATGACCAGTTATAACCCTCGGGGTAACAGGCAGGTCGAGCAGGCAAATGGCACAGTCTGGAAGACCATCAGCTGGCCCTACGGTCCAGAGACCTCCCTATCCCCCGTTGGGAAGATGTCATCCCCGACGCCCTCCATTCAATCCGGTCTCTCCTTTGTACCACCACTAATCAAACACCTCATGAACGCCTTCTTGTTTTCCCTAGGAAGTCGTCTTCAGGATCCCCTCTCCCGACCTGGCTGGCCACCCCCGGGCCCATCTTGCTCCGGAAGCATGTGCGGGTGCACAAGTCCGACCCGTTGGTTGAGCGAGTCCAGTTACTCCACGCCAACCCGCAGTATGCGTACGCGGAATATCCCGACGGTCGGCAGGATACGGTCTCGCTTCAGGACCTGGCACCCGCCGGCGTGTGGCCTTCCTCCCCTACGTCAACACCTCCCCCCCAATCCCGATTCCCCCCAGCACCCCTATGACCCAGCGCACAGACCCCCCCTTCCCCGATCACAGCGTCTCCACCACTGGCCCGGGGTACGGAGACACATCTACGACCGACGCTTCCGGGGTCAAGGACAACCACCGGCCCGACGTCACCGGCTCCACTGCACCCGACAGGCTGATCGTGTCCATCTGATGCAACCATGGGACTTTATTGGACTCTATAGTAATTTGTTTTTGCACCCAACTGTATTCGGTTTTGTTCACTTTTGCCACGAGCCAGTGGGCAGCCCCCATCTTCTCGATTGTCTCTACACATACCACCAGTCCTCGCCCCCCCCCCTCTCTTCCCCTTACAACACCCACCCCCCCGGCTTCTTTCTCCACAAGGGGTGAATGTGGTGGTATGAATAGGAGCACTGCCATTGGTGCAGAGCACTGGTTTCCCATTGGCTCTGGCTGGTCATGTGCCTCTCGGCTGATTGGCTGGGACTAGTCATGTGACTGCTCACCAATTGGTCGAGATGCAAGTAGACCCCGCCTCCGAGGCGGGGTATAAGTACCCAGAGTTCCCGGCGGTCGGCCTTTCACTGTAGTTGACCACTGGGCTAACAACTAGCTGATTAAAGCCTAAGTTTGGACCTTCATCGTGTATCGCGTCCAATTGATGGTACATCAGTCCCTTGATCCTATTCTTCCTAGATTTCAGGGTTGACTCAATGGTAGCACTTTTGCCTCAGAATCCGGTAGCTGTGGGTTCAGGGCCTGTGCCAGAGACCAGAGCACACAGTCTTCACAGCCATTTTAGTGCAATACTGAGGGAATGCTGCACTGACAGAGGTGCTATTTTCAGATAAAATCAATTCACGCCCCATCCTCTTTGGTGGAAAGAAAAGAAAAACAGCCAAGTTCTCCCGAGGGTTTTTCTCTGTAGAGCCAATATTTCTCGCTGCATTAACATTAAAAAACAGATAATCTGGTCATTTATCTCATTACTTTTTATGGAAACTCGCTGAGCATAAATTGGCTACTGTGTTTCTCTACATTTAAACAAGTGCTGTGAAGCACTTTGGGGAGTAAATGGGCACTATATAAATGCATCTTTATTCTCTTCTGTTTATGTTCCTCTCCTCTCTTTTTATGTGTGTTTCTCTCCCTTCATTTTCCCTTACCCAGTTTGTGAAATGTTTGCATGTCTTTTTCTCATTCTCTTCTCTCTGCTTCAGTCTATCCCTTTCCCTTGCCTGTCATCCTTCCCGTGTGTGCGTCTGCCCCGCTGTTCCTTTCTATTTGCTTCACTCTTCTCTTTTTTGTCTCATTGTTTACATTCCCCATTCTTCAATTGGCTGTATTGACACCATTGCTAAAATCATTGTTGACAAAAGGTGCTGAATAACCTATAATGTACAATGTCTACAGATTTCCAGGAGTAATTAGGACTGGGTGCTGGTGGGTGGTGAGTAAGGAGTCTTAACTTCTTAAATTCTTTGCAAAAATCAAATTTTGTTTGTAGTTAGCAATCAATTGAAATTGAGGGCAAAATTCTCCCCTACCCGGCGGGGCGGGGGGTCCCGGCTTAGCGGAGGAAGCCAACCACTCCGGCGTCGGGCCTCTCCAAGGGTGCGGAATACTCCGCACCTTTACGGGCTAGGCCCGCGCCGGAGTGGCTCCCGCTCCGCCGACTGACGTCAACGGCCTTTGGCACTACGCCGATCGGCGTCAGGGCTGGCCTAAAGGCCTTCGCTGGTCGGCGTGAGTCCGTGCATGCGCCAGAGCGTCAGCAGCCGCTGACGTCACCACCGGTGCATGCGCGGTGGAGGGGGTCTCTTTCACCTCCGCCATGGTGGAGGCCATGGCGCGTTGGAAGAAAAAGAGTGCTCCCACGGCACTGGCCTGCCCGCCGATCGGTGGGCCCCGATCGCGGGCCAGGCCACCGTGGGGGCACCCCCCCCGGGGTCCGATCGCCCCGCACCCCCCCCCAGGACCCCGGGGGCCCGCTTGCGCCGCCAATTCCGCTGGCACAGAGGTGGTTTAAACCACGTTGGCGGGAGAGGCCTGACAGCAGCGGGACTTCAGCCCATCACGGGCCGGAGAATCGCCGCTGGGGGCACGCCGATCGGCGGGGCGTGATTTACGCTCCCGCCAATTTCTGGGTAGCGGAGAATTCCGGCCCATAAGTCTAAATTATAATGTTCGCAGCCTGAAGCAGGGTTTTAACAAGGCCTGCACTGAAATGAAAATGAAAATCAGTTATTGTCACAAGTAGGCTTCAAATGAAGTTACTGTGAAAAGCCCCTAGTCGCCACTTGTTCGGGGAGGCTGGTATGGGAATTGACCCGTGCTGCTGGCCAGCCTTGGTCTGCTTTCAAAGTCACGATTTAGCCCTGTGCTAAACAGCCACTGGAAAAGCCGTTGGACTTGGCTAATTAAGGGCAGCTCAAACTGGTAGCCTTTGTCCATGCAGCATCTAAAGCCAACTTAGTGCGGCTTAGCACTTGAGTGCGATTTAGGATAGAATGCTGGGAGTTGGGTCATTAAGAGAGTTAGGAAATTAGGTACTTTTTTGCTTTCCAGCTATCTTAGCCTTCAGGAAGTCATCTTACTCTGCTACAGTGGAAGGAGCTAGTTATTTGGTAAGTGACTAAGGTTTATTCTACTCCTAAGGTTCAAAATAGTTTAGCAACAGGTGATAAGATTAATAAAATATATCAAAACAAAAGCAAAATATATAAATGAATAAAAGAATTAAATAGTTAATTTAAACACATTAAGATTGGCAGGACATCGCTTCTCGGCCTTTTGGCTAAGATTGAGCATAGATTGAGCCTTTTGGCTCAGATCTGGTATGTCTCCTTTATGGGGACCATGAATTGGATTCAATTTGAATTGTTTTTTGGAGCAGGCAAAGAGCTGGATTAGGGGTTCACCTCTGTCCACACTCTGAGCCCTGGCTGTGTAACTAAGATAAAGTAATAAAAAAATTAAAAATAGAAAATAAAATTAAAAAAAAAAAAGGCAGGACAGGTGAAGTGTCACAGCTGCAGCATGTGGAAGCTCCTGGATGGCAACTTGGCGTGCGGAGCTCTTTAGTGCAGGAAACGGGACTACGTATGGGACTACGTATGGCCTCAGTGGGGCGCGTTACTCGCCGAGGCCCAGCAATTAAACTGAGTCCTGTTTATTAGAGGGGTCTTTTTCGGCTCTGCCATCGTCAGGAAACACCTAGCTAAATGCGTTCAACACGAGTCTTTGGGCATGATCTACCAGCTGTTCACACCAGCGGGATATTCCAGTCCCATGCCAACTCATAGGTTTCCCGGTGATGAGGGGTGCAGTCACTGGGAAATCCCGTCGACAACAGCGGGGCTGGTAAATCCCGCTGGCGGGCTGTTTCCGCCACCGAAAATCACGTGGCGGGTTATATCGATATAGAACATACAGTGCAGAAGGAGGCCATTCGGCCCATCGAATCTGCACCGACCCATTTAAGCCCTCACTTCAACCCTATCCCTCCTAACCTTTTTTGGTCACTAAGGGCAATTTAGCATGGCCAATCCACCTAACCTGCACGTCTTTGGACTGTGGGAGGAATCCGGAGGAAACCCACGCAGACAACATGCAGACTCCACACAGACAGTGACCCAGCAGGGAATCGAACCTGGGACCCTGGCACTGTGAAACCACTGTGCTACCGTGCTGTCCTAAATCCTACTCTTTGTTTAATTTCCGTTAAATCGTGATCTAGAAGGTATAAAAAGAATAAAGGATTAAAACTAAAAGCTCTGTAACTGAATACATGGAATATTCAAAGCAAAATAGAAGAACTGAGAGGGCACATAGAAATAAACGTGAATGATCTGATAGCCATTACGGGGACATGGCTGCAGGAGGACATGGATTGGGATCTGAATACTGAAGGGTACAGGGTATTTAGAAAGTACAGGAAATTAGGAAAAGGTGGAGGGGTGGCTCTGATAGGTAATGATGGTATTCGCAAAATAGAGATGGATGACCTAAGTTCAGGAAACCAGGATGTGAAGACGTTTGGGTAGAGATGGTAAATGCAGCAAGTCACATTTGGGCATCATGTTCAGGCCCCCTAACGGTCAACACTTGTTAGGGTGGAGCATAAAGGAGGAAATTATGCGAGCTTGTTTGAAAGGCATGGTGATAATCATGTCTCTCCACGTTCTTCCAACCAAAATGCATCACCTCACACTCATCCGCATTGAACTTCATCTGCAACTTATCTGCCCACTCCACCAACTTGTCTCTTTCCTTTTGAAGCTCCACACTTTCCTCACAGTTCACAATACTTCCAAGATCTAGATTATTAAAATAGATCAGGAAAAACAAGGGTGCCAATACCAAACCCTGGGGAACTCCACTACAAACCTTCCTCCAACCCGAAAAATATCCATTGTCCATTACTCTGTTACACTATCCCTTTTATTCCATTGGCTAAATCTTTTCTCACAAGTCTGTAGCACAGTATCGAATGCCTTTTCAAAGTCCATGGGCGGGATTCTCCGATTTTGAGACTGTGCTGACGCCGGCGTGGGAACGGTGGCCTTTCACGACCGAAAAAACGGTGCAAAACGGCCACCAATCCTCCGTCTGGATGGGGGCTAGCAGGCACGCAGCGTACAGCACCCGGCTCCAGCTGCGGATACGGCTGGAGAATTGCCGAGTCCATGGGCCGCATGCGCACCGTGGCGGCCTGCAGCGGCCACGTCGTGCAACAGGGCGCGGCCGCGCGCGGATCCGGCCTGCCAAATAATAACCCCCTTGGCCAGACTCGTCACCCCCGGACCACCCCCACCAGTGCCCCCAGCCGCTGCCAAAGCCCTCCCCTGCCCGCGGATCAGCTCTCACCCCCCCCCCCCCCCGACTGTGGTGGCGCTGGACTCAGTCCGCAGCCGCCAGGCCGAGTTCCCGAAAAAAATACCATACGTGACCAGCTCCGTCGGGAACTCGGGCCATAGGGGCGGAGCGTTAGGGGGAGGGCCTCAGGTAACATCCTGAGGCCATCCGAATGGCGTGAGGAGTACGCCATATTGGATGGGGCGAGCATCGCAGAAGCGATTTTGGCACCAACGTGCAGCGTGATTCTCCAACCAATCAGGGTCGAAGAATCCCCAGGGGGTGGCGTGAATCCCGCTCCACCGCTGGCTGTCGTATTCTCCGGCGCCGGTTTTCAGGTGGGGGCAGGGTTCACACCACGCCGGTTGGGGGCCATCGGTAGCGCCCCCCCCCCCGGCAATTCTCCGGGCCCCGATGGGCCGAGCAGCCGTCCGTTTTTGGCCAGTCCTGCCGGCGTGTGTTAGGCATGGTCCACATGGCGGGACCTGGCAGCTAAGCCGGGGGCGGTTCTCAGGGGTGCACAGGGGTATCCGACCCCTGATGCGGGTGGATCTGACCCCGGGAGGGGGGGGCACGATGGCTTCCTTCCGCGCCGGCCCCTGTAGTGTTCCACCATGGCCAGCGCGGAGATGACAACCACCTGCGCATGCGCCAGAATACGTCGGCCCCTCTGCGCATGCGTGGAACCATGCTGGCGGTTCCCCGCATGCGCGAGATCACGCCGGCCCTTTGGCGCAAACTTGCGCAGTCCCTTCGACGCCGTTGGAGCGGCGCCAACCCCTCCGACAGCCACCTAGCCCCTGGAAACGCGCTTTCGGGGGCTGCTGATGCCGGAGTGGTTGGTGCCGGTTCTCCCACTGGCACGGGGACTTAGTCCCCAGAAAGGAGAACCCCGCCCCTGGATTCTCCGGCCGATCGTCAAATGCGGTTTTGGCATCGGAGATCGGATCCCTCCCCATGTATACCATGTCAACAGCATTACCCTCATCAACCCTTTCTGTTACCTCTTCAAAAAACCAAAACAAGTTTGATAAACATAATTTACACTTTAGAAATCAGAATTCTTCCTGATCAACCCACACTTTGCCATGTGACTACTAATTCTAATGTGAATAATTGTTTCTAGAGCAGGGGTGGGCAACCTTTTCCGTGCAAGGGCCACATTCAGAAATTCACAATTTTAAAGGGCCGCATAGGATATTAAGTAAAATAATTAATATTTAAAATAGCCAAAATAAAAGGTTTTTAAAGAAAAAAAAGCAATAAATTTTTATTAATTAATATTTTAAAGTAGAAACTTCACATGAAACACATGTTGTGCCAAGCAATGATCACCCTACTCAAGTCAACGTATCCACCCTATACCAGTAACCCAACAGCCACCCCCCCCCCCCCCCCCCCCCTCCCATTAACCTTAAAATAAAAAAAAATGACTTGATCTTGGTGGGCCGCATAAAGACCCATGCGGCCCGTGGGCCATAGTTTGCCCACCCCTGTTCTAGAGGCTTCACCACCGCTGAGGTTAGACTGACTGGTCTGTAATTGCTGGGCTATCTGTACAACCTTTTTTGAACAAGGGTATAGTGTTTGCAATTCTCCAGTGCTCTGGCACCTCCCTAAGACTAGGGAAGACTTAAATATTATGGCCAATACCCCTGCAATTTCCCCTCTCACTTCCTTCAATATCCTTGGAAATCAGAGTTACTGTTATTTCATAATCTATACTGAGAAGTACATGTCTTTGAGCACCATGTGAGGACTGGATGGAACATGTTGCTGATACAAAGTCCTGCCTATTTCATGGAAGCACTAATGTATCCTTGCAAACATTTACCAGGATCTGTTCTTGCTATTGTTTGTGTGTAAGTGATCATTGAAAATCATTTGATGCTCTGGAGCATAACAACTGACCTTAATTGTCCTAAACACATGACCTTTCCAATGGTGATAAGGAGCAGAAATGTACATTGGTGCAGGGTTTGCAACCCCACCCCCATCTCACCTCTACCCCTAGAGTTAAGCACAAATATATTCTCACCAAACATTCACATATATACGTACTTTCCCAGAGGAGTCATTGCATAATGCTCAGCGGTAGGAACCCTGGCTGAACTTCCCCTTTCCTAGCCCACCAATGCTGAAGTCAACTATAGTAAGAAGTCTTACAACACCAGGTTAAAGTCCAACATGTTTGTTTCAAACACTAGCTTTCGGAGCACTGCTCCTTTCTCAGGCGTGAGGAGGAAGGAGCAGTGCTCCGAAAGCTAGTGTTTGAAACAAACATGTTGGACTTTAACCTGGTGTTGTAAGACTTCTTACTGTGCTCACCCCAGTCCAACGCCGGCATCTCCACATCGAAGTCAACTATAGCATCAACCTGAGGTACGGTCAGATAGGAGGCTAGGGATTGAGTTTTGTAAGGCCCAGTTCTACATAGAACCATAGAATCCCTACAGTGCAGAAGGAGGCCATTCGGTCCATCAAGTCTGCACCAACTCTCTGAAAGAGCACCCTATCTAACAAAGAACAAAAAAAAGAACAACACAGAAATGGGCCCTTCAGCCCCCCAAGCCTGTGCCGACCATGCTGCCCGTCTAAACTAAAATCTTCTGCACTTCCGGGGTCGGTAACCCTCTATTCCCATCCTATTCATGTATTTGTCAAGATGTCCCTTAAACGTCACTATTGTCCCTGTTTCCACCACCTCCTCCGGCAGCGAGTTCCAGGCACCCACTACCCTCTGTAAAAAAAACTTGCCTCGTACATCTCCTCTAAACCTTGCCCCTTGCACCTTAAACCTATGCCCCTAGTAATTGACCCCTCTACCCTGGGAAAAAGCCTCTGACTATCCAATCTGTCTATGCCTCTCATAATTTTGTAGACCTCTATCAGGTCGCCCCTAAACCTCCGTCGTTCCAGTGAGAACAAACCAAGTTTATTCAACCTCTTTCATAGCTAATCCCCTCCATACCAGGCAACATCCTGGTAAATCTCTTCTTCACCCTCTCTAAAGTCTACCATCACAACAACCCTGTTGCTTTTAATGCTTTCTAAAATCTGTCCACCTATCTGCTCATCTATCTCCCGCTGGCTGTAGTAAACCCCCAACTTTGTGACTGCACCCTTCTTATTCCTGATCTCTACCCATATAGCCTTGCTGCCCTCTGAGATGTCCTCCCGCAGTATAGCTGTGATATTCTCCCTAACCAGTAGCGCAACTCCTCCACCCCTTTTACATCCCCCTCTACCCGCCTGAAACATCTAAATCCTGGAACGTTTAGCTGCCAATCCTGTCCTTCCTTCAACCAGGTCTCTGTAATGAAAACAACATCATAGTTCCAAGTACTAATCCAAGCACTAAATTCATCTGCCTTACCTGTTATACTTCTTGCATTAAAACATATGCACTTCAGGCCACCAGTCCTGCTGTTGCCTCTCTCAGTAAACTGGTATCAGCTGTCAAAGCCATTAACCCAGAACATAGATCATGCAAAGGATCGTTTCCTTAGTCCCAGCATCTTCAGTACCTCCTCCCTGCAACTATTTCTGCTCTCAGTCTCCTGCCCGAGTGTCACTCCAGTAGGTTTCATTATTGAATTAAAATGGCCTGAGCTTCGCACCGAGCTATGGCGGGAGTTTCTTTCCTACCCATCCCAAAAGTGCCCTTTTCAGAAATTGAGAGCATAATAATAGGTTCAACATTGAAGCATATGGTCATGGAAGTTAAATGTGAGGGGCTGGATTCTCCGTCGGAGGAATATCCGCTTCGCTGGCAGCACATTCGCGCCTGTGGATTTTCCGACAGCATGGAGCAGCCCACAATGGGAAACCCCATTGGCCTGCTGCCGGGATGGAGGATCCCACTGCCGGCGGGAGAATGCTGCACCACAAAACGGGTGCGGCGGGACAGATCCCGCCTGATATTTTCCAATCTACCTAACAAAGTGCACGGCCAAGGATTCAAACTCCTAACCTATGAATGCTTCGTATTTTTTTCAATCAATTCTTTGACAGTCTAGTCACCACGATATCTCTGAAACTACTGATTTGCTTGACCCCACCTTCAGCTCCTCCTTTGATGCCCTAGTCCTCAATGAAACCACTGCTCTCTCTCTCTCTCTCTCTGGCTAATCCATCCAAGGGATGCAGACTTGAAAGGATATGGTGGCCAACTGGTTTAAGCACTCACCAACGGATCTGGTTGGACCACTTTAGTGGGTCCTGCTTTCATCTGTAAAACTGCTCACTTCCTGCAATGCAAGGATAACACCACTCCCATGCCCACCCCCTGCTTATTTTCTAAACTGCAGACTGTATCCTTAAAGCCCTCTTCCCAACCTCTGCCACTTTTATCTTCACCAATAAGTGTGAGTAACCCATTGATTACTTTGTCACTAAGATTGAGACATGCCTCTGCTCCTTCCCTCCCTTCCAGAAGAGTGTGGGTCAGGGCAATTGGAGGCAGGGCAGCTGGTGGTAAAAGCTCCAGGAACACGCCCAAGCAGAGTTGGCAACTTAAATTGACTCCCAGTCAATCAAAACCTTGATTTTAAAAGTCTCATCCTTGTGTTCAAATCTCTATGTGGCCCCCGTATATCTATATCTCTTTAATTTCCTGCAGCATCCCTCCGAGATATCTGAGCTCACCCAATAATAATCTTTATTGTCACAGGTAGGTTTACATTAACACTGCAATGAAGTTACATGAAAAGCCCCTAGTCGCCACATTCCGTCGTCTGTTCGGGTACTGTGGCGCTAACAATTGCACTCAAAGACGAGAGACAAGTACAATCGAGGCTTTATTGCTGTGTGATGCTATTCCTCCAGCTGCAACTGTAGACTAGAGTCTGAGTGACTCACATGCATATTTATACACAAGCTCCCTGTGGGCGGAGCTAGCCGGCAGGGCTTACCGGAGGAACCTGTATTACAGGTACAGCCATACATCCCCCTACTGCAAGTATACATATCTACAGTGGTTATCACCACAGGTACACAGAGGGAGAATTCAGAATGTCCAAACTACCTAACAGCACGTTTTTGGGGACTTGTGGGAGGAAACCAGAGCACCCGGAGAAAACCCACGGAGACACGTGGAGAACGTGCAGACTCTGCACAGAATGTAACCCAGGCCAGGAATCGAACTTGGGACCCTGGCTCTGTGAACCAACAGTGCTAACCATTGTGCTACCGTGCCCTCTGGAGCTCCTCAATTTTAATAGTTCCAACATTGGCAGCTCTGCCTTCAGTTGCTTAGGCCCTAAAATCTGGAATTCCCTCCCTGAACCTCTCTACGCGTTTGATTATCAACACTTGTATATCGTTATAGTTTATATTTTGTTTCATATTGCTCTTGTGAAGTACCTTGGGACATTTTACTATATTAATGGCACAATTGTTGTTGGTAGCTTCAGAAGCAGAGAAAGTTTATTAAGATTCTGAGATTATCTTCCAAAATTGGTCCCCAGTTATTATGATTGAAGCAGAGCAAAAAGAAACCCCTGAATAATACATGAACTGCTTCATGATTTTGGTCTTGTTTGTGGATATCTTTGTAGTACCTGGGCAGTTACAGCATTCTAATTAACTCAATACATCTTGAACACATGTCTGTTTTTCTGTTGACTGAAATTGCTCTGAGCCATTACAAAAGTATTGTTTGACTACTTTTACATGCTGGACTTTGATTCCCAGCTCTTTGACTTTGGTGATCATGCCTCTCCAGTGGGGTGTTAAGTACGGCACGTTCTGCAAACCAATAAAATTGGAACATAATTAAAATGTTTTAAAGGGAACACCTGTGATGAGGAATGCATTCTTTTCATTGTACCATTAAAAGAGTGTAGCATCATCAAAACAGATTATAGCAAGTTAGGCACATTGAGAACAGCCGTAGATCCCAGCTCCTTGAGGATGCTCTGACATTTGATCACATAATCGCTGATTTGTATTTCAACTTCATTTTCCTGCCTTTGTTCTAATTTCAAATGGTAAAGATCAGCAGAGCATTGAGAACCCTATCCAGACAGGCACTTTTGTGGGCACCTTCATCGATACCAAGATGCACATTTTCTGGTCATTAGGGTGGACCATACTCTTACAGGCTCAAAAACATGTTTTAGGACTAAGAACTCAATATACAGAGAAGCAGAGGCGGGACGTCGATATGGGGGTCCAAACAGGCACCCGCCCACCTGATTAAATGCCCTCCCGTTCTGCCTGCTGTGATAGTGGAGTCGGACACTTTAGGAACTTTCAAGCGGTTATTGGATAGGCACATGAAGCACACCAAAATGACAGGGAGTGGGATAGTTTGATCTTGGTTTCGGACAATGCTCGGCACAACATCGAGGGCCGAAGGGCCTGTTCTGTGCTGTACTGTTCTATGTTCTATGTTCTAGGTTCCCACCAAACTTCCATTAAATTCCAACCAAAGAGTGGTTGCAGCGCAGAAAGAGGCTATTTGGCCCATTGCGTCCATGTTAGCTCTCTGTAAGAGAGAAGCTGTTCTCACTCTTTTCTCCATCGTGTTGCACATTTTACTCTTTAGATAGTTATTTAATTCCTCTTGGAAATCCACAGTTGAATCTGCCTTCTCCACACTCAGGCAGTGAGCATGACAACATATGAAATAGGAACAGGAGTGGGCCGTTAGGCTCCTCGAGCCTGCTCTGCCATTCAATAGGATCATGGCTGATCCGACATTCCTTACATCCACTTTCCTGCCCTTTCCCCGTAACCCTCGATTCCCTTACTGGTCAAGAATCTATCAATCTCAGCCTTAAATATACACAAGGACTCTAACCTACAGCTCTCTGTGGCAAGGAGTTCCAAAGACTCACAACCCCGAGAGAAGAAATTCCACCTCATCACAGTCTTAAATTGCCACCCCTTTATTTTTGGACTATGCCCTCTGGTCCTAGACTCTCCCATGAGGGGAAACATCCGCTCAACATTTACCCTGTGAAGCCCCTTAAGAATCCCATATGTGTTGTGAGGTGCTCCGGAGGGTGAATGCCTCAACCTCATGCACAAGGCTGGGGCTGATACAACTAAAGGTCGTGTATAGGGTCCACCTTACGAGGGCGAGGATAAGCCGACTCTGAAGGAGTGGAGGATGTATGCGACGCTGTGGGTGGAGCCCCGCAAACCACGTTCACATGTTTTGGTCCTGTCCGAAGCTGGAGAAGTATTGGAGGGAGATTTTCAAGGTCATTTCAGGGGTGGTGCATGTGAGCTTGGAACCAGGGCCCCTAGAATATCCCGCATGGGATCTACGGGGAGGGAACGCTTGTTTTCCCCATTCTAGGGGTAGGGTATTTTGTTTATTACTGTATAAAAGGTCGGCAGTAAGGCACCAACCAGAGAAGAACCCGGTAGGGATCTATTGGATAGTATATATGTCGTTCTTGTAAATAAACTTTCTTTCTTATCTTACCCAGTATAGACTCCCCCATGTCCTTATTAAACTTTCCGTAAATAAGGGGGCCAAAACTGCTCACAATACTCCAGATGTGGTCACACCAGTACCTTGTACATTTGCAGCAAGACTTTCCCACTCTTATACTCCAACTCCCTTGAAATAAAGGACAACATTCCGGCCTTCCTGATTTCTTGCTACACCTGTGTGCTAGATTACTGTGTTTTGTACACAAGTACCCACAAGTCCCTTTTGTGTTGTAGCTTTCTGCAGTTTTTCTCTATTTAAATAATACTCGACTGTTTTTTTCTCCCTTCCAAAATGAACAACTTCACATTTTCCCACATTATACTCCATTTGACAACTTTTTCATAGAATTTACAGTGCAGAAGGAGGCCATTCAGTCCATCGAGTCTGTCCCGGCTCTTGGAAAGAACACCCTACCCAAGCCCACACCTTCACCCTATCCCCATAACCCAGTAACCCCACCCAACACTAAGGGAAATTTTGGACACTAAGGGCAATTTATCATGGCCAATCCACCTAACCTGCACATCTTTGGACTGTGGGAGGAAACCGGAGCACCCGGACAGTGACCCAAGCCGGAATCGAACCTGGGACCTTGGAGCTGTGAAGCGATTGTGCTATCCACAATGCTACCGTGCTGCCCACTTACCTTTTTTTTATTACAAATTATCCGTATCCCTCTTGCAACTTGCCTTTCCACATACTTTTGTCTGCAAATTTGGCTTCAGTACATACGTTTCCTGCATTCCAGGCCCTCATCACCAAGAACTTTGAGTTGTAATTGTTGCTGTTTCATCAGCTGCGATCAACCCCCATAAAGAACTGAGCTTGGAAATGTCCTGATCGTAACAGTCCCTTTCTACACTGGGCAGCACATTTAGCGACTGAGCCTTCTGACGAGCATTTGTATTTCAAATCTAAAATGTTTTGGAACCACTAAACTAGGATCTCCTGCATTCTCCACATTAAACTGTTAGTGAAGGTTGTTCTCAATTTGTTTCTTATCGTTCTTTGCAAGCAAGGGTCAGGTGAAGAAACTCATCCCTTTCCAGATTATCAATCCTGCCATTTCTCCATGACAGCATCGAGCTGAGTGTTTAATTCTCAGCCATCCTTCCTGGCAACCTCTTCCATCTATTTCCCAAACTTTGGATAAAGGGTTACCTCCTGGCGCCTGTCGTAAACTTACCACTCACAACCCTGTTGCCGTTTTGTTTCTGAAAGTATGACTGTGGGATTACTTTATCTCCCCTGTTAAATATCTCACTTAAGGTCTTCCTTAAGATATCCCTTTTATAAACTCCAGAGACAATAGTTTATCAAACTATTCTGAGGAGGCGGTGGCGTAGTGGTATTGTCACTGGAATGCTCTGGGGACCCAGGTTCAAATCCCACCACTGCAGTTGGTGAAATTTGAATTCAATAAAAATCAGGGATTAAAAGTCTAAACCATTGTCCATTGTCCATTGCCCATTGTCCACTGTCGATTGTCGTAAAAACCAATTTGGTTCACTAATCTCCTTTAGGGAAGGAAACCTGATATCCTTACCTGCTCTGGCCTCCATGTGACTCCAGACCCACAGCAATGTGGTGGACTCATAACTGCCCCCTGAAGGGCAATTAGGGATGTGCAATAAATGCTGGCCCAGCCTGCGACGCCCACATCCCATGACGAATAAAAAAAAAACCAAAGATCATCATTCTAACACGGGCGCAATTCTCAAGCGGGAGCACAAGGTGACCGAAGGATCTTGGGAGAGCCCTCCAGCGGGTCTCCTGACAGCCTCTGGGCCTCGCGGGATTCACCCAAGTCCCGCAAGACGTCGGAACTCTGCCAAAAAGGGCGGATCCTAATGACGCTCGTGGAAGTTGGTCTTAAACCTGTCATAATATACACCAATATAACATGGTGCAGATACATACTGATGGACACACAAAGGGACCAATCAACATGTACAAACACCGCAGCCAATCACCAGTTAGAATACACACACTATAAAGGCAGAGGGCACCACGGTTCCTGCTCATTCTGGGTGCTGCCTCTGAGTGTAACAGGAACTCATTCAGCCCAGCACAGACTCACAACACGTGCTGAGAGAATCAACTGGTTCGGACAAGGCTTAGGTCTCTAGTTCAAGTTAGCATTATTTAGATCCACAGTCATCGTGTGTTAGTTAGTTAGAAGTAGTTAATAAAATTGAGTTGAACCTTCATCTGTGTTGGAAGTGTCTGTTCATCTCTCAAGCCTACACTAGCCAACACATCAAAACCTACTTACGACCTATCTGCCCGGGACCTTTGATCCACCTTTGATTCACCATGACACCCGGTGGGTCTCTGTGGAGACCCCTGGGTGGTCAGGGTAAGTGCAGGTGGCTCCCTGGCCCTCCCCCTGGAACACGGGCACCTGCCAGCTGCCACCTTGGCATTGCCATCCTGGTACTGCTAAGGTGCCCAGGTGGCACTGGCTGGAGCACTGCCTGGGTGCCAGGGTGCACAAATGCCAGGGTGGCACTGCCAAGAGTGGGGACAGTGCAGTGCAGGGCAGGGCAGGTAAGCAGGGCCTCTGGGAAGGTGTGGGGGTGATGGGTGGGAGTCCTGGAAGGGAAGGGGTGCTGTAAGGGGGCATGGGGGAGTGTGGGGGATGACATTGGCCATGGGTGGGGGTGTGAGGGACCCACAAGCTCACTAAGAGATCAGCTCACCCTTTCAAAATGGCAGCCTGATCCCTGGGTACAATTCTCCAGCCTCTTTGCGTCCTTACTCAAGCAAAATGAGGCTAGTAATTAGCCAAAACAAGAACCGTGCCAGGCGCCCAACAGGTTGCGCTGCAAGCGGCCCACTCCCTAGGCAAAATCGGGATCTCGCCAGAGCCTGATTCCTGTAAATTGATTCCTGTAGATGGGCGGGCCATGAAGCATTTGGGAATACTTGCCCAGCATCAAACCTTGATGTCTGTACACTGTGCTTGAACACTGTGGGAGGCAACATCAGACACGCAACCGCCAACATCCAAACATGCAAGGGATGGTCCACAGCTCCGGGGACATGTCTACGGCCGGAGGGTGGTTGAGTGTCACAGGGACGGAGAGATGCCTGGAGAGCTGGGCCAAGGGTTCCGACTGCTGTCTCTCCTGGGAGTTTCTGCCTCCACTGATGTGCATCAGCAACAGTGTGGTGCTCACCAGATTGTGCCTCAGAAGCTTGTCCACTACCATTTTCCACCAAGGTGTGTATCTGCATTGTCGGAGGGTGTGGATGACAGCTATGCCGCGACTTTTAGGGTGGTATCCTTGGCGCTCTCGTCCGGGGTGGTCTCCTGGGAGACTGGAGAGGGTGCTGCCAGGAATGGGCTGGAGCTGTCGGTTGGAGGACCTGCGGGAGAATGGACCTGTGGTTAGTGGGAGGGGTGAGTCAGTCAGTATGGCAATAATAACTCACGTTTGACAGGTCCTCCAGGTAGGGCCAGGTGGTTCCTGACCTCTGTGGACCGCTCAGTCCACAGCCACACCCATCACCTCCAGGGTACACTCCTCAAAGGAGGTGAAGGTCCTGATGTCTGGCACACCCCGACTGGGCCCTCGCCTGGCGATTGTGGGACAGCTTTTCCTGAGGAGACACGGAGAGGGCATCATTAGTCACATGCGATGTTCACAGTGATAGGGGAGGGATGTGAAGGAGGGATTGGGGGGGGGGGGTTGAAGAGAGAGGGGGCAGAGGGTTGGGGGCTAGAAGGGGGAGGGGGTAGATGCTTCCGTGGGGGAAAGAGGTCTCCGGGGGGGGGGGCGACTCACTTGTGCTGCCCGGTGTAGGTTATTGACTTTCTTCCTGCACTGGAGGCCAGCTCTCCTGGTCACAATCCCTGAGCTCACTGTGGCCGTCACCAGCTTGCTTTACTCTAAAGTGCAGATTCCTGAGGTACCTGAGGCTTTGGGATTCAAACCTTTGCAGTCTAGACCTTGAGTGAGTGTTGTTTAATACTGATCCTGACAAATGGGGACAAGACGGAATGGCACTTGTCGGTGTTTCCAATGGGATTGGAGGCCCCCAACTGCATGCCCTGGCACTGCTGGTCCCATCTAAGTACCTTGGCAGTGCCATCCTGCCACCCTGACGGTGCTACCTGTGTGCCAGCCTGGCACTGCCAAGGTGGTGGTGCCAAGCTGGCATTTGTTGTGTGTGATCGGACTGCGGTTGCCTGGTGTGGATGTTGGGGGGTGCTGGGGGACCCTCCCATGTTGTGTTTATGCTGGGGGGGATGTCAGGGATTCTTTTTGGGGCCTTGGAGATCAGAACGCCATTTTTAATTGGCGTCCTGATCTCTCGCTCCAACGGGGAGCTGCGGTGAGTGGAGTTCCCCATTGTGAAAAGCGGGGTGATGTGCGGCCTCGGCCGTGTGTTCCCCCTTCAGGCCCCTTGTTCAAAACAAGTCATGTTGAATAGCCCCATGTGTTTGTCGACACTGCGAGTGCCGGGAAATATGCGGCTAAAGGCAGTCGCTCGAGGACTTTGTTCCCTTTTGGGAAGATCCCGCCCTGAGAATACTTTCCGGAGAATCGTGCTCTCTGAGTTCAGGTCCCCAGCGTTGAAGGAAATTCCAAGTGTCGGCTAAACCAGTGAGAAACTCCCCAGGGTCCCAGAAAATGACTAAGTGTTGTTGAATAGCGGTGGGGAAGTCGCCAGCAGAGCCGGCAGGAAGCTCCCTGAAAAACCCGTCACAGATTAACTTGGAAAATTTTCCAGAGAATTGCGCTATGGGAATGAACTTTGTTTGTTATCTGAGTCACTTCAGGAGAAATGGAAGTTGTGAGCGGAAAGAGTCCCCTGAGCCAGTGGTGACATCACATTTACATTTTCCATGTTTGTCCAATGCCAGCCTTAGATGTTTATTTACCAGGGACGAAGCTGGAACGTGCCATGAAAAATAAACACGTAGCACTGACGTTAATTTGATTGAGAGTGATTGAGAGTGCTCTTACCTTCTGCACTGTAAATTCTATGATAATCTATGAGGAGGCCCACTGCATGGCTTCCTGCAGCATCTGCTTTGTGAAGAAGGAGGTTCCTGTGTGCTCTGTCTGACTTATGACTCTCTGAACCTGCAGCCGTTCAGAGTTTCCAAATAAACCTCGGCAAAATCACTCTACTCGAGAGGTTAATCTGTTTTTAAAACCATGTTTTCTGTTTCTCCGATTCAAGCCATCTTTTTAAATAAGGGTTTGAAATCATGTCAAATATGTCAGACGTAAAATATCGGAAAACAATTTGAATGTTTTTCGAAAATGTATGTACAATTTGTTGAATTATCAAATTTTTTATCTCTGTTTTTATTTCATAAGGCGATATCTCCCACTTTCCCGATATTTATCTGTGAATGTGAATTTTCTTTTTTCCTGAATCTATGCGTGTCTTTGTATTTTTGTTCTTGCATATTCCTCTGCGTGTGTGCACCTGTTGCACACTGTGTATTTGTGTCTTGAGATGCACATACTACTTTCTCTCTGTGCGTGTATGACTCTGCAGGTGTACATCTACTTGTGTCTGTGTGTCCACGTTGGTGTAATATGTGTCTATGTGTGTATACTGTATACAGACAACCCTGAAGCTGAATTTGTATCATGGGTGGGAGTAATAGTGTTTTGGGGGTCAGAAACCTGCCTCCAATGGGAAACTGATGATAGTTCAGAATTTAACAAGGTACCTTATTTGGTGCAGAGATGAATTTCCTATGCACTGAGAGACAATGGAAATGGAGATGGATCAGCTGGTGTTGGGCTGATTTAGACTCTCCATCATTGAGGATGCTGAGTGTCCACAGGGAGAGATCTGCTGATTGCACCAGAGGGAAGTGAGGGAAGTCACAGGGGAGTCAGGCGCCTGGCACTGAGTGCAGCGTAAATCTTCACTACATCAATACCGACCTGGATCTGAGGCTGGAGGCCGAGGGAGAGGAGGAGCCCCACATCTGGGAGGAACAGGCCACCTCATTGTGCAGTAGGGGGACAGCTTCATCTTCCTCTGCTTCCAATTCCTTCTCCTCTCCCACCTTAAGTTCCTGCTCCTACCCCGATGTCTCCTGTCGGAGCTTCAATGTCCTCCAGGTTCATACCTCTCCAGAGAGCACAGCAGACAACCACAATAACCAAGACCATAGCAGAAATGTATGGGAGAGCAGCAATTGTCCTGTCTTGACACAGGATTCACATCTTCAAAACCTTGATGGTCTGCTCCCTGGTTACCGTACTGAGCAAGTGGCATTGATTACATCACTCCTTTGTCACTGTCTGGGGCTCCTGAAGAGAGGTCTGTAGTCAGCTCTTCAGGGGATCTCCCTTATATCCTAGGATCCATCCACACACTATGGGGGGTCACAATGAAGATCTGAGGCAGCCTGGACTGGCAGAGGGTGAAGGAAATGTGGCAACTTCCAGGAAAACGAGTATAGAGTTGGAGGAGGAGGCTCTTGCTGTGGTTACAGACCAGTCGGACATTGTGGGAGTGGAAGCCCTTCCTGTTGGCCCAGTCCTGGCAAAGAGGGCATCAGTGACTGGTGAGAGGGTTCTGCAATTGTTTTTGAGATGCTATTCAGGTCCGCAATTGATCTTTGGAAGAAGGCAGAAGTGAAGAGGTTCCAGGCTACACTGACTTTGATGGCCACTGATAGGCCATGAAATGAAATGAAAATTGCTTATTGTCACAAGTAGGCTTCAAATGAAGTTACTGTGAAAAGTCCCTAGTCACCACATTCCGGCGCCTGTTCGGGGAGGCTGTTACGGGAATCGAACCGTGCTGCTGGCCTGCCTTGGTCTGCTTTCAAAGCCAGCGATTTAGCCCTGTGCTAAACCAGCCCCTACTGGTGACCAGTGTGAGGTCTTTGGTGATGAGGGCACAGATGTCTGTGACTTTCTACAGTCTCCTGTTGCACTGGCTCTTGGTTACTACCAGCTGGCTTCATATTTGGCGGTCAATTCTTGAGTTGATGGTTTGGCTTCATTGCCTCCTTGTCTGACTTACCTCTCATGTGTCGTCCTGGTTCTCCGGATCCTGCGTTTTCTGTGACGAGTGTTCCCTGGTCCCAAAATCTGGCAGTTGTGCCCTTTTGCCAGCTGCAGCTTTTCTTTTGGCACCTTATTGTGTTTGCTGGCCTTGCCCTTGATTGTCTGCCCCCATGACACCAGGGATTCAATGCCCGTGTGGTGTGCCCACCACTTACACAGCACCAAGGGCAGCCCGTTACCAAGTGCTGAGCACCCTTTTCCCACTGACCCTCTCCTGGGGCTGGGTTAATTTCCTGGGACAGGCATCACTGGTTACCCTGTCTCCAGGGTACCTGCCTCCCTCAGCAGATCTGCAACCGACACCTCAAGAATCCCGCATGCCTGTATAAAGCCGCACTGTCCTCCCCCACATAGCTCTTTAATTGACCTCGAAAGGGAGGAGAGTCCGATTAATCTCCACAATTTGGGTTAAGGTTGCCAGGATCAGAAACTTTGGGCACAATTCTCTGGCAGCGAGAGGGAATTACCATGGGCTTCCTAGCGCTCGGCTCAGCAAGGCCGGCAACGCTAGTCAACATTATTTGGTCCACTCAACGAGCCCTCACAGGCTTTTTGCGGCAAATAACAGCTCGTCAGCTGATTCGCTGGCACTGCGCTCACCAGCCCCCTCGCTAACAGGGTCGAGCAGCACTTAGGTTGCACTTGCTCAGTCAACCCCAGCCAGCTCACAACAATGGCGCCGAGGAGAGCAGCCCCAAGATTCGGGGATGCTGACCTGGGGAGGTTTCAGGACACGAGGCCAAGAGGGATGTCCTGTCCCCCCCAAGGGTGAGCCACAGGGCAGCCAGTGCTGACTGGGACGAGGTGGCGACAGCTGTGAATGCTGGGAATGTGACCAGGAGGACTGGCCTCCAGTGCAGGAAGAAGGTCAATGACCTACAGCGGGCAGCACGAGTGAGTAGACACCAACGTTCCCCTCCCAGATCTCTCTCTCCCCCCCACCATGGGACATCCACCCCCTCTCCGCCTTTAACCCCTCTGAACCCCTTCTTCGCACACCCCCAACCACTGTGGACCATGTGTGTGGCTAACGATACCCCCCTGTGTCTCCTCAGGAAAAGCTCTCCTACAATCGGCGGGAGGAGGCCCAGACTGGCAACGGGGTGCCGAACATCAGAATCCTCACCTCCTTTGAGGAGGGGGCCCTGGAGGTGACTATTGTGGCCGAGGACAGGACTGTCACCAATGTGGAGGCTGGCGGACGCCGTAGAGGTGTGGAACCACCAGGCTCCACCCTGTCAAATATGAGTACTGATTGTCTTACTGATCCACTCCTCCCACTGACCACATGTCCATTCTCCCGCAGGTCATCCAGCCTACGGAGCTGGCCCATCCCGGGCGGCACTCTCTCCTGACTCCGATGGGAATACCTCAGAGGAGAGCTCCGAGGATGCAACTGTTATAGACGTGGCACAGCTGTCATCCCCACCCTCCAACAGCGCAGATACACACACCTCGGTGGAAAATATTAGTGGTGAGGCTTCCGGGGCAGAATCTGGTGAGCACCACACTGCTGACGATGAACATCAGGTGGGGGCAGGAACCCCCAGGCGAGACAGTCTGCTGTCTCGAGTCGGAGGGCTGCTGGATCCCTGCACCCAGCTGGGTCCCAACCTGATTCTGAGCCTTTGGTACAGTGGTACTCAGGACTCATGGAGACAATAGGGAGCAGCCAGGACATTCAGAGGGAGATGTCATCGTCACTCCAGAAGATCCGTAGCCGACTAAAGGAGTCTCAGAGGCTACGAATGCAGGAGATGGCGTTGGCAATGAATGACACCGAGGCCACAGTGCCCAGGATGCCGACCGCAGTGGAGAACCTGGGACATGACAGCGGCACCATGAGTGAGGGTGTCCAAGGCTTCACGCGGTCAAGGCCATAGCTGAGGGTCTCGGCAGTATGCCTGCCTCATTGGGGGCTGTCACCCAGGCTGACCTTGATGAGGTTCTGCAGGACATGTCCCGCTCTCAGATGGGTATGGGCAAGGTGCTGCAGAGCTTGTCCCAGTCGCAGGTAGGCATTGCCGAGATGCTGCAGAGCATGTTCCAGCCACTGAGGGGCAACACTGAGGGCGTCAACACCATGGTGCAGACACTGGAGAAGATGATGCAGGGGCAGCCGGAGCTCAAACCAGCTGCCCCTCCACCCCAAGGTGGACCCCAGGGCCGTATGGGCACCGACTGGGAGGAGGGGTCGCTGAGTGCCAACCCAGACCTGTCCCATGGATTGACGACGGTGGGCACCAGCTCCTCCGAGTTCCACCCCTCCAATCAGGCCATTTCTCAGAGTCAGGATAGGCCAGCAAGGCTGTGCATGTGCCACCGACAAGTGCGCCGGGTCCCTCTGGCCCCAGAGCCCCCAGAGGATGCCCGCCAGGCACATCGAGGACCACAGGATGAGGTAGGCAGCTGGCTGCCTCCACCTCAGAAGTGCATCTTGGGGACACACCTAGTAATACAGATAGAACTAGGAGGGCCTGACTAGAAGGGATTGAGGGGGGGGGCGGTGTTAACATAGAACATAGAACATAGAACAGTACAGCACAGAACAGGCCCTTCGGCCCTCGATGTTGTGCCGAGCAATGATCACCCTACTTAACCCACGTAACCGGTATACCCGTAACCCAACAATCCCCCCATTAACCTTACACTACGGGCAATTTAGCATGGCCAATCCACCTAACCCGCACATCTTTGGACTGTGGGAGGAAACCGGAGCACCCGGAGGAAACCCACGCGCACACGGGGAGGACGTGCAGACTCCACACAGACAGTGACCCAGCCGGGAATTGAACCTGGGACCCTGGAGCTGTGAAGCATTGATGCTAACCACCATGCTACCGTGAGGCCCCGGAGTTGGGCGGCACCACCAGGAGTGGGGCATTGCAGAGCACATTAAACTCCTTTTTGTCCATCCATTATGATGCCTCTATCACTTTCTTCCGCAATGCAGGCTGATCCTGGATCCTTTGCCCATCTCTCCAGGCGTCCCCTCCACCCCCCTCCCCGTGGCACTCACCCACCCATGGCCGTGGACATCTCCCCGGAGCTGTGTCCCATCCCCTGGGTGTTTGGATATTGTGTGTGTGGTGCAAGCTCCCACAGTGTTCAGGCATCGTGTCCAGGCATCAAAGTTTGATTGGGATGCTAGGCAATGACTCCCACATGCTACATGGCCCACCCACCCACGGGAATCCATTTGGCATCTGTGAAGGGCTCACTTGCCAATTCCCTATCAGCAATAGCCTTCAGCCACGCAACCAGAGGCCTCAGCAGTCAGTGGCAGTTATGGCTGGTTGATGGGATGACAGGCAGGGACAAGGGCTGCCCCTGGAATGGGAAAATATGATCCAGGGTTGGCATGGTGGTGGCATCGAGCCCTTCCGCAAGGTTCACCTTTTTCAAAAGGAGTACTAATTGGCGCCAACGTGAGCACTGACAGGGGAGGCCGCTGAATGACGGGAGGTTGCTGGATATGGGATCGCTCTCGTTAATTGTATGGAAATGGGGCTTAAGTGGTGATAATTGGTTTCTCGCCACGCTACGGCGAGATCATGATTACGCCTACAGGTGTGGGCTGGTTGCATCGCAAACAGTTTAGCGCCTGGCGTGGTTCTTCTTTTTGTCCCTTCCCGCTATTCACCAACCTCATTACACTTGAGCGAGATCGCAACGATTCCGGAGAATAGTGCCTTGTGGTTGGAATTTGGCAAAGTGTCAGGCTCAGACTGAAAGCTGGATTGTAACTCTCCGGTTGCATAGACTAGGAGCGGGATTCAACGATTTCCAATGCCAAAATTGCGTTCGCCGAGAATCCATTTTTATACCAAAATCTGGGGTGGCGTCGTTTATCCGCTGCTCCGCCCCCACAAAACCAACATACTCGAGGAGTACGCCACAAGCTGTCGGGAGCGCCTCAGGACGGCACCTGAAGCCCTCCCCCGATGCACCGCCCCCAATGGGCCGACTTCCCGACTGGGTGGGACACACGTCCTCTCTTTTTTCGGAAACCTGGCGTGGCGGGTGCGGACGGTGTCCAGCACGCCAAAGTCGGTGGGGGTGGCGAGCCATTCTGCTGACAGATAGGGCTTCAGCGGGAGCTGGGCGGACTGGTGGGGGGGTGCTCCAACGTTGGTGAGGGAAGTTACAGGGAGGCAGTTTTTGCCAGGCCAAGTCTGCGGGCGGGCGGCGCCATATTGTACATCGCAACCGCTGCAGGACGCCGCCATGCGCATGCGCTACAACAGACCTGGCCATTCTGCGTACACATCGGCAGGTAAAGCCAGGGCATGGCTCGGCTGCTAGCCCCTCACCAGTCCCTGAATTGGTGAGAATTCGGCGCCGATTTTGCCGTCGTAAAATGCCCGCAAATTCTCCATTTAAGCCTCACTTAGCCGCTGAAACGGAGAATCCAGCCCCAGTTTTCCCGCCAAATATTGAGACTCTTAGAGAAAAACAAATGAGTGGCCGTGGTTTACGCTGTCACTCTCGACAGGGCAGGGCCTCCGCGAGTTGGCAACTGGCTCCACAGAGATGGGGGTGCCATCCTTAAAAGGCACCCTGATCATCACTGCAGCCTAACGACCCCTAACCCCCATCACGGAGGTATCAGGGGCTATCCCCTGACAATCCTCACTGGCATTTCACCGCACCCCCCCCCCCCCCCCCCCCCCCCGACATGCCGGCACTACCCCGACCCCCCTCAGTGACCGGTCTCCCCCCCACCACATATAAATGCAACCTGCCTGCCCCAATTTGCCTCCCACTTGGGCCTGCTCTGGCACTGCCTCCGGCATAGGTTGGCACAGTGCAAACATGGAAGTACCAGCCTGGCAGCACCAACTTAATACTGCGACCCATGCCAGGGGGTGTGCCAAGACACTGCCCGGGCATGTCCCTCTACTACCTCAGGGGCTATGTTTAACCTGTGCCACCCATAGTGATCCCCTCGACTGCGTCTCAACTGGCCAAACATGTTGTAAACCTCGGCGAGGTACAAATATTTAGTGAAGGGGAGGATCATATGGTGGGGCACTTGTTAATATTGAAATACATGGAAATCTATTCAAATAAGGTTCATGTCTGTTGTGTTTGGGCCTTTGTACTTCATGAAGTAACTCACCAAACACTTTGTCTTGTCCAAACCAGAATCTTTTATTGGGTCATGTGTTGTGAGATAGCAATTTAATATAGAGCACATTATCATGGAGTCTGCTAACTACTCCTCGGGAACTTGCACCCAATGCTGACCATTTACATGTCTGTCTCATTACCCTCTCAAACCTCTACTGAAGATGGCCGGATGTGTCTCCTTTTATATTGGAGTCACAGGTCCCATGACCTTACTGTAGAGGCCGCATGGGGTGTCTGTACCCACCACCTGCTGGCTGGAGGTCGTACACCTTTCAACTATGATCCAGCCCATAGGCACATCACTACAATGTGCTTTGAGCAGCGCCGGCCCTAGGGTTGCTGGCGCCCCGGGCAAGCTGAACTTCGGCGCCCTTGGGGGGGGGGCGGGGCCGAGAGGGGGGGCGGACCCGGGGGGGGCGGACCCGGGGGGAGCGGAACCGAGGGGGGAGCGGACCCGAGGGGGGGGGCGGGGCGGGGGGGCGGACCCGAGGGGGGGGCGGGGCGGGCGGGCCCGAGGGGGGGGGGCGGGGCGGGCAGACCCGAGGGGGGGGAGGGGTGGGCGGACCCATGGGGGGGCGGGGCGGGCGGACCCGAGAGGGGGGCGGGGCGGGCGGACCCGAGGGGGGGGCGGGGCGGGCGGACCCGAGGGGGGGGGGGGCGGGGCGGGCGGACCCGAGTGGGGGGGCGGGGCGGGCGGACCCGAGGGGGGGGGGAGCGGACCGAGCGGGGGGGCGGACCGAGGGGACGGACCGGGGGGGGGGGGCGCCCTGGGGGAGGGGGGCCGCCCTGGGGGAGGGGGGCCGCCCTGGGGGAGTGCGGCCACCGCGCATGCGCTGGTTAGCGCCGGCCCAACTGCGCATGCGCGGGACCCGAGTCTGGCGCCCCCTAGCACATGGCGCCCCGGGCAACAGCCCGAGTTGCCGGTGCCTTGAGCCGGCCCTGGCTTTGAGGGCATGAACCGTGTGACGTCGCCAGCGAGGGACGGCGAAAATAGGGAAACGCAATCTCTCCGGCGAGAACGGCATTTCCCAATTCTCGCGGGATTTTCTGCATGTGCCGCAAATCCCGCTCAGAATCGCCCCCTGTGTCCTGAGACTAACATGTCCACTGATGCCAATATTTTCAGTACCCCACCACGCTCCCACCTCCATTCTTGTCAGTGAGGGTGGGTTGGAGATAGGCAGGGGTGGCGAATATACCTTGGGTGCAATCTAGCGGCCCTGATCGCTGCGGGCACAAATCCCATAATGGCCAAAGCGGGCCTTGCACCACCGAGATCCTGGTTTGAGATCTTCCCTTCAACCCCAAAAAGGGTGTGAACCTGATTTGCAATAATTTGAATAAATTGAATATACTTAAATGGCTGACGCTGTAACACCAGCCCGTGATGGAGCCTTTGCCTCTGGCGGCTTCACTAAGTGCCAGAAAACCTGATCTGAAAACTCAGCTGTGTTTCTGGAAAGAAACACCTGGGTTTTCAGTCTGGGCCTGAAAATTCTGGCAAGATTCCTCCCCTTCCCTTTACTTACTCTGGTCAGCTCAAGCTCTGCCTTGTCTATATTTGAACTATTTTGTCCATATTCTTACTCACACCAAGTCCTGTTCGCACATCACTCCTGCACTTGTCAGCCTACAGCTGAATAATGCCTGGATTATAAATTTCCCATCCTTGTTTCCAAATCCACCAATGAGCTTGATTTTTGTAATCTCATCCAGCCCCACAACACTCATGGAAATCTGCTCTCCTCAACTTTGACCTCTTAACCATCGCTGATTTTAATAGCTGCAAAGGTGGCTGTACCTTTAGCTTCAAGGCCCCAAAACTCGGAATTCCCTTTGCAAAACCTTTGCATTTTTTCCTCCTTTAATTTGTTCCTTAAAAGTTACCTTTTTGATTCAGCTTTTGGTCATTTGCCCTAAAATAGTCTTGTGTGGCCTGGTGTGAAGTATTTACTTTGTGATTTGCCCAGTCTCTTCGGGGGCGTAGGTTGAGATCCCTTCGCTGCCACCATGTTATGTACTTTGTCTCATGGCCTAATCTATTAGCAGGGTTTCCCTCTCCCCATGACCAACTTCTGATCAGACTCCAGTAGGTTACTTCAAAATGACTTTATTAATACGATGCGCACATTTTCTTACTATCCTTTTTCGAAGTGTTGGTTCCAGTGAGGAAGTGGGTGAGAATCCCACCGACGCCAACGGCAGGAGAACTCACTGAATATTGAGCCTCCTTAACAATTGTTTCCCCCATCGAATGAATGTAGCGCTCGTGGCTTGTCTCTGATTCACTCACCCCAGGAAAACTTAACGAGATTTTCCGGCCATTCAGCCGGCGGGATCTTCCGCTCCCGCTGACAGCAGACCCCGGCAGTGCATTCCGGCATGAAGGTTGCATTCAATGGGAAACCCCATGGCAACAGTGGAACCAGAAAGTCCCGCCTCTGGCAAATGGCTGGCCACCTCTCGCCGCCCGCGAAAAACACAGTTGGTTACTCGGTAAATACCGATGTTAATCTCTGTAATCAGTGGGGCGCTGCTCTCCCTCAAAAATAGCTGGGAGCGGTGATTGCCCAAGATGTAATTCACATAGACGCACCCCTGGAAAATAGCACACACCTACATGATGCGCATCGCATGGTCACAGACGACCTGGACATTGAGGGAGTGACATCCCCTTGCGGCTCACAATTGATGCCCCATGGAAGCATGGGGAATGCAGAGCCATGTGGGTGCATGTTGGGCCAGCACAGTGGCACAGTAGTTAGCACGGCTGCCTCACAATGCCAGGGATCCAGGTTCAATTCCGACCTTAGATGACTGTCTGTATGGAGTTAGTACATTCTCCTTGTGTCTGCATGGATTTCCTCCGGGTGCTCCAGTTTCCTCCCACAGTTCAAAGATGTACAGGTTTTGGTGGATTGCCCATGCTAAATTGTCCCTTAGTGTCCAAAAGATTAGGTGGGGTTACTGGGTTACGAGATTGGGCGGGGCACGTGCCTAGATAAGGTGCTCTTTCAGAGAGTCGGTGCAGACTTGATGGGCCCAATGGTCTCCTTCTGTACTATAGGGATCCTATGATTCTATGACACCCTGCATTTGGGGAATACCTGCTGTCTGGCAAAGCCCATGGCCCTGGTGTCCTGGCTCGCCTAGTCCCGGTCCAAGTTGATGCACATGTGAACCCTCAGAAATAGTGCAATACGATCTCCCTTGTGCACTTGTGCGCCGCAAACTGGGATATGCCACAGTCATCTGTGCAGCCCTGAAATGAGCCACTGGCATTGAAGTTCAAACCTTCAGGGCCACAGGCAATGGGTGACCTCCCAGTCCATTTGGTGCCAACTCTTGCATCCCCTGGCACAGGTGGTCCACTGTTCCACACTGGACATCTGACATCTGGAGGTAGTTTGATACCGGAATATCCATGATTGGTAGTGTCTCCACCATCTGTGGCCCTGTTCCACAAGAGCAATGGGGCCCATCTCCCCCTCCTCTGCAGGCCGCTGTTCCTGGCCGTGTGGTCGATTGCAATCAAAAGAATTGCCAAGTAGACTGGTTCCATGATTCTCCAGAATCATAAACTGAAAGGAAGAGAACATCAAAGTGAGCAATGAGGAGTCCTGACAAATCTGTGTTGGGCCCACAATTGTTCACAATTTACATAGATGACTTGGAGTTGGGGACCAAGGGCAATGTGTCCAAGTTTGCAGATGACACTAAGATGAGTGGTAAAGCGAAAAGTGCAGAGGATACTGGAAGTCTGCAGAGGGATTTGGATAGGTTAAGTGAATGGGCTAGGGTCTGGCAAATGGAATACAATGTTGACAAATGTGAGGTTATCCATTTTGGTAGGAATAACAGCAAAAGTGATTATTATTTAAATGATAAAATATTAAAGCATGCTGCTGTGCAGAGAGACCTGGGTGTGCTAGTGCATGAGTCACAGAAAGTTGGTTTACAGGTGCAACAGGTGATTAAGAAGGAAAATGGAATTTTGTCCTTCATTACTGGAGGGATGGAGTTTAAGACTAGGGAGGTTATGCTGCAATTGTATAAGGTGTTAGTGAGGCCACACCTGGAGTATTGTGTTCAGTTTTGGTCTCCTTACTTGAGAAAGGACGTACTGGCGCTGGAGGGTGTGCAGAGGAGATTCATTAGGTTAATCCCAGAGCTGAAGGGGTTGGATTACGAGGAGAGGTTGAGTAGACTGGGACTGTACTCGTTGGAATTTAGAAGGATGAGGGGGGATCTTATAGAAGCATATAAAATTATAAATGGAATTTATAGGATAGATGCGAGCAGGTTGTTTCCACTGGCAGGTGAAAGCAGAACTAGGGGGATAGCCTCAAAATAGAACATAGAACATAGAACAGTACAGCACAGAACAGGCCCTTCGGCCCTCAATGTTGTGCCGAGCCATGATCACCCCACTCAAACCCACGTATCCACCCTATACCTGTAGCCCAACAACCCCCCCCTTAACCTTACTTTTATTAGGACACTACGGGCAATTTAGCATGGCCAATCCACCTAACCCGCACATCTTTGGACTGTGGGAGGAAACCGGAGCACCCGGAGGAAACCCACGCACACAGGGGGAGGACGTGCAGACTCCACACAGACAGTGACCCAGCCGGGAATCGAACCTGGGACCCTGGAGCTGTGAAGCATTTATGCTAACCACCATGCTACCCTGCTGCCCCAAAACAGCAGATTTCCTTCCCCAAAGGACAGGAGTGAACCAGATTTGTGCTCATAACAAACGATGCTCACTCTCAGTCAACATTGCCAAGACTAACTTTCAATTCCGGATTCGTTAACAGCTGGAGTGCTGGGATTCGAACCCATGTCATGAGCCTGGGCCTCTGGATTACCAGCCCAGTGGCATTGCCTCTACACCAACCAACTCCCTCAACAATAGAACATAGTACAGCACAGAACAGGCCCTTCGGCCCTCAATGTTGTGCCGAGCCATGATCACCCTACTCAAACCCACGTATCCACCCTATACCCGTAACCCAACAACCCCCCCCCTTAACCTTACTTTAATTAGGACACTACGGGCAATTTAGCATGGCCAATCCACCTAACCCGCACATCTTTGGACTGTGGGAGGAAACCGGAGCACCCGGAGGAAACCCACGCACACAGGGGGAGGACGTGCAGACTCCACACAGACAGTGACCCAGCCGGGAATCGAACCTGGGACCCTGGAGCTGTGAAGCATTTATGCTAACCACCATGCTACCCTGCTGCCCCAGGGGGAAGCAGATTTAGGACTGAGTTTAGGAGGAACTTCTTCACCCAAAGGGTTGTGAATCTATGGAATTCCTTGCCCAGTGAAGCAGTTGAGGCTCCTTCATTAAATGTTTTTAAGGTAAAGATAGATAGTTTTTTGAAGAATAAAGGGATTAAGGGTTATGGTGTTCGGGCCGGAAAGTGGAGCTGAGTCCACAAAAGATCAGCCATGATCTAATTGAATGATGGGGCAGGCTCGAGGGGCCAGATGGCCTACTCCTGCTCCTAGTTGTTATGTTCTAACCCTCAGCCCTCTCAGGATCTGGGACACCCACCCATGTGCTTTCCCCTCTGTGAGCACCTTTCCACTAAACCTCACTGTGTCACACAATAACCACAGTTGTCCCTCTCAACTCCATATGATTGAAGAGCTTCCACCCTTGAGAGTCTCAGTGGTCCGTGTGCTTCCCCAAGGGTGAGGAGGGAGGCAGGTTGAGTGCATTACATGTTCTAACCTCAAGGGGAAACAAGACACTGTTCCCGTCATCTCTTGCATGGTGTAACTGATATGAGACGTCACCATAATATATTGGGGGCCACATCTGTGTCACCTCTCTGTTATGAGCCTTGGAGTTCAATGCTTGGTGTCCATGCTTCCAAAGGGTTACAAATTTGGTTGCCAAACATTGGCACACTCATGCATTGCAATGCTGACTTAATTGGCACAATTGACTCACCAATGAAGGGTCAGGGAGCTAATTACGTAACTGGTTTCCCCTTGTGGCAGACGTGGCACATCTGATTTGTGTGAAGACTGCAATTAGCATGTGAACTTCATCCTTAGAGGGCACTATCATTGCCCCAGCTCACATGGGCTGCGGAATAAACAAACAGCCAGCCACCCGGGCACTAATTCCTGACAGCCTGGCTTCCATAACCAGAGGCCTTGAACTTCCAGGCATCTCATATCCTCTGGCTTCACAATGCTGCCTCAAGCTGCAAAACACCCCTTGTCAGTGTTCCCCACTCTGCCCAGGCAGCCTGACCTCTCGTGGGACCCCTAACCAGGCACCTCACAGTCACCCCCCCAGTACTGACACAATGGATTTACCCACATTCCAGCTGCCTCTGGAGAGCGATCCCTCAGCAATTATATCACCACAAACGCAGCAAGGAGGACACAGCAAGTGCTCCCTACAAGCCAGACCATTTTAAACCTGGAGACTCAGGACATGAAGTCGTTTGTATTTGTCCTTTATTTCCTTTTGGTTTGTATTTTTCTATGCTGGTTAAGCATAGAAAACAAAATGGCTGCTGCACACCTTTGACAACGCATGCAAACTAGACGCAAGAAACAACTCTGTCTCCAAGATGGTGTCCTGAGCCTCTGGGCGCATGCACTGGTTTATATGAAAGAGTCAGCGCTGTAACAGAAACTGAACTGACAAAGGCAGTCTGATTTGGTAAAATATTCCCTGTCAATACATGACGTATTTTTAAATCAGGCAGGTTTTTAGTCACAGGAGCTCATATCATTAGAATCTTTTATACTTTCATGATCAAGTATCCTAAACTGCATCACATCCGATCAATTGCTTTGAAAGAGTGATCACTGTTGTTTTGTAAGGGACCACTTAGCTAATTTGTGAATTGCAGAATCTCATTAACAGCAACGATGAGTCAGTAGGCTGTACTACGTAAGCTGGTTTTACATTTATTTTAAAAATTTGGGTCACAAGATCCTGTTATTTGTGAGATTGTTCCTGGCGTTTACTCTGTTGAATCTGATCTATGGAAATTCAAGTTACCAGAATGGAGCTGGTTTACATGAACCAATTCCCTGGGATACAAATTAAAACAGGCAATCCCCAGCTCAAAGATTGGCACCAAACATAAATCAGAGGATAGGCTAGAGAATGGCTCCACGCTTGGTAAATCACTGGGATGTGTACGAGTTAGGGTAGCTGTCACAAGAACCAGGGTGAGATTACATATCATCTCTGTTGTAGAGGACAGACGTTCGCTCTGAGGACCCAGCCTCCCAAAGAAGGAAACCTCTCCACATTGGAGACCAAAAGCAGATTGGGTGATTGCGTTGTGGATATCTCCATTTCGTCCACAGTCAGGACCCCGGCCTTTCTGTTGTTTGCCATTTCAATTCACCATCATTCTCTCTTGCTCACGTTTCTGATCTTGGCCTGCTGCAATGTTCCACTGAAGCCCATTGCAAACTGGACGAACAGCACCTCATCTTCCAGTTAGGCACTTTACAACCTCTTGGATTTAACATTGAGTTCAACAACTTCAGACCATGAACTCTCTCCCCTATCTTGTATGTTTTTCCCCTAGTGCCAGTCTATGGGTACAATTCTCCCATGTTGTGACTAAATGCTGTATTGGGAGCAGGACTATGGAGTGGTCCCACTGCGGAGGCTGGCAGGATAGCATGCCAAATCTTATGGCCCCAAACTCATTAATTATACATGGGGTGTTCTGCAGCATATTCCGTGGTGGTGCAGGCCTGATGGCGCGTAGTCTGACGATCAATCCGTGTGCCATATTGAAAAGGTGCCCAGCATCACTGCCCCACTATTGAAGAAAGAAGTGGATATCCTGAAAATGTAGATGCATCTCTGTGAGATCTCTGAGGCTGGAAGATGGACCTCCTGAGAATTAAGGGAAATCTCCAGGAACATTCTGCACGCCACGTTCACCAGCAATGTTTTGTACTGGCGAATTTGCCCACTGCTGCCGCAGAGAATCGGGCATTGCATTCCATTAGTGGGATGTGGTGGGTTTCTTACCGGACTCCAGCCGGTTATCCCAATCCGCCATGGTGGCACTAGCCAAAGATCTCACGGGGCAGCAGGGTGGAACAGTGGTTTGCACTGCTGTCTCAAAGCACCAGGTACATGGGTTTGATTCCAACCAGGACTGACTGTTTGGAGTTTGCGCATTCTTCCCAGGTCTGTGTGGGTTTCCTCCGGGTGCTATGGTTCCCCCCTCACAGTCCAAAGATGTGCAGGTTAGGTGGGGTTACAGGGATAGGGCAGGGGATTGGGCCAAGGTATTTCAGAGGGTCAGTGCAGACTCGATGGGCAGAATGGCTTCCTTCTGCAATGCCAGGATTCTATGGGAAATTTATGCCAGCATAAAACTGATTTTTGTGCCTCCTACTGAAATCTGCAATGGCTTTGTTAGTACTACAACACTACCTTGGCGAGATTACTCTGGCCCATGGTGAGGTGTTGCAGCCAGTAGCCAGGCTCACTTATACTCCCTGTACACACATGACTATGTGGCAAAATGTGGCTCCAACCCCATCTACAAGTTTGCTGGTGACACGACTGTAGTGGGTTGGATCTTGAACAACAATGAGTCAGAATACAGGAGGGTATACAGGACCTCGTGTAGTGGTGCAGCGACAACAATCTCTCCCTCAATGCCAGCAAAACTAAAGAGCTGGTCATTGACTTCAGGAAGCAAAGTACTGTTCACACCCCTGTCAGCATCAACAGACTGAGGTGGAGATGGTTGACAGCTTCAAATTCCTAGGTCTGCACATCACCAACAATCTGTCCTGGTCCACCCATGTCGATGCTACGACCAAGAAAGCACAACAGTGCCGATACTTCCTCAGGAAACGAAGGAAATTCGCCATGTCCATAGAACATACATAGACCGTAGAACATGCAGTGCAGGAGGAGGCCATTCGGCCCATCAAGTCTGCACCGACCCACTTAAGCCCTCACTTCCACCCTATCCCCATAACCCAATAACTCCTCTTAACCTTTTTGGACACTAAGGGCAATTTAGCATGACCAATCCACCTACCCTGCATGTCTTTAGACTGTAGGAGGAAACCGGAGCACCCAGAGGAAACCCACACAGACATGGGGTGAATGTGCAGACTCCGCACAGACAGTGAGCCAGCGGGGAATCACACCTGGGACCCTGGCGTTGTGAAGCTACAGTGTTAGCCACTTGTGCTACTGTGCTGCCCATATTGACTCTTACCAACTTTTACAGATGCACCAGAGAAAGTATCCTATCTGGCTGCATCACTTCTTACATCGGGCAAAAGATACAAAAGTCTGAGAACACGCGCTAACAGATTCAAAAACAGCTTCTTCCCTGCTGTTACCAGACTCCTAAACGACCCTCTTATGGACTGATCTGATCTCTTCACACACCTTCTCCACTGGGTAGTACTACACTCCTGTATGCGTCACCCAATTCATGTGTCTATGTATTTACACAATTTTTTTTCATATTTGGAAGGATCGGAGAACAATACTTTTCACTGTACCCCAGTACACGTGACAATAAACAAATACAATCCAATCTAAAACTCAGAGTCATTTGTGGTCACCCACTGCTCCATGGCCACCTGAAATATCCTTAATGAAAGTTCAGCAACCTTCGGCCTCCTAGGTGGGAGGCACTGTGGAGACTCGTCGTAGGAGCAGTAGGATAGTTTATGGGGCTGTCACATCCACCGTACGTTTCCAATACTTCAGATCAGAATTTTGCTGGCACATTGTGGACCTCATCATCGGAGCCAGAGACGTCACAGAAAATGCTGGGGTTAGTGGAACCACAGGAGCTGTTTTATCAATGGCAGGCAATTAAGAGGCCATCAGCAGGACTGCCACATAGGGTTGGACAGCAGCCTTTCCCTCAAAACTGTTGGCCCAATCAGCGCCCTTGCAGGTAAGTTAGCACACCTACTTCTGTGTCAGGACCACACAGGCAGGCCCCGGAATTGGAGGGGTCACTACTTCAACGGTGGCAACATTGGGGGTACGGTGTTATTATAATGACATAGCCACCAATCTCTCTTAAGGGATTGGGTCCAACACATTGTTCACTCACTTATTAACACTAGGCTCATTAGAAAAATTATACCTAGGCATAAAACCTGAAGACCTCAGAGCTGTGCGTGTGTGCTCTACACAAAATGAAAGTAAAACTAAGACCAGATCATAAACACACTCCCCTTCTCATGATGCCATGCTGATACATTTGTAAGGCATATTACAACAGAGGGCGGCAATTGCTGCCAGTGCATCCCTCTCTGGGACATGGAGTTGCCAGAAATGAAAATCTCCTCTGGAAGCCCCTTGGAGGCCACCTCCATTTTCCTGGCAGTCTCCTGACCCAACACTGTAAAATGCTGACAGGCTCATAAAATGAATATTGAGTAGCCTGTGAACTGGATTAATTGGCCACTGACATCTGCTGCTCGTCCCGCCTTTGGGAATATCTTGTGACAGCGTGAAGTCATCGGGGCGTCCTTCCTGGTGCCTTCTGCCGCCATTTTGCCAGCTCTCCCATATATTATCATGTCTCCCGAGGGCTGGTAAAACCCTGGCCTTAAATTAAAATCTGCATCTGTAATTCTTCTCTATTTTTCATGACAATTTCTCCAATTTTCTTATCCTTTTCCCTAGGTGGGCCTTCCAACCCCTTGCCTATTTGCATATCTTTAAAATCTCTTTCCATTGTCTCACATCTGCTTCCCATCGTGCAGACCATTTTACCCCAAACTCCTCGCTGTGATCTGTATTAGTTTATTTTTTGATTCCATGCTTGATTATCTTTAATTTTTAGTTCTGATGAAGGGACCTCCTAAAAACATTAATCTGCTCTTTCTGTTCTTTAGAGTCCCCGCATTTGATGATTGTTCTTTTTTATTTATTCTCACCTTCCCACTGGGTCTAGTGACCCCTGAGGTGACAAGTTTTTATGAAGGCTGAAAGGATTAATTTTTGCAAAGGCCAAGTGGGGAGTCCGGGCTGGTAGAGGTGGTGGGTGATGAATGGAGGGATAATTATAAACCATTGGCTGCATGCCGTGTACTGTAAAACCAAACGCTTCGGGGAAAACGCCTCTTACAGGTTTTCTTTCACAGAAGCAGCTCCATAATGATTTTCTGAATTTGGTTTCCTGCACTCAAGCAGAGGAGAGACTCAATTCTAACCCTCAGTGGCAGGGATCTCTGTTGTGAAAAAAGGCACGGTAATACAGTTGCACACCAATCTATCACCCTTTTCCATCTCAGCTCTGCTCCACTGGCCCAAATTATTCAGGCAGCATAACGATAAACACAAAATACTGCAGAGGCCGGAAATCTGAAATAAAAACAGGAAACTCTGGAAAAACTCAGCAGGTTCAACAGCACCCGAGGAGAGAGAAACAGTTAACGTTTCGAGTCCGGCTGATTCTTCTTCAGAGCTGATTCAGACGGCAACCTTATTCATTTGTGATAATTGAAGGGGGTCCTCTGATGTCCAGAGAACCCTGATGGCATTTAACAGTTTACTGAATGTGCAACTGCGTGTGGGCCCCCCCCCCACTCAGAAAAGGGTGGGGATGAAGAAGCCCTCCCCCCGCCCCAAGTTAAGTCCTTTTGCAAACTGTATTCAACTTCGACAAGTGCAATGTTATTCATATGAGCAGGTTTAATGTGATGCTCATAACCACCCAACAAGGAATGGAACTGAAGCCAATGGAGAAAGAAATCATGGGGCAGGTTTTCCCCAAAAACTGGCAAAGTATCAATTTTGGCAAAACCCTGGTGACGCGATCCGGACCTCAGTTTTTAGTGACCTGGAAGCAGCTAGTCCCAGACCTTAGTCGATAGTGACCACTCACACACATCTCAGAACAGAACTGGCCCAGGCCTATGCCCTCACCCACTTATGGATATGACTGGCAGGTGTTGGGGTCCTGGCAGAGAAGCGATTTGATCCAATGCAACCAAGCTTTAAAACCTGAACCCTGAGGATTCATCCCATTCCTTGACTTTGAGACAGGGGAGCTGACTCTAATAAGAGTTGAGAAAATGCTGGAAAATCTCAGCAGGTCTGGCAGCATCTGTAGGGGAGAGAAAAGAGTTAACGTTTCGAGTCCGATGACTCTTTGTCAAAGCTAACAGACAGAGAAAGTGGGAAATATTTATACTGTGGAGTGAGAATGAAAGATGAGATGATCACTCCACAGTATAAATATTTCCCACTTTCAGATTCCAGCATCCGCAGTAATTTGCTTTTATCTGGTAAGAGCTAACTCTTCACGGCCAATTAGTGTGACGAGCATGAACAAGCGGAGGCAAGGGTGCAAAAAGGCATGGGGGGGCTAGTGTCGCCCTCATCGCCACCCGCTTTGTGGAGGAGGACTAGCTTACTGTCCAACAGTGCACCCCTCCTCACTACCCACCATTTCCACCTTGAAAGAGACCCTAGGTTCTGTCCATTCTACGTACTTAACATATATTGTGAAGTGACCTTATAGAAGATTTGTGTAAAAAGGTTAATCCGGAATATCGTCACTGGCGAGGCCAGCATTTGTTGCCCATCCCTAATTGCCCTTGAGCAGGTGGTGTGTGGTTTGGAGAGGAACTTGCAAGTGGTGGTGTTCCCATGCATCTCCTGCCCTTGTCTTTCTAGGTGGTAGGGGTTTGGAAGGTGCTGTTGAAGGAGCCTTGGTGAGTTGCTGCAGTGTATCTTGTAGATGATACACACTGCTGCCACTGTGCAATGATGGTGGAAGAAATTAGTGCTGAAGGTGGTGGATGGGGTGCTGATCAAATGGGCAGCTTTGTACTGGATGGTGTCAAGCTTTATGTTGTTGGAGCTGTACTCAACCAGGCAAGTGGAGAGTATTCCATCACACTCATGACTTGTGCCTTGGGGAATCAGAAGCTGAGATACTTTTGAGCTGCTCTTGTAGCCACAATATTTGTATGGTTATCCTGTTAATCTTCTGCCAATGGCAACCCCCAAGATGGTGGTAGTGGGGGATTCAGTGATTAATGCCATTGAATGTCAAGAGGGAATGGTTAGACTCTCTTTTTGGAGATGCCATTGCCTGGCATTGTGCGGTGTGAAGGTTACTTGCCACTTATCAGCTCAAGCCTGGATATTGTCCAGGTCTTGCTGCATATGGGCATAGACTGATGTAGTAACTGAGGAATTGTGAATGGTGTTGAACATTGTGTCATCAGGACGATTAAGTTAAGTGGAACACTGCAGGTTGAGTCACTTGCCATGGCTTTAAACTAGTAAAAAAATTAAGGGTTGATGTTAGGAAATTGTTTTTCATGCCAAAAGTGATCAACATGTGGAATAAACTTCTCAGACATAAGCATGGGGTTTAATCCCCAGAATCGTTTGAGAAATAATTGGTGCCACAATATGGAGGCTGGGGGGGCGAGTTAGTTCAGTTGGCTGTTTGGCCAGCATGTGATGGATCAGATTAACACCAACAACTTGCCGATTCCCATTCTGGCTGAGATAAACTTTGGGCCTGGCTCCATGACCTCCTCCTTCAGATACCATGCCCTAAGAGGGCATTGGTGACCATGGGTTTCCATTGGCTTGGTCCAAGGCGTTTGCCATTGCCTTCTGCAGTATGACTGAGCAGGAAACTTTCCTGCTCATACCACCTGCCACCAGGTATATTAAAAGGGGTTTACAAACTGCTAATCGGCATATTTGGCCACATTACGAACTTACCTTCCTTGGCCATCAAATGCTAAAATGGGAACCGAACCCAGAGTTTCTTTCCAAGAGGTAGGGTCACTACCACTGCACCACAAGACTCCCTCCTCCTTGCCTTACCTTTAGAATTATCATTTCAGTACTTAACTGTCACCAAGGTCCTGCATTCAGACATTGAACTGAAGAAGAATATAAAGGTTAGGGAGACATTAAGATCTCTCCAGATGTGTGAACTAAGATGGATTCAATTTGTTTCCTGTATTTGTTAAATATATGTTCCTACTTTCATAGGTTATTTAAAAATATGAATATAGGTTTATCGTATCTGTACCATGTAATATTTTATATACTTTGGGAGCCATATCCTCGCTGTCTCTTGCTGTGAATTGTTTTATTTCCTGTTTGAGGAAGTTGGCAGGTGTATGAAGCACTAAGACCAGCTTGAAAACGAAGCAATGAGGGTGAAGGGAATCTAAAAGCAGTGGTTAGCTGAGGTCAAGCTTGTGTTTTAAAAGCCTGCGGATTGTAGAAACAAGGGAAGGTCGAGGGAGCTAAATTTTTGAGCATGAGTTGGGAGTAGAGAACTGCGCAATCAGTCTTAATTTCGGCTGAACAAGGCTGTTGGAGGAACATCTGTGGAATAGAATTTTTGCTGTTCAGGAAGACTAAGAGAAAGATTGAGAAATATCACTGAGAGTATTCTCATCTTTTTGTTACTGGGCATTTTTACTTTGAGTCCAGGTAACGTGACTGTTTAAAACTGCTTCAGTGAGGAAATAGCTAGGTTTGAATATCTGCAATAGCTTGCAGCAACATTCAGATGTGGTGAGGTACTTTTATATTCAATACGTGACTAATTCAATGTGGCAACTGACAAATGTACAGTTCTAGCGTCCTATCTCTGGTGGTAGCGACTGAGGTATAGCTGAGTCAGGACAAGAGTAATGGAGAAGTGCCATTGGCTGGGGACATGTAAACAACCTCCTATTCCTTAATCCATAGCGAATATTCCTGTTAACCAGCCAGCCGGCAAAATCCCCATGAAGCACCCTCAAGCATTATTAGCAGGCGGAACAAAAGCACTGTCCATGTATGCATGAAATTTGCACATCAGCCCAGGGATATCGAGCAATTGTGTGATGGATTAAAATGAAAGGCACTCAGCATTTGACAATTTCTATAACAAATGGGAAACATAATTATTTTGTTTGAGTGTGTCCTCTGTGGTTTGCATTTTTCATAAAACGAATGTGTCAAGGGGGCTGGATCGTGTAAGTTAGGGGGTAAGTTTAAAAAATGGGTCAGTTCAGTGGGGTAATGCAGTAATCTTGGAGTTTGAATAGCACAGTGATTTAGCGGCAGAGCCACTTGATGTAACGCAGATGATTATTGGACTCAGTGATGCAGTCGAGCAAGCGATGTTCTGGATAAGGAATTGAGAAGAGCAATGCTTTCAGTGGTATTTGAGGAAAGACATGCCAATGTAATCAATGGCTAGCACATTGCGATTGTGTGCAACTATCGAATGCCACTGACTGTGTGTGTCGGCATTGTCACAACTACCTGGCAATGGCTTCACTGTTTCTGGATCATCACTCGAGCAAATGCAGAACAGTGCCATCTGCTGATAGGATACCTGGAATGACCCTGTGCCTGACTGACAATGTCCATCAATTGCTGCCTAAAACCTATCATCACCTACCCGCAGGAGCACTCCAACTAAAGAATGCTAACATCGAGTGAAAGTGACGGTTACCTCCTTCATCACTGCCTTTTGCAGCACTGTCTTCAAGTCAACAAATGGTGAGGATTAGTTTGCTGTGCCACTTGCATGTGGCCATGCCAACACATTAGATTTCCTTTCATTTTATTTGTGAGCACATCTTCTCAACTTTTTGCCTTCAGCCATGGCACGGGTTGACAAATGGTGGCATGGTGGCACAATAGTTAGCACTGCTGCCTCACAACGCCAGGGACCGGGGTTCAATTGCAGCCTTGAGTCACTGTGTGGAGTTTGTACATTCTCCCCGTGTCTGCATGGGCTTCCTCCGTGTGCTCCAGGTCCCTCCCAAAGTCCATAAATGTTCCAATTAGGTGGATTGGCCATGCTAAATTTCCCATTAGTGTCCAAAGATGTGTTTTAAAAAGAAAAATAAGTTATAGGATGTGGGCGCTGTTGGTTAGGCCTGCATTTATTGCTGATCCCTAGTTGCCCTTCAGAAGGTGGAGGTGAGTTGCCTTCTTGAACCGCTGCAGTCCTTGAGGTGTAGGTAAACCCACTGTGCTGTTAGAAGGGGAGTTCCAGGATTTTGCCCCAGCGAAAGTGAAGGAACGACGATATATTTCCAAGTCAGATGGTGAGTGATTTGGAGGGAAACCTCCAGGTGGTGGGGTTCCCAGGTATCTACTGCTCTTATCCTTCTAGATGGTAGTGGTTGTGGGTTTGGAAGGTGCTGGCTAAGGAACCTTGATGAGTTACTGCAGTGCATCTTGTAGATGGTACACACGGCTGTCACTGTTCGTTGGTGGTGGAGGGTTTGAATGTTTGTGGAAGGGAGTAATCAGGCGGGCTGCTTTGTCCTGGATGGTGTCGAGCTTCTTGAGTATTGTTGGAACTGCACTCATCCAGGCAAGTGGAATATTCCATTACACTCCTGACTTGTGCCTTGTAGATGGTGGACAGGCTTTGAGGGGGGTCAGGAGGTGAGTTACTCGCCGTAGGTTTCCTAGACTTTGATCGCCCTGGTAGCCACAATATTAATATGTCTAGTCCAGTTCAGTTTCTGATCAATGGTATGTTGATTGTGGGGGATTCAGCTTTGGTAATGCCATTGAATGTCTTGGGGCGATGGTTAGATTCTCCCTTATAGGAGATGGTCATTGCCTGGCACTTGTGTGGTGCAAACTTAACTTGCCACTTGTCAGCCCAAGCCTGGATATTGTCCAGGCCTTGCTGCATTTGGCAGCTTAGGTTATGAGTTTATTGAGATGGTGCGGGGGAGTGGGCTTGTTTTGAGTGCTCTTTCAGAGCGTAGGTGCAGACTCACAGGTCCTTCTGATTCTATGATACTTTCCTATAATACCCAGTGTTCCTTTAAATTTCACCAATTCTCTCTGCCAGGACTAGTGTGCTCCCAGAATATTTTCAAGATTTGTACCTAAACTTAATGAAGTGAATATGGAAATACAAAGACAAACAGTACGTGGGTGAGTGTGTTACTCCTCTTTCAGCAGTTGGGTGTAATATAAATGAGCATAAATCTACCTTACAATGTCCAAACAGTGTGAGGGTTTTTATAGCTGAGTCGAGTGGATTGAGAGCACATGCTAACCCTATGGTTTACCATCCATCTTTGTCTATAAGTGTTCACCTGCAGCCAAAATCCAGCAATAAAGCTGGTGCTATTTGCAGGCGTAACCATGGTTGACTGGTCCTGACATATTTTTCAGTTTGCTTTCAACGAGAGTTATTTTCAAAATCCCTGTAGTGATCATCTCCAGTGACACTCTCCCCAGAAACCCTGCTCTGGAATGTAAAAAGCATAACCGATTCCAATATTCAACTTGACAATATTGTGCCAACAGCAGCTCCTTGCTGCAGCTGAGGCTATAAGGGAGAGAGCTGAGTAGTAAGTAATGGGTAAACATCAGGAAGTCTTTATAACTTTTATCGCTTATATTTGAAAATACGATTTGTGGTTAATAAACTGTAAGGGCTATTATTGGTAGTGACAAGAAAAAAAGAGCCATAAAGAATTGCATTTAATCTAATAGCAAGCATCTTTCAAAGATTTAATTCAAAGGGGCAAATCATGGCAGGAGAGCTCAAAGCCTTGGTTTGCTCCTCTTGCTCCACGTGGGAGGCCGGGAATATTCTCAATGTCCAGGACCAGCATGTGTGTAGGAAATGTCTCCAGCTACAGCCTCCTGGAAGCCTGGGTTTCAGAGCTGGAGCAACGGCTGGGGACACTGTGGGGTATCCACAAAATGGAGAATGTCATGGTTAGCACATATAGAGAAGTGGTCACACCACAGGCTCAAACTCCACAGGCAGGAAAGGAATGGGTGACCACCAGGCAGAGCACGAGAGCTAGGCAGGCAGTGCAGGAATCTCCTGTGGCCATTCCCCTGCAAAACAGATATACCGCTTTGGATACTATTGAGAGGAATGACCTCTCAGGGAAAACAGCAAAAGTCAAATTCATTGCATCGCCGTTGTTTCTTCTGCAGAGGGGAGGAGTAAAATGTGTGCGAATGCAATAGTTATAGGGGTTAAATTCTTAGGGAATAGATAGGCATTTCTGTGGCCCCAAACGAGACTCCAGGATGGTATGTTGTCTCCCTGGTGCTAGGGTCAAGGATGTCTTGAAGCGGTTACAGGAAATTCTGGAGGGGGAGGGTGAACACCCAGTGGTCGTGGTGCACATCGGTACCAACGACATAGGTAAAAAAAGCGATGAGGTCCTAAAAGCAGAATATAGGGAGTTAGGGAGAATGTTGAGAAGTCAGACCTCAAAGGTAGTTATCTCAGGATTACTACCAATGCCACATGCTAGTCAGAGCAGAAATAGTCAGATAAATATGTGACTGAAGAGATGGTGCGAGGGGGAGGGTTTCAGATTCCTGGGCACTGGGACCGGTTCTGGGGGAAGTATAAACTGGACGGGTTACACCTGGGCAGGACCAGGACTGATGTCCCAGGGGGTATTTGCTAGAGTGGGTGGGAGGGTTGAAACTAAAATGGCAGGGAGATGGGGGCCTATGCAAGGAGTCAGAGGAGGAGGAGGAACAAGGACAAAAACAAAAGGCAGAAAGGGGAATAAGAAAAGTGATAGGCAGACAAACAAAGAACCAGATTCAAACAAGGGCACAGAAAAATATGGGGTGCAAGACTAGTAATGTTAAAAGGACAAGGTTAAAGGCTGTGTGCCTTAACGTGTGGAGCATTCGCAATGAACTAATCGGATGAACTAATCGCGCAAATAGACAAACGGGTATGATATAATTGGGACTAAGGAGACATGGCTGCAGGGTGACCGGGAATGGGAATTGAACGTCCAGGGGTATTCAGTATTAGGAAGGACAGACAAAAAGGAAAAGGCGGTGAAGTGACATTGCTGGTTAAAGAGGAAATTGACGCAATAGTGAGGAAGGATATTAGCTCTGACTATGTGGAATCTGTATGGGTAGAGCCCCAGTAGTGGGGCAAAAACATTAGTGGGCGTCGTATATAGACCCCCAAACTGCAGTGGTGATGTTGGTAATGGCATTAAAGAGGAAATTCGAGACAAATGCAATAAAGGAACATCTGCAATAATGGGTGATTTTATTCTGCATATAGATTGGGTAAATCAAATTAGCCACAGTACCGTAGAGGAGGAATTCCTGGAGTGTGTACGGAATGGTTTACAGGATCAATACATTGAGGAACCAACTAAAGAGCAGGACATTCTAGACTGGGTACTGTATGATGAGAATGGAATTATTGGCAATCTAGTTGTGCAAAACCCCTTGAGGATGATTGACCACAATATGATAAGAATTTTTCATCAAGGTGACGAGGGAAGTAGTTGATTCTGAGACTATGTTCCTGAATCTTAATACAGGAAACTACAATGGTATGAGGCGATTGGGGAACGTTACTTAAAGGGATAGGCAATAGCAAACATTCAAAGAGCGCAAGGGCGAACTGCAACAATTGTTTATTCCTGCCTGGAACAAAAATAAAATGGAAAAGGTGGTCAATCCCTAGCTTACAAGGGAAAGGGCAGCACGGTAGCATTGTGGATAGCACAATCGCTTCACAGCTCCAGGGTCCCAGGTTCAATTCCGGCTTGGGGCACTGTCTGTGCGGAGTCTGCACATCCTCCCCGTGTGTGCGTGGGTTTCCTCCGGGTGCTCCGGTTTCCTCCCACAGTCCAAAGAAGTGTCGGTTAGGTGGATTGGCCATGATAAATTGCCCTTAGTGTCCAAAATTTCCCTTAGTGTTGGGTGGGGTTCCTGGGTTATGGGGATACCTTGGGTAGGGTGCTCTTTCCAAGAGCCGGTGCAGGCTCGATGGGCTGAATGGCCTCCTTCTGCACTGTAAATTGTATGATAAAATTAGAGATAGTACTTGATCCAAGGAAGAAGCATACACATTGGATTCACCACCGGCGTGGTAACTGGCGTTTTACGATGCCAAAATCGGCGCCATGCCGAATAAAACTCCTGGCTCCCACGATATAAATGACTGGAGAATGGCCAGGTCTGTGGCCACGCATGCGCACGGCCGTGCAGCAGTCGCACCATAAAACATGGCACCAGCTGTGCGCAGACCCGACCTACTAAATAGTTCCCCCCAGGCTTCGCAGAAGCCACCGACTGGCCAGCAGCAAGGCTCCCGGCCGAATGTGATGGCGCTGGACACAGTGCGCTGTCGCCATGCTGAGTTCCTGACCGCTGAGAAAACACGTCCCCCGCACGGCCGGGAACTCGGCCCATCGGGCGTGTAGCATCAGGGGAGGGCCTTCAGGTGACGCACCAACGCCGTTCCAACAGCGTGCGCTGTGCGACATGATGACGCCATTTCGGAGGGGGCAGAGGATAGAAAATTAGCGTCAATCCGGCGGCGCCCCCGATTTGGGCATCGGAAGGGATTCTCTGCCCGATCGCCGATTACGATACCAGCGTCGGGGAACGGTGAATCCCACCCAATAGGTCTGAGGATTCAGAGCAGTTTAGAATTCAGCAGAGTACCAAGGGATTGATTAAGAAAGAGAAAATAGAGTACAGGAGTAAACTTGCAGGGAACATAAAAACTGACTGTAAAAGTTTCTATAGGTACGTGAAGAGAAAAAGATTGGTGAAGACAAATGTAGATCCCTCAGAGTCAGAAACAGGGGAATGTATTATAGGGGACAAAGAAATGGCTGAGCAACGAAATACAGACCTTGGTTCTGTCTTCACAAATGAGGACACAAATCAGGGGCGAAATTCTCCGGCCCCCAGCAGGGTCGGAGAATCACCTGGAGCCGCCGAAAATCCGGCCCCCGCCGTGGCAGAGATTCTCCGCCACCTGGGAATTGGCGGGGGCGGAATCACGCCCCGCCGATCGGCGTGACGCCCGTGCCGATCGGCGAGGCCCCTGAGGCGATTCTCCGGCCCGCGATGGGCCGAAGTCCCGCCGCTGGGAGGCCTCTCCCGCCGCCAAGGTTTGAACCACCTCTGGTGGCGGCGGGATCGGCGGCGCGAAAGGGCCCCCGGGGTCCTGGGGGGGGGGGGGGGGGGGCACGGGGCGATCAGACCCCGGGACATGCCCCCACGGTGGCTAGGCCCACGATCGGGGCCCCCCGATCGGCGGGTGGGCCAGTGCCTTGGGGGCACTCTTTCTCCTCCGCCGCTGCCACGGCCTCCGCCATGGTAGAAGTGGAAGAGAATCCCCCAGCGCGCATGCGCCATGGTGACGTCAGCGGCAGCTGCCGCTGACGTCACCACCAGCGCATGCGTGAACCGGCGAAGGCCTTTCAGCCAGCCCTGGCGCCGGGCGGCCAGCCTGAGAGGCCGCTGGTTCTGGTTTTGCCGCCAGTCGGCGTGGTGCCAACCGCTCTGGAGCAGGCCTAGCCCCCAAAGGTGCGGAGAATTCCGCACCTTTGGGGAAGCCCGACGCCGGAGTGGTTGGTGCCACTCCCCTACGCCGGGACCCCCCGTCCCGCCGGGTAGGGGAGAATGCCGCCCCATATACCAGAAATGTTGGGGATCCAGGATTTAGTGAGAGGGAAGAACTGAAGATCAATATTAGTAATGAAATGGTGTTGGGGAAATTGATGGGACTGAAGGCTGATAAATCCTCAGGGCCTGATAATCTACATCTCAGAATACTTAAGGAACTGGCTCTAGAAATAGCAGACACATTAGTGGTCATCTTCCAGGATACAATAGACTCAGGAACAGTTCCTGCAGATTGGGGCGTAGCTAACGTAACTCTACTATTTAAAAAGGGAGGTCGGGAGAAAACAGGGATTTATAGACCGATAAGCCTGACGTCAGAAGTGGGGAAAATTCTAGAATTCATTATCAAAGATTTGAGAGCAGAGCACTTAGGAAATAGTAGCAGGACTGGACAGAGTCAGCATGGATTTATGAAGGGGACATCATGCTTGACAAATCTACTGGAATTCTTTGAGGATGTAACTAGTAGAGTTGACAAGGGGGAGCCAGTGGATGTGGTATATTTGGACATTCAGAAGGCTTTTGACAAAGTCCCGCATAAGAGATTAGTGTTAAAAATGAAAACTCATGGGATTGGGGATAGTGTATTGAGATAGATAGAAAACTGGTTGGCAGACAGGAAACAAACAGTCAGAATTAATGGGTTTTTTTCAAATTGGCAGGCAGTGGCTATTGGGGCACTGCAGGGATCAGTGCTGTGACCCCAGCTATTCACAATATATATTAATGATTTAGATGAGGGAACAAAATGTAATATTTCCAAATTTGCAGATGACACTAAGTTGGGTGGGAGGGTGAGCTGTGAGGAGATGCAGAGATCTCCAGAGAAATGAGAGGTTATCCACTTTGGTAGCAAAAACGAGAAGGCAGACTATTATCTGAATGGCCACAAATTAGGGGAGGGGAATGTGCAACGAGACCTGGGTGACCTTGTACAACAGTTACTGTAGGTAAGCATGCCGGTGCAGCAGGAGGTAAAGAAGGTAAATGCTATTTTGGCCTTCATAGCAAGAGGATTCGCGTTTGGGGGCAGGGATGTCTTGCTGCAATTATGCAGGGCCTTGATGAGGCCATACCTGGAATATTGTGAGCAGTTTTGGTCTCCTTATCTGAGGAAGGATGCTCTTTCTGTAGGAGTGTAGGGAAGGCTTACCAGACTGATTTCTGGGATGGCGGGACTGACCTATGAGATTGAATTGGTTAGGATTGTATTCGCTGGCGTTCAAAAGAACGAGGGGGGATCTCATCGAAACCTATAAAATTCTAACAGGACTGGACAGGGTAGATGCAGGAAGGATGTTCCCGATGGTGGGTGTGTCCGGAACCAGGGCTCACAGTCTGAAGATACGGGGTAGACCATTTAGGACAGAGATGAGGAGAAATTTCTTCACCCAGAGAGTGGTTGGCCTGTGGCATTTGTAGCTGCAGGAAATAGTTGAGGCCAAAACATTGCATGTTTTCAAGAAGCAGTTAGATATAGCATTTAGGGTGAAGGGGATCAAAGGATATGGGGGGAAAGCGGGATTAGGCTATTGAGTGGATGGATCAGCCATGATCATAATGAATGGCAGAGCAGACTCGAAGGGCCGAATGGCCTCCTCCTGCTCCTATTTTCTATGTTTCCAAGTAAGTGATGAGTTTATTTTCCAGCAGCTGCTTCTGGTTTATTTGAAAAGTTGAGGTGCTTGGTGCTGAACACATTGGAGACAACAACAGGGGAACTTTGTACAAAAATAGTGTACTTTCCACATACCATGGAAAATCAGATAATCACTCATGGCTGAAAATATAAATAATATACCTTTGAGCTCCTGTCCCCGCCCCTTTCCCTCCTCTGCAAATTTCCATTTTCAGCTGTCCTGTTGCATGCAGCCACCCATCAAAGTCCATGCATGTTCTCACAGAATCAGGCTGTAGATCAGACAGACGCATTCTCCACTTGCTTTCCTGGAACTCAAGGTCTGCTTTTTACACCGCTCGGGCGCGATCCCTCTGCAGGCCCGGAAGCGGATGCGAAATGTGCTTCCGCCCACGGTTGGCCCTGGGACGCAATTTCACGCGGGCAATCAGTGTAACATGCGTAATGAGAAGGTGGGGGCGGGGGAGGGGGGGGGGGGGGGTTGGAATGCGAGAAGAGGGTGGAGCTAAGAAAAGGGCGGTGGCGGGCTAGTGCTCCTAATGGGCTTCCTCATGGCTGACAGCTGCTGCAGACATTTACAAGTTAAATGTGATGATTTAAACCCAGCAAACTGTGAATAGGCAGCACGTTCAAGCGCCTGACAGCAGAACTCAGAAAACCTCAGTTTCCAGATGCCTTTTAAAATTTTGTTCCAGCCCCGACATTTCGTCCCACCCTGGATCGAGGATGGAGCTCAACAGTGAAGCCCAATTGGCCTGCCAACCATAAAAGTAGATGGGCAATGTGAAATTGTGTTCAATTGGCTCCTTCATGGGCCTCATTGCCCACCTACACTTCCAAATCCTGCACGCGACTCCCAGCTGAAAGGCACCCAACATCTTCTCATAATTCTGGCCCTAGTAACTGGTTGCACCATGAAATGATGGAATATATGTCTCTGTGTATGGATCCACACAAATCAAACCACTGGTAAGGTATACAAGATAAATAGTTCACAAATATATAAATTAAGACCAGAAGTCATTCACTCGGCCCTTCGAGTCCACTCCCCCATTCAATAAGATTCTGGCTGATCTCATTATAACTTCAATTCCACATTCTCACTGACCCCAGATAACCTTTCACCTCTTTGCTTATCCAGAGTTGATCTAGCTTTGCCCTAAAAATAGTCAAAGATTCTGCTTCCACCACCTTTTGAGGAAGAGAGTTGCAAAGACTCAACCCTCTGAGAGAAAAACACTTCTCATCGCTGTCTTAAATGGATGACCCCTTATTTGTAAACAGTGACCCCTAGATCTAGATTCTTCCACAATTGCAAATATCCTCTCCACATCCAGCCTGTCAATATCCCTCAGGATCTTATATGTTTCAATCAAGTCATCTTTTTCTCTTCTAAACTCTGACTGGATAGATAACATGTCCAACCTTTCCTCATAAGACAATCGCCCAATCCAGGTAATAGTTTAACAAAGCAGAAGGTTACAGAAAAATAAAACTAATAGCCCTAATACTTCATATCCCGGGCTATTAATCTGCGGTCCATAGGGCTAAAACTTCTATTTTATATTTGGCTAATCCACTTGCCGCATGAAGGTTTGGAATACATCTGTCTCCCATTAACAATACCGCGCTTTTTTTAAAACTGGAGATTGAATAAAGGAGAGGGAAGTTAATCTCAATCCAACTTTTTTATACATTCAAGGAGTGTGAAAACCGCTGGCTAGGCCAACATTTATTGCCAATCTCTAATTGCCCTTGAGAAGGTGGTGGTGAGCCGCATTTCTGAACCACTGCAGTCCATGTAGTGTAGGCACACCCACTGTGCTGTTAGGGAGGAAATTCCTGGATTTTAACCCAGCGACAGTGAAGGAACGGTGATATATGTCCAAGTCAGGATGGGGAGTGACTTGAAGGGGAACTTCCAGGTGGTGGAGATTCCAGCTATCTGCTGTCCTTGTCCTTCTGTGGGTTTGGGAGTTGTTGCCAAAGAAGCTTCAGTGGGTCCCTGCAGTGCATCTTAAAATGGTTCACACTGCTACTAATATGCATCGGTGGTGGAGGGAGCGTGTCATTTTAACTTGGTGCCTTGCTCTCATGCCCACGTATCTGTCTTTGGCCTGCTTCAATATTCCAGTGATGCCCAGCCCAAACTGGAGGAGCAGCATCTCATCCTTCGGTTGGACACATGGCAGGCCTCGGGACTCAACATTGAGGTCAGCAACCTTTCTCCTCCATATTAAACTCCTTTTTAAAAAATACCCCATACATTTACTGCCTCAATGCAAACCCTCCCCTCACCCCCTCTCACAGCCGGCCATTTGTCTCTTGTTCTTAAAGTTGCTACTTTCTGTTGCAGCTTCTCCACCTCTGATGCACTACAAGGATCACTTGAACCCCTTAACACCACTCCTAATTTTAATTTAGATCCACAAGTAACTGAATACATTCTTTTCCAATATTGGGCCAAATCTCCCGCTCTCCAGATCATCAAAGGCTGGACATATGACCAAAGATGTGTGTCAGGACCCGATGGAAGACCTATGTGGGATGGCCCGGGAAGTTTGAAATTCCAACAAACAATCCCCTTTTCCTCAGGACCCTGTTCAAATGTCTCCGACTCTGAGTTAGAATTGGACAGTCGGGACAGTTCCAATGTACTGACTTGAATAGTTACCCAGGAAATGTTGGACAGATTAAAACCTAGTCTAACTTCAAAACTGACTTTGCATCAATTGTAAAGGGATAAATTGTAGATTTCTTGGCTAATAAGAAATACTGATTCATTTACCTGGCGACCCTTGACTGGGAAACAGTACCTATATGAAGGAAGTTAACATATGAAAGCCTTGTGGCTGGCAGACACAAAGGAGAGCTGAAGACAGAAGGTGATCAGCACACATTAGCGGAGGCTCTTTGAGGCACAATGCCAGTGGGTTAAAAAGGCCTATAATGTCGAAGGCTGTTCAATTAGCTTGGAGATACTGAAGAGCTGGGTGTTTTATCAGAGGTGGTCAAACCACGTAGCGGGTTGCAAAGCAATTCGAGAGAGTTACACCATCAGGACTGCTGTGACCCAAGCAAGAGAGGGCTTGTATAAGTATACCTTGGTGATGATAATCACATCCATGAAACTCAGAGGTAAAAGCTGCTGCTGGATAGGAGTCCAGACCTATCCTGCATGAATAAGGAACAGTATATTGTGTAGCTATGTAATGCTGTACATGCTGAAGGGAATTCTTATGATTGTGAAAAATGTAACACTTCTGTATGGAAGGAAGTTAACATATGAAAGCCTTGTGGCTGGCAGACGCAAAGGAGATAAAATGATATTTACCTTTTTATTTGAAATTACATTTGTCTATTAAGTTATATTTAAGTTACATTGACTCTGATTTGTGTTAAAGTAAAAGTTACAAAAAGTGAAATCTTGTTAGTAATTCTCCACCTGGAGGCCATTCAGTATATTTGGTCTATGGTTTATGGTTTCCCCATTGGGACCATAACACTTTCATAACCTCAAGATGTTGCAAGCTGCCTTGGAGCCAATGGAGTACTTTTAAAAGTACTTCATTGTAATGTAAGGAAAGGAGATAGAATCATAGAATCCCTACAGTGCAGAAGGAGGCCATTCATGATTGAGAATATTTGAAGTTCCTGGAGGGAAGCAATTGCTTTCAATCCGTTGTTGCATTCGTCAGCCTCCTGAATGTCACTTTACAGAAACTCACACTCATTCAGAACTCTGTGGCTTGAATTCCATCCCGTAATACGTACCCTCACCCACGGTCATCAACTTGTTCTTCTTTCCTTAATCAACTGTATTCAAGTTCCTCACCTTTGTTTACAAACCCATCCAATGCCTAACCCCACCATGCCTTTGTTAACGTCTCCAGATTTATGCCCAAGGGAACACCTGGCCCTGTACACCCCCAGTCCTCCACTCACTCTTTCATTGGCAGAGCATTCTGAGATTAGACCTCCTCCTGAACTCTCTCATTAAACCACTTTGTCTTTGCTACTCTCTGAATGCCTCAATAAATCTGCTGTTGACCCATGTTTTAGGCCATGCATTTAGTCACTAGCGGAGGCGATGGCACAATCATAGATCATAGAATTTACAGTGCAGAAGGAGGCCATTCGGCCCATTGAGTCTACACTGGCCCTTGGAAAGAGCAACCTACTTAAGCCCACACCTTCACGCTATCCCCGTAACCAAGTAATCCCACCTAATCTTTTTGGATGCTAAGGGCAATTGATCATGGCCAATCCTCCTAACCTACCCATTTTTGGACAACGGGAGGAAACTGGAGCACCCGGAGAAAACCCACGCAGACATGGGGAGAACGTGCAGACTCCACACAGACAGTGACCCAAGCCGGGAATCGGACCTGGGACCCTGGAGCTGTGAAGCAATTGTGCTAACCACTGTGCTACCGTGCTGCCCCATATCATATTGTCACTGGGCTGGTAATCTAGAGGCCCAGGTTAATGTTCAAATCCCAACGTGGCAACTGATGGAATTTGAATTCAATAAATATTTGGAATTAAAAGCCTAACGATGACTATAAGACCATTGTCGATTGCCGTAAAAACCCACGCATTAAGGGAAGGAATCTGCCATCCTTGCCTGGTCTGGCCTTTATGTGAACCTAAATCCACAGCATTGTGGTTGACTCTTAAATGCCGTTCTGAAATGACCTTGCAAGTCACTCAATTCAAGAGCAGTTAGGGATGGACAATAAATGCTGGCCCAGCCAGAACCGTCCACATCCCATGAATGAACAAAAAGAAAATGCCTGGTTCCATTACTTCTGTATGTCATACGCTAGTCATACTACAGATATTGGACTCAAAGTGTTTCTGTCTCTATAGATGCCGCCAAACCTGCTGAGCATTTTCAGCACTTTCCATTTTTATTTACTATATTAATGCAAGATGTTTGTCAGGACCAGAAATCCATTATTTAATCATGATCATGGCTGTGAGCACCAAGGGTAGATGCTATAGAGTCATAGAGTGATACAGCACAGAAAAGGCCCTTCAGCCCTGTTGGCTTGATAATGGAGGCTCATTTACATGAGTTACAAGAGGAACGGCCAGGGTCCAACTCGATGATGACCTCAACCTGTAAGGACAGGGATCGCTTATATGGAAAAGGCTATTTCTTGTAACCAGCTCAGGAATAATAAGGTGGAGTTGGATCTCAATCAAATGGAAGAAGCAAAATAAGAACTGCAAAGATGGAAGCCAGATGTTTGAAGAAATTAAAACGCAGGGGTAAAGTAAGAAAAATAAAATGCTTGTGTTACGCTGTAAGGTTCCTGCTGGCCTGATTATTCCAGGAAATGTTGAAACCCCATTTAAATCCAAAAAGACATTCAGTTGTTTTTTCAACATTTAAGTACGGGTGTGCAGTCCCTGAAATGAGAAAACGATTCCACCTCCCTCCATTTCGCTGACCAAGTCTACCTCAGATAACCCAGTCCACAAAGCTCGAGGTTAAGTGAAGGTCTCAGTTATCAGCAACTGCTAATGTGCTAGGCAGAGGCTGCAGCAATGAGGAACTCCATTCACAAGTGGCTATGGGGGTTAGCTCACCCAGGAACGCAATATTACAAAAAACTGCCTTCTCGCCTTGATGAATGCTAAAGTAAGGTGCTCTTATCATCTTGCGTATGGCATGGTTCAAGCTGTGCTTAGAGGCTTCGCCTGCTTGTAGAGTTTCAAAATCCCTCTTCCTGCTGACAAAAAACATTTGCTTTCAACAAGGTCATAATTATTCATGAAATGCTGCAAAGCAGAATGAAAGATAAGGCTGTGATATCAGCATCCGCCACTAAAATGCATCATCATTCCGAATTAATAGGGTAACGGCAGGAGCATAAATGGGATGGTATAGTGGCATTTCTCAGTTCTTTATTCAGAAACCTAAGCAAAGGATTTGAGCAACATTGGTACAATAAAAACCACAGCCAGGGACATAAGTGAACATACTTTTGGAATCTTGAATTGAAGGCTCCAGCAGTATCATAATGGAATACTTTGTTCTACATACACAGCTCTGCAATAAGGATTGGAGTTCAGGAGGCACAGCCGCTACAAGAGACGTGCCATCAAATAAGGAAGAATTGAGTTAAGATGAGACAGAGTGAGAAGGAGGAGGTGCAGTGCAGTATAATGTCTGTTACCCAGATAGGACAGGGAGCAGTTGACGTCTCAACATGTTTGTTGACCTGCTCAATAAACCCACCCAACAACTGACAAGAAGCCCTGTGCATTAATATTCCTGTTACCCCCCCTTCACACCCCCTTTGTTTTACACTAAGGAACAGTCACCTATTCAGCCCACCTCTATATCGATGACATTCTGACAAGGCAGACTAATCAACTGCCAGGAAAACAGACCATACACCAACTTCCCAAATGCCAGAAAGTTGAAGAATTAGTTTACAGACCGAAGATTGAATGAACATCTCTTGATGCCCAAATGCTCAACATGTAGTACTTTTCTGAATAGGTTTCCCTTTTCTCCATTCGTACAGGATGTGACATCACTGATGATCACAGATGACCGGAGGATGATGAGGGTGTGTGTTAGTCCTCCTCCTACAGCAAAGCCTGGTCTCCAGCTGTCTCAGAATTTCCTGCTACCTCAACCCCACCCCACCCACCAAATGAATTTCGGGACCTGGAACGCCAGGGCTCTCATGGACAACCCCAACAGCAACAGCCCGGGAACTCGGACGTCACAACATTGACAGAACTGCTCTGAGCAACACGACTGATAGGAGATGGCCAGCTTAAAGAACAAGGTGGTCGATACACCTTCTTCTGGAAAGACAAAGTAGAAGAAGAACGCCGTCTCTACAGGGTGGGCTTTGCCATAAAAAACAAACTGTTCGGACATCTCAACGGACCCCTCTGCAGATTGAGCGAATGATTCATCACCCTACGGCTCACTCTGGCCCAGAATAAGCACATCACAGCCGTCAGTGTCTACGTCCCAACCTTAGATGCAATGGAGAGACAAAAGAGGCATTCTATTTAGGCAGCACAGTAGCACAATGGTTAGCACAGTTGCTCCACAGCTCCAGGGTCCCAGATTTGATTCCCAGCTTGGGTCACTGTCTGTGAGGAGTCTGCACGTTCTCCCCGTGTCTACGTGGGTTTCCTCTGGGTGCTCCGGTTTCCTCCCACAGTCCAAAGATGTACAGGTAAGGTGGATTGGCCATGATAAATTGCCCATAGTATCCAAAACAAAAAGGTTATCTGGGGTTACTACGTTACGGGGATAGGGTGGAGGCGTGAGCTTATGTAGGGTGCTCTTTCCAAGGGCTGGTGTAGACTCAATGGGCCGAATGGCCACCTTCTGCAATGTAAATTCTCTGATTCTGTTCCAGCCTTGACCAATTGCTCTCCTGTATCCCAAAGGGAGACAAGCTGATTCTCCTCAGCAATTTCAATGCTAGAGTCAGGAATGATGCAAATCTTTGGAAAGACGTAGGGAAAACAAATGCCAACGGAGTCCTCCTCTTGACAAAATGTTTAGAACATGACCTGGTTATCACAAACTCTGTTCTGCCCGAGAGACAAGTAGAAGATCTCATGGCAACAACCCTGCTCCAAACATTGGCACCTAATAGACTATATCATCGTCCGGGCAAGGGACTGCAAAGCCGTCAGCATCAACCGCACAATGAGCAGAGTTGCCGACTGCTGGACTGACCACTGACTAATCCTCTCTACCATCTCCATCACCCTGCCCCAAACCGACACAGACAGAAGGAACTCTGCCGCAGGAGACTCAACATCGCTGGACTCAAAGATCCCAAGAAGATGGAGCTACTCAGTCGGGGCCTCACAGCGAACCTGGCAACGACCAACAAGCCAGAGCCATAGGACGCCCATAACACCTGGTCCACCTTAAAAGCCACCAGAAGCAGCACTTGTGAGGAGACGCTCAGGCTCTCGACTAGGAAACAACATGACTGGTTCGACAAGAATCATCAGGAGATACAGGATCTTCCTGAACTGGCAGCTCCACCAAAACTCGAGTGAGAGGAAACAAGCCTCGAGGCAACTGGAGGCCGAGGTGCCACAAAGAATCCACGAACTAAAGAACAGATGGTGCGTGGAAAGAGCGCAGGAGAGTCAGTAACTCACCGACAGTCACAATAAGCTTCTTCAGCACAATCAAAACCCTCTCCATTCCTGGTACCCAGGGACCCACCCCATTGAGAGCCAGAAACGAGTGGCAGTCATCAAAAATAGAGAGGTAGCGGGCAGCACGGTGGCACAGTGGTTAGCATTGCTGCCTACGGCGCTGAGGACCCGGGTTCGAATCCCGGCTCTGGGTCACTGTCCGTGAGGAGTTTGCACATTCTCCCCGTGTCTGCGTGGGTTTCACCCCCACGACCCAAAAGATGTGCAAGATAGGTGGATTGGCCACGCTAAATTGCCCCTTAATTGGAAAAAATAATTGGGTACTCTAAATTTAAAAAAAAAGAAAAAGAAAAATAGAGAGGTAGTCAACGCCCACTGGAAAGAGCACTTTGAGGACCTCCTCAACCAAGACAAAGCCTTCGAGACAAGCGTTCTCGACATCATCCCGCAACACGCTACCCACTGCCAGCTAAACACAACCCCAGCTTGCCATGAGGTGGAACAAAACATTCGACAGCTAAAGAACAGCAAGGACTCTGGGACAGATGGAATCCTTGCAAAATAACTAAAATGCGATGGAGATGTGCTCTTGACAAGAATCCACAACCTCATCACCGCTGTCTGGAAGGAAGAGGGCATACGGATGATCTCAGAGATGCCTTAATTGTGACCAATTACAAAAAAAGAGACAGGTCCAACTATGGAATTACAGAAAGATTTCCTACTCACCCCCAATGGAAAGGTCATCGCGAGAATACTCCTCAACCGCCTCCTCCCCGTGGCTGAAGAGCTCCTCCCTGAGTCTCAGTGCAGCTTCTGCCCATCAAGAGGCTTGATGGACATGATCGTCAGCACCTGACAATTCCAGGATAAGTGCAGGGGGCAACATCAATCTCTATTCATGGCCTTCTTCGATCTCCCAAAGGCCTTTGACTCTGTCAACTGTGAGGGATTGTGGAGCATCCTCCTTACGTCATGGGCAACATGGTAGCACAGTGGGCAGCATTGCTGCTTCACAGCGCCAGGGTCCCAGGTTCAATTCCCACTTGGGTCACTGTCTGTGCAGAGTCTGCATGTTCTCCCTGTGTCTGCGTGGGATTCCTCCAGGTGCTCCGGTTTCCTCCCACAAGTTCCAAAAGACGTGCTTGTCAGGTGAATTGGACATTTTGAATTCTGCCTGTGTCCCCAAACAGACGATATAGTGTGGTGACTAGGGGATTTTCACAGGAACTTCATTGCAGTGTTAATGTAAGTCTACTTGTGACAATAATAAAGATTATTATTATTAAATTCAGCTGTCCGCAGAAATTCGTCACTATTCTCTGCCTGCTCCATGATGACATGCAAGCTGTGATCCTCACCAGCACAGATCCAGTACGTGTGCAAACTGGGGTCAAACAGGGCTGTGTCATCGCACCAACGCTCTTTTCCATCTTCCTCGCAGCAACACTCCACACCGTCACCCTGAAGCTGCCCGCTGGAGTGGAGCTAACTACCGCACCTCCGATGCCTCGAGGCCAGAACCAAGACCACCCAAACTCCGTCATCGAGCAGACCACACCTGTGTGTGGACACTCAGAGACTGAGCTACAAACCATCGCCGACACATTCACCGAGGTATCTAAGAGATTGGCCCTCAGACTAAACATCCGGAAAACAAAGGTTCTCTACCAGCCCGCTCCTGCCACACAAAACTGCCCCCAACCATTAGATCCATGGTGAACCCTTGGACAATGTGGATCATTTCCACTCCCTCAGGAATCTCCTCTCGGTGTGAGCAGACATTGACGAGAACATCGACTCCAATGCGCCAATGCAGTCTTCGGATGCCTGAGGAACAGCATATTTGAAGACTGAGACCTCAAACCCTGCAGCAAGCTCATGGTCTACAGAGCAGCCGTGGTCCCTGCCCTCCTGTACGCATCAGAAATATGGACAATGTACAGCAGACACCTCAAACCCTTGGAGAGATATCACCAATACTGCCTCTGTAAAATCCTGCAAATCCAGTAGCAGGATAGACGTACCAACGTGAGTGTCCTCTCCCAGGCCAATATCGCCAGTACCAAGGCACTGGTCATGCTCAACCAGCTGCGATGGGCAGGTCGCATTGCTCGCATGCCCAACACAAGATTCCCAAAACTCCGAGCTCCGAAATGGCAAGCGATCACTAGAAGGGCAGCACGGTAGCACAAATGGCTGGCACTGTGGCTTCACAGCACCAGGGTCCCAGGTTCGATTCCCCGCTGGGTCACTGTCTACGCGGAGTCTGCATGTTCTCCCTGTGTCTGCGTGGGTTTCTTCCGGGTGCTCCAGTTTCCTCCCACAGTCCAAAGACCTGCAGGTTGGGTGGATTGGCCAAGATAAATTGCCCTTAGTGACCAAAAGGGTTAGGAGGGGTTATTGGGTTACGGGAATAGGGTGGAAATGAGGGCTTAAGTGGGTCGGTGCAGACTCGATGGGCCAAATGGCCTCCTTCTACACTGTATGTTCTATGTATGCTCTATGTTCTGAAATGCTACAAGGACACCCTGAAAGATTCCCTAAATAAATGCAACATCCCTCCCGACACGTGGGAATCGCTTGCTTTTGAACACACAAACTGGAGAAAAAGCATCTGCGAATGCACCAATCAGCTTGAGCATTGCAGGGTGGAGCACGTGGAGGCCAAGCACAAACAGCAAAAGGAGAGAGCAGAATCCAGAACATCCCACCCACCCACCTCTTCAACAACCACCTGCCAAACTTGTGGCAGAGTCAGCGGAACAAGGCCTGGACTATTCAGTCACCGCAGAACCCACCTCCCGGAGTGTAAGCAAATCATCCTCGATCCTGAGGGACTGCCCAAGAGAGAGAGAGAGAGACATCTCATGCCATGGCATATTGCTCTTGAGAAGGTGTTGATGAACCGCCTATTTGAACATACAGAATACTGCTCCTCACTCTTGTACCCATGAGTGATGCACCTCAGGCTAGTACTCATTTGGCTAGTTCTCATGGGACTGATGCTCATTTGGGTAGCTTTGAATTGAGTGTGATTTACGACTCATGGGGCGGGATTATCTCCGCCCACTCCGGGTTGGAGAATCGCCGGGCCAGGCGCGAATCGCGCGACACAGTCCCGACGCCGGTCCGCCGATTCTCCGGTGAGCGGAGAATCGCCGCCATTGGCACTGCTGCGGTCTGCTCGGCGCCGGTTGGGGCCGCTCTACGCCACCCCCCCCCCCCCCCCCCCCCGGCAATTCTCTGCCCGGGATGGCCTGAGTGGTCGCAAAACAAATCCGAGTCCCCCCGGTCCGTCCGCGTGTGGCCTTACCCGGCGGGACCTGGGCGCGCATACATCCTTTCCGGGGCGGCCTGGTGTGGGGAGAGGGGGCGGTCTGACCCCAGGGGGGCCTCCGCTGTGGCCTGGCCCACAATTGGGGCCTACCGATCGGCAGGCTGGACTCTCGGGCTGAGGGCCTCTTTTCCTCCGCCCTGGCCCCTGTAGCCCTACGCCATGTTGTGTCGGGGCCGGCGCGGAGAAGGAAGCCACCATGCATGCGCGTAATCGCGCTGGTCGCGGTGTGCATGCGCATACCCGCGGCGCCTATTTGATGCCGGTGTCGGCAGCTGGAGCGGCGTGGGTCGCTCCAGTGCCGTGCTGGCCGCCCAAAGGGCTCAGAATCGCTGCTCCTGAGGGCATGTTGACGCCGTCGTAAAACGCGTTGACGCTTACGACGGCGTCAACACTTAGCCTCAGGATCAAAGAATCCCGCCCAGGGTCTTTTGAGACGAGAAACCTACTGCTGGGGTAGTCTGGCCTCTGCCATTTTAACTGTGGGATTGTACAGGCTGGCAGGGGCCTTCTGAATATAAATTTTACCTGCTGTTTGTAAGCAGTGATCCTCAGTATTAGACTGCCAGTGAAACCTAACAGTTGGCAAGAACATTGTCAGAGATGTCCACTTCATTTAAAATATTTTCTTTCAAGTTTCTTTCGCTGAGAGGAACAAGTATATATTTCTGGCTCCCACATGGAAACTATAGGCCTCTCCTGCCCCACCATCATCATAATCACCTCCAGCCATTCCATCCCGATATGCCACCCTCCCCATTTAAGAATTTTGGTGACTCCTGCTTTTACCAGAGGCTACAAGAGCAGGTCTCCACCAGCACCTTTAGAAGCATGCCAGCGATTGCATCTTTCCTACATCTCTGACCTTGGGTGCCTGAGTGGCATCATCAGTCACCTTTTCAAGTCATACCCGTTGTCATCCGGCAACTGTTTATCGAGGCGAGCTGGAGCTGCCACCAGCCTTTGCAATTGTGAGTGGCGCAGTATGCAGGCATCATGGGAACTGACAGGGAAACTCGCACAAACGTGCAGAATCTGGGTCCTGTAGTTGCACACTGTCTGAACATTCATGGAGTAATACCACTTCCTATTGACAAAGGTGCCGGATGGTCAGCTGGCACTTTCATAGCCACATAAAATCCCTATAGTGCGGAAAGAGGCCATTCAGCCCATTGAGTCTGCACTGACCCTCCAATAGTGCTGCCTAATCCAGGCCCACTACCACGTCCTATCCCCCAAACCCACCTAACCTTTGGACACTAAGTGGCAATTTAGCATGGCTAATCCATCTAACCTGCACATTGTTGGACTGTGGGAGAAAACCGGAGCACCCAAAGAAAATTACGCAGACACACGGGGAGAGCATGCCAACTCCATAGTCAGTCACCTAAGGCCAGAATTGAACCTGGGTCCCTGGGGCTGTCGGGCAGCAATGCTGATAACTGTGCCGCTGTACCACCCTGGGTGCAATCAATGGCACCCTGGTGCGAGGGACCCCTGATTCAATCAGCTTGGCTTGCTTAGTCCATCCTGAAATTAATGAAGGTCATTATCCTTCTGTACAGAGAGTCAGTGACCAGCTTAATGCAGCTATACACATCTGACTGGGAGACTCCATAAAGATCATCACTGAGTCTTAAGGGCTACAGTGACCTTGAGAGCCACAAACTTTGGGTGTCCACCCACATAGTTGGAAGTTATCTCTGGCTCAATCATCAAGCGATGGTTTCCGTTGAGAGGCAGGGTTTCCTGCAGCACTGGACCTCTGTCATGTTACGCTGGCTGCATCGTGGCCTGTAGACCCCGGCAGATAGATAATTGCGTCTTCTGCAGTTGGCCAACTCTCCTGGCCCTTCCTGCTGGCTCTGGACACCCTGTGCCTGCGCCTCTCCTCTGAAGTAATTCCTGCATCCACCTGGCCTGCTCTCTCCCCAGCTCCTCTCTTTGTCATAGGAGGAGGTGCACCCTGCTGAGTAAACAATACCCATCTGCTGATATGCAAATGGAGCCGACCTTTGCACTGTATATGCCAATGGGATAAAAGTCTCAGAGATCTTACCAGATTAAAATGTCCTGACAAGTCCAGAGCATATGCAAAAACTTCACAAGAAAGCACAGAAAACAGTCACAAATCTCCAGTTTAACCCCACATCAAACTCTATCACCTGCCAACTCAGTCTGCTTTGTTCCTGCCTCCTTTTATCCCACCCTTGGATGACAAAAACGCAAAACCGGATTGGCTGTCTGCCCATCTTGCGCGTGCACTGACCTGAAACCAGACAGGCAACATAAAATTCAAGTTAATTGTACTTTTAATCCTTTTAACTAGCTGCTTAATTGTTGGCGGGAACACATCTGATTTGCTCTCGCCAACCGAAATATCGTGCAGGTGTGTGATGATGCCAGGATGCATGGCCAACGTCTTCCCATGGGCTTCTGGGTCGAGCGCGTACCTGCACTTTTAATGTAAAATTCTGGCCCATGTCTTATCGGGAAGTCTTAGGAGTGTCAGGTTTTATAAATGGTTATAATTCAAACTGTCTGTCTAATTGCAAGACTAAATGGAACTGAGGGTCTACAGGATTGCAAATTAGCATTTCTACCTGGATTCAAGGCTCATGTGATTCTCATTGCCATTGAAGTATCAGGTTACAAGGTTTCTTGCGATATCAGCATATCAGTGGGGCTTTAGTGACCCAAATGAGTCTGCATGAAGCTGATAGAGAGAGAGAAAGATAGAGAGCAAGTGATAGAGGCAGCTACTCCTGCACCTGAAGCAGAGGAAATGCTTGATTTGATTTGATTTATTATTGTCACATGTATTAGTATACAGTGAAAAGTATTGTTTCTTGCATGCTGTACAAACAATGCATACCGTACATAGGGAAGGAAGAAGAGACAGCGGAATATAATGTTACAGTTATAGCAAGGTGTAGCGAAAAGATCAACTTAATACGAGGTAGGTCCATTCAAAAGTCTGATGGCAGTAGGGAAGAAGCTGTTCTTGAGTCGGTTGGTACGTGACCTCAAACTTTGGTATCTTTTTCCTGACGGAAGAAAGTGGAAGAGAGTATGTCCGGGGTGCGTGGGGTCCTTAATTATGCTGGCTGCCTTTCCAAGGCAGCGGGAATTGTAGACAGATTCAATGGATGGGTTTGCGTGATGGATTGGGCTACATTTACGACCGTTTGGAGTTTCCTGCGGTGTTGGGCAGAGCAGGATCCATACCAAGCTGTGATACAACCAGAAAGAATGCTTTCTGTGGTGCATCTGTAGACGGTGGTGAGAGTCGTAGGTGACATGCCAAATTTCCTTAGTCTTCTAAGAAAGTAGAGTCGTTGGTGGGCTGTAGTGTCGGCATGTGAGGACCAGGATGTTAGTGATCTGGACACCTAAAAATTTGAAGCTCTCGACCCTTTCTACTTCGTTCCCATTGATGTAGACAGGGGCATGTTCTCCACTACGCTTCCTGAAGTCGATGACAATCTCCTTCGTTTTGTTGACATTGAGGGAGAGATTATTGTCGTTGCACCAGTTCACCAGATTCTCTATCTCACTCCTGTATTCTGACTCGTTGTTGTTTGAAATCCGACCAACTACTGTGGTGTCATCAGCAAATTTGAAAATCGAGTTGGAGGGGAACTTGGCCACACAGTCATAGGTGTATAAGGAGTCTAGTAGGGTTTATGATCCTTGCTGATTCTTAGAATACAGGTCGGAGTGCATACTCAGCTTGAAGAGGGTTTTGAGGACTGAAAGGAGGGCTAGCAAGAGGAATCTCCAATGAAGCTCTCACAGTGCAAGTCAGTTCTGGGATTAGAAGGTAGCCGGCTGTGAAAGGAAAAAAGAAGCAGGTCACCTTGAGTGCAGAATAACTGGTTCTGGGAGAATAAATATCTACTTCAGTGATAGTATAAGGTATAACCCTGTTGCGGGATTTTTGCTTGTCTAAAGGTCACGCAGGAGATCTTTTCTGTAGTTTAATGTATAATTTATAACTTTCCTATGAGTGTTTTGTTAATGTTTGCATTTTGTTTGTTTGTTGCAGTAAGCGTCTTAAAACCTGAACTCTTCCATGTCTGTCAGTGGCAATTAAAATATCTTTTTAAAAGACATTGGTCTCCACAGGCATTGTCGCAGATGTATCTGCTACATGATCATGAGGTTTTGGAGTTAAAATTATCCAGCCTCACTCCACAAAGGTCATGAGTGCCTCCTGCCCATGTCAAATCCCAAATTCAGACCCCAGCTTCAAATCAGGACCATCACTTCTCCGGTATCTGCTATTTCCTGGGTGATTTTTAAAAATCCTGCAGACCATAAATGGAATACAATTCTTCCCCAAATCCCGGGCTGGATTCTCCGTTTCAGTAGCTAAGCGTCGGTGTCAATGGAGCATGTGTGGTCTTTTACGACCACAAAATTGGTGTGAAACCCTCACCAATTCTGGGACCAGTGAGGGGCTACCACCGGTGGCGAGTGAAACCTCGGCCTCCCGCGGTGAAAACAGCCGAGTCCTGGGCCGTGCATGCGCACGGCTGACGATCTGCAGCCGTTACGCCGAAAAACATGGCGCTGGCCTTGCATGGATCCTACAGCACACTCCCTGGTCACCCTGCACCATTCCCCCCAGCCCTTGCAGGAGCCCCCAGACCAGTGGTATGAATCCCGGCCAAGGGTGGCAGCGCTGGACACAGACCGCAGCCGCCACGCCGGGTTCTTGCACAGTTGAGAGCACACGTGTCCCACACCATCGGGAACTCGGCCCATCAGGGGGCGGAGCACCGTGGATGGACCGGCCAGTAACGTACCAAAGCCGTTCCAATGGCATGCGGCACGATGATGCCATTTCCGAGGGGGCGGAGCATGGCTGACGGGCATCAAACCGGTGCCGGCCCCGATTTCCGCGTCGCAGTCCATTCTCCGCCCAATCGCCGAACACGATTTCAGCGTCAGGCAACGGAAAATCCCGCCCCCCCCATCTTTTGACTTTAGTCACAAAATGCTCACTTTCGTCAGATGGGAATTTCTTTTTTTTAATGTAAATTTAGTGTACCCAATTCATTTTTTCCAATTAAAGGACAATTTAGATTGACCAATCCACCTACTCTACACATCTTTGGGTTGTGGGGGCGAAAGCTGGGACCTCGGCGCCGTGAGGCTGCAGTGCTACCCACTGAGCCACCGTGCTGCCCATCAGATGGGAATTTCTAACAGCTGCCTGGGCGCAGACCAAATTTGGTTCGAGCTGTTAGCAGGAACTGATTTTTCATTGTTTGGAGCTCCAGTACGTCACATCTGCACTTGGAAATTAGACAGGGTGCAACGGACTTTAAAATCAGACTCGGCACAGAAGGAAATTGATAAAAGAAATGTGTGAAGCAAACTTTTGAATGATAAAATTGAGGCAGGGCACATTCAGACCGTACACAACGTGGTGATAGGAAACATTCACAAACCTCTTTTCAGTCAAGTTCCTATTGCCGAGTCATCTTGATACACACCAGCTCAGAGCTTTGTTTAGACAACAGCCCTTAGCAACCAATCGTTCTCATTCCAACATAATGGATATCTATAATGCTTAATATGTACTCTGACTGTTATTATGCAATTATTCCTGGCAAACAGCTGGCAATTAGAAATTCAGTAATTGCACAATGATTGCACCATTCTGACCAGGAGCAATAGCAGGGCCTACTAGGACAGAGCCTGAGGCCTGGATGAGTAAGGATAACTGCCAAACTCACAAAGGGGGCCACGGAGGTATTTCTCCAGTCGGTCTTGAGGCAAAGCCTGGCATTCCCCCTCGCAAGCAAATCTTCAGCCCAACGTTCACGTCCTCTTCAGGGGCAGCTGACATTGTAAGAAGATTTGAGAATTTCAAAGTGTTCTTTGTCTGTAACGAAAGCAATAGGAATGTCTGCTGCTGCTGCTGTCCTTTTAATATATACCAGCACATGAAAGATGTACACGGGTTGATCATTCATTTAAACTGCTACAAATCGACAAGGGAAACAAAACAACTCACAGTAACATTTTGCAATGACACAGCATCTGGGGCAGCATGGTAACACAAGTGGTTAGCACTGTGGCTTCACAGTGCCAGGGTCCCAGGTTCGATTCCCGGCCTGGGTCACTGTCTGTGCTGAGTCTGCACGTTCTCCCCGTGTGTGCGTGGGTTTCCTCCGGGTGCTCCGGTTTCCTCCCACAGTCCAAAGATGTGCAGGTTAGGTGGATTGGCCATGCTAAATTGCCCTTAGTGTCCAAAATGATTAGGAGGGGTTATTGGGTTACAGGAATAGGGTGGAAGTGAGGGGTTAAGTGGGTCGGTGCAGACTCGATGGGCCGAATGGCCTCCTTCTGCACTGTATGTTCTTTGTTCTATGTTATATGATCCAGACACTGAATGCTGCTGCTCTTCTACCCTGCGAGGCATTTCAAACTCTGCCTAAACTGGTCCTCACCCAGCATTGGCATTCGTGTACTGGATGGTGGCTGGTGGCAGGAAATCTATCTGGATTTCTCCTCTCCTACAGAGAAAAATTTAGAACTCAACATCCCTACGTGCAGTCCATTACACCTGTCTGTGTTAACTTTCATCTGCTTGCCTCTGACCTTTTTCCTTATCAACAGTCATTTTGCATGTCCCTGGCTGCCTCCTCAGATACAATCGATATCAGCTGAGAATTTGAGCTTCTGAATCTGTGCTCGGTCGTGTAAGTTAGAAGCAGGGTGGGGTCCCCAAGATCAATCCCTGACAATGTCCATCCAGCACTTTCCCCAACTCTGCCACCTGTCCTCCAGAAAGTACCCACTGCCTCATACAGCCAATTCCTCCTCAGTAAATTTGCAGATGATACGAAGATTGGTGGAGTTGTGGATAGTGAGGAGGGCTGTTGTCGGTTTCAAAGAGACATAGATAGAATGCAGAGCTGGGCTGAGAAGTGGCAGATGGAGTTTAACCCTGACAAGTGTGAGGTTGTCCATTTTGGAAGGACAAATATGAATTTGGAATACAGGGTTAATGGTAGGGTTCTTGGCAATGTGGAGGAGCAGAGAGATCTTGGGGTCTATGTTCATAGATCTTTGAAAGTTGCCACTCAAGTGGATAGAGCTGTGAAGAAGGCCTATGGTGTGCTAGCATTCATTAGCAGAGGGATTGAATTTAAGAGCCGTGAGGTGATGATGCAGCTGTACAAAACCTTGGTCAGGCCACAATTGGAGTACTGTGTGCAGTTCTGGTCACCTCATTTTAGGAAGGATGTGGAAGCTTTGGAAAAGGTGCAAAGGAGATTTAGCAGGATGTTGCCTGGAATGGAGAGTAGGTCATACGAGGAAAGGTTGAGGGTGCTAGGCCTTTTCTCATTAGAACGGAGAAGGATGAGGGGCGACTTGATAGAGGTTTATAAGATGATTAGGGGAATAGATAGAGTAGACAGTCAGAGACTTTTTCCCCGGGTGGAACACACCATTACAAGGGAACATAAATTTAAGATAAATGGTGGAAGATATAGAGGGGATGTCAGAGGTAGGTTCTTTACCCAGAGAGTAGTGGGGGCATGGAATGCACTGCCTGTGGAAGTAGTTGAGTCGGAAAAGTTAGGGACCTTCAAGCGGCTATTGGATAGGTACATGGATTAGGGTAGAATAATGGAGTGTAGGTTAACTTCTTAAGGACAGCACGGTAGCATTGGGGATAGCACAATTGCTTCACAGCTCCAGGGTCCCAAGTTCGATTTCGACTTGGGTCGCTGTCTGTGTGGAGTCTGCACATCCTCCCCGTGACTGCGTGGGTTTCCTCTGGGTACTCCGGTTTCCTCCCACAGTCCAAAGATGTGCAGGTTGGGTGGATTGGCCATGAAAAATTGTCCAAATTTCTATGATTAACCTAGGACAAAAGTTTGGCGCAACATCGTGGGCCGAAGGGCCTTTTCTGTGCTGTATTTCTCTATCTATCTATCTCTATTTTTAGGTTTTATGCTGAATCCAAATGATTACAAGCCAGAGTAGCAGCCTGTCTGCCAACTGTTCACTGATTTGATATTAGGTTTAGCGGGTTGCTAGGACAACCAGTCCTGAGTACAGGTTTTCTGCAGCAAGCAGGAAACTTAAAGTAAACTTGCTGGATGCTGGGCCGACCTAGAAAAACAACCCTTTCTGACAATAGCGAATGCAGCGAGCTTACAGTTGCTATGAAAACAGGAAATGCTGGAAAAACTCAGCAGGCCTGCCAGCATCTGTGGAGAGAGAAACAGAGTTAACATTTCAAGTCTGTATGACTCTTGCGAGCTGAAGAGAGGGAGCAACGTGATGGATTTTATACTGTTTAAGAGGAGGTGGAGCAAGTGGAAGAAACCAAGTCAGGGACAGGTGGGAGCTCAGGAGAGATTTGACTAAAATGGCATGGACATAATAATAATATAATAATCTTTTATTGTCACAAGTGTGGTTACTGTGAAAAGCCCCTAGTCGCCACATTCCGGCGCCTGTTTGGGTAAGCTGGTACGGGAATTGAACCGTGCTGCTGGCCTTGTTCTGCATCACAAACCAACTGTCTTGCCCACTGAGCTAAACCAGCCCAAAACAAAGGGAGTGTTAATGGTAGCGTTAAAGACTAAAGAAGGTGCTAATAGTGGCAAAAGGTGAGGTAGCGGAAAGTGTTAATAGCAGAACAGAGGTCAGCGCTCTGCGAACGTTCAGGGGGAGAGGCCATGGTCTGAAGTTGTTGAACTCCATGTTACGTCCAGAAGTCAGTAAAGTGCCTAGTCAGAAGAGCTGGTCCTGTTCCTTCAATTTGTGTTGGACTTCACTGGAACATTGCAGTAGGCCAAGAACGGACACGTGGGCGTGGGAGCAAGGTGCTGCACTGAAATGGCAAGCGGCGGGAAGGTCGGGGTTCTGACTGTGGACTGAGTGAAGGCGTTCCGCAAAGTGGTCACCCAGTCCTTGTGTCGCATCCTTCACACCCATCAAATTTATCCCTCTCTTCAGCTCTTAAGAAGAGTCGTTGAGATTTGCAACATCAATTCTGCTTCTCTCTCCTCAGGTGCTGCTGGACCTGTTGAGTTTCGCCAACATGTCTATTGTTGTTTCAGATTTCCAGCATCTGCAGTATTTTGCTTTTATTTTAGTTTACAGTTTCCACATGCGCAAGGCTCAGCCTGACGCAGCTAAAGGTGGTACATAGAGCCCACTTAACAAGAACCCGTATGAGTAGGTTCTTCCCAGAGGTGAAGGACAGATGTGAATGGTGCCAAAGAGGCCCGGCCAACCACGCCCACATGTTCTGGTCTTGCCCCAGACTTGTGGAGTACTGGACAGCCTTCTTCGAGGCCGTTTCCAAAGTGGTGGGGGTGAGGATGGAGCCATGCCCGATAGTGGCGGTCTTCGGGGTTTCAGACCAGCCAGATCTATTCCTGGGGAGGAGGGCGGACGCCTTTGCCTCCCTGATTGCCCGCCGTAGAATCCTGTTCGGCTGGCGGTCAGCAGCACCACCCAAAGCCGCAGACTGGCTGTCCGACCTCTCGGAATCTCTCCAAATGGAGAAAATCAAATTCGTCATCCGAGGGTCAGACGGCGGCTTCCACAGAACGTGGGAGCCATTCACCCAATTGTTCCGGGACCTGTTTGTGGCCAACGAACAAGCAGAAGAATAGCCAGGTAGCCAAGAATCAGGGGAAAGTAGCCGAGGCGGGGGAGGGAGGGATAGACCGGGAGAGGGGGGGGGGGGGGGAGGGACAGCTAAATCTAAGAGGAAGGAAAGGGGAACCACAGGGCTGGGGGGGGAGGGCAGAAGCGGGGAGAGGGGTGGGGGGGGGGGGGCAGAGGGGAGAGTCAGGGAACAATAGAGGAGAGCCAGGGAAATGTTAACAAACTTGACATCCACAGGAACAGAGAAAATGGGGAAGACGGGAGGGCCGCAGAAGCGGAAGTGCGCACGAGACGACGACGTCAGCGAATTCCGTCCGGAAGAAGCAAGGGCCAACACCACGAATGGATGCCTACATATGTGTGTAAATAACTTTGCCAAGGGTACAGAGCTGCCGCTGTTGGACGGGGGCACAATACCGTCCGCTGACTTCGCGGGGAAAATTAACACTTCAGCAGCAGCAGCGACCCATTGGGGGGGGGAGTGCCCTGATGGGAGGGGGTGGGAGGACTGAGGCGCGTGGGGTAACATCTAGTGGATTGCTGATGTATACTCTCTTGTTGCACGATGTTAATGTTCACTGATTTGCTGTGTTAAGATTATTACTATTTAATATGGAAAATTTTGCAAAACCTTAATTAAAAAAAAACAGCAGCAGCAACCCGGGGGGGGGGGGGGGGGATATCTTTTCCTTTTTGAAAGGGTCGCATGCTCTATCCTGTTTTGAATTGGGTGTTAATTTGCTAAACTGTTTATCGTTTAGAGGGTTAAGTTGTTCTGTTCTGTTGGCATGTTGCCCTTCTTTCTTTGTACTATTTTCCTTTTTGGAGGGTTTTGTAAGCTTATTGAAAACTTTGAATAAATACATTTAAAAAAAAAAAATTTTAGTTTACAGTTGCCGGTGGCTGCCTCACGTATTGGGAGTCTGTTCCTCCAGCACTACCAACAAATCCTGATCTCAACACAAGAGTTGCCATGAAGCTCTAAAATTTCGGGACACCATTTTGTGACGCTTCCACAATCCGCGGGGGAAGTCATTTCACCAAAAAAGCCAAAGAGGTTGGGGTCACTTGACAAAAAGCCCTTAACATCCAGTGAATTACTTTGTAAAGCACAGTCATTGTTACACAGTCAAACACAACAACCAATTGTACAACAGCAAGGTGCTTCTGACCAAGGCACACCAGCAGCACGGTTCGATTCCCATAACAGCCTCCCCGAACAGGCGCCGGAATGTGTCGACTAGGGGCTTTTCACAGTAACTTCATTTGAAGCCTACTCGTGACAATAAGCGATTTTCATTTTCATTTTCAAACAGCAAGGTCCCACCAAGAACAACTGAGTAAAAGTCAGTTAAGAGTTTTTTTGATGGTGAAGGTTAAGAAAATATCGTTGACCGAGACACAGGCAGGGCCCTCTGCCTTTTACAAAAAAATGATCAGATAGGATCTTTTTGAGTCCATCTGGACAGGTAGTGACAGTCACAACTTAATGTCACATCCAATAGGCTACCGTGACAAAGGAGCACCCCCTCAGTACAGCACGAAAGGGATATTCTGGATTGTGTGCTCAAATCCTGGATTACAGTGTTAAACAACTGAGTAAAGTAATAGGGATGGAGGCCTAACATCATGAATCTCTTCCAGGCCGCATTATAGTGGATAGGTGGTTCCCAGGTACAAATCATGGGAACATTGATCTTTTACTTCCTGTAAAACTGGCAGGTAAGCTTTATTTCCAACATTTTGGTGTGTGGATTTTGCAAAGCTTCTTGCTTTGTCAATCCCACAAAGTGCTGCCTCACTGTGGATTATATCTTGTTCTACACAACTCATGCTTATCCTGTTGGCTTTTCCTTGATTAGTGTAGCCCTGGATTATGCTTCGATCTACCCTGTGGGCCCTATCTTGACCTTGCGGCCCTATTTCACCCTGCAAGTCCTGCCTTGTTCCAGCCGCTGTATAAAAATGGCTCTTCCCCAAAAACCTTTGTTTTCCCCAAGATTACCTCAGAGGTCACATGATTCTGGCAAGCCACAGTACACAAGAGGCAGCAGTGGACAAAGTTATTTCTCCAAACATACCCCTATTCATAAAAGGGGAAAAAAAGTTTCACGCACCAATATCTGCGGTCCCAAGGTACCCGCATCCACAGTCTATAAGGAAAGTAATTGGCCGGGATTTTCCGGCCGTTCCCTCCGGCGGGATCTTCCAGTCTCACCGACAGCGAACTCCTGCCGTGGGTTTCCTGGTGAGGGGGGTCAGTCCGACGAGAAACCCCGTTGATAATGGTAGGAGCAGACGATCCCGCCACTAGCCAACGGCTGGCCAACTCCCTCCTCTCAAAATATTCCGTGGGGAACGCGGAAAATCCCGCCCATTACACGTGAATAGAAAATTGTTCCTTCCAGTCCCGGCTCATCCAACTGTCTCGCTCATTGGTCACATTGGGCAGCCGCTAAGCAAATCTCTGAAAGAGAAGAATCGGAACAAAAATTATCTGTATTTCAGAAACAAAATTGAGGTTTTAAGGAAAGCAGGAATTTCTGAGCATAAGTACAGCTATATCAGCAATACATTGTTATACTAAAATAAATAATAGAAACAACCAGCGTTTGAAAGGGTGAGTGAGTGTGAGTGTTCATGTGTCTATGTGTTGGTGTATGGCGGTAAGAGTGAGCGAAAAACGTAAGACTGGGGGTAAAGCAGTCTCTCACTCACTCCCACCCACACTCATTCACACACCCACCCACACACCCACCCACACTCGTTCACTCACTCTCGCCCACACTCTCTCATTCACACCCACCCAGACTCACTCACACCCACCCACACACGCTCATACACACTCACTCACTCTCACCCACACACACACACTCGCTCACTCCTGTGATGATATTCAGGCACACACATAATGATATACAGACAGGCAGCTAAGGAGCACAGAGAACACAACATGACCAATGAGCAGGCAGGACACTCAGGGGTGGTATCTCACTATAAAAGGTACGAGGCACTCACACTCCGCCTCTCCACTGATGAACATCTACAGAGTGAGTCAGGGTGTATGTACAATATCACACCTCCAGCATGTGGCTTAGAGCTAGTCTGGTTCAGTCAGACAGAGTAACCACACTTAGGTGAGCAGAGAGTCGAACTCATAGAGCACTGTGCTAACTGTGCTACTGGTTCAATAAATCAGATTGAACTAACTTCAAGGTCTGGAGTATCTTTTGGTTAAAGCTGCATCAAGTTGCAGCCTGTGTTATCCCAGAGTACATAACACATCAACTCCCACCAACACACATTCCCTCACTCACTCTCACCCACCCACGCACACTCGCTTACTCACTCCTACACACATCCACACACACTCTCTCACTCTCACACTTGCTCACTCACACATACCCACACACACTCGCTTACTCACTCCCACACACACATACCCACCCACACTCACTAACTCCCACTCACACACACATTCACTTGCTCCCACCCACCCACACTTGCTCACTCACTCCCACCAAACACACACCCACCCACACTCACTCACTACCACCCACACACACTCAATCTCACCCACACACACTCGCTCACTCACTCCCACTCGCACTCACCCGCTCACTAACTCCCACCCACACACACTCGCTCACTCACCATCACTCGCACCCACACTCGCTCACTCACTCTCACTCGCACCCACACTCGCCCACTCACTCTCACCCACACACTCGCTCACTCACTCTGCACTGTAAGTTCTATGATAATCTATGGTAAGTTCTATGATCTATGAGCAGCGAGCCAGATGCAGAGATTGGTATTGCTGTCATCAGCACACACATACACAATAAGATATCGTCAATCAAATTTCCATGGACGCTGGTGGACGCTCGGGATTACTTTACCTAATGAGTCATTGAGTGGTAATATTTTCTATTTCAAAGACATCAATAACATTCCTGCAACCACAGGACAAGTTAAGAAGTATACCAGAAATAATCCTGTACTGTCAGAGGTTATGGACAAGGCACTTTGTGGCAAGACCGTGGAAGAGTTGAAGCCTGTTGTTATCCGAAGACTCAAACTGTCCATACAAACTGGTTGTCTCGTCTGGGGAATGAGAGTCATCATTCCGCCATTGTGAAGGAAAAATGTCCGAAACCAACTTCATGAAGGGGAATACCGGTGTATGGCCCAAGCATCATTTGGGATAGGAAGGACGAAGGAAATAGGCCGAAGCTGTTTTTTGGTGGCCAGGGCTCGAATGTGAAATCGAGGAGAAGGCAGGTATGTGATTGGCTTGCGTTAAGATTCTAAATCAACTTCCACCAATGCCATCACAGCCATGGGAATGGCCAGAAGGACAATGGCAAAGATTCATGCTGGTTATGCCGGAGCATTTGGAGGATGAATGTTTTTCGTTGTGGTAGACGGACACTCGAAATAATCTGAAGTCACCATTATGAGGACTACGTCCTCCGAGAGAACAATGGAAAGGCTGGATGCGAATTTTTTTACAAGATTTGGTTATCCTGAACAACTTGTTAACGACAATGGGCCACAGATCATTTCGCAAGAATTCCACAAATAATCTAAATGTGTCACTGCTTTAGATTACCTATCAAAGGAACACGTTTTATTCTTGAAGACTAGGCGTTTTTTTTAAAAAAGCACGTGTAATTTGATTTGTTTGCATTGTACTTGGTCAGAAATCTGACATTATGCAAGAATATCATTCTGTGCCGACGTGAACAGGGTGCAGCGGCAACTGAATTGGTCATATAATATTAAGCAGGGCTGAAAATCTACTAAAACCACAGAATAACCTGAGGGTGTATTTACCAATAAAACTGTCTCTCTCCATCCTCTGAATTCGGTGTTCTCTTGGTCACATGACAGAATACTGAAAAACATTTGGTTCCACAGGTTTTAGCTACATGGAACTCCAAGGGCTGGTTTTGAATTTGGATAATGACAGAAGGTCAGTGACCCTTGATGCGATTCCGGCTTTATTTTTCTTTCCATTAAACGCAACAGAGTAAGGATCTGCCCATTTTCCGCCACCATCCAGAGTTAATTCAAAAGTCAGTCATGGATCAGCAGAAACAATCTCACCTCTGAGGCAAAAGGTTGCAGAATCTCGCTCCACTCCAGGGACTTGAGCACATTGTGTAAGCAGACACTTCAGCATAGTACGGAGGGAGTATTTTTTTTTTACATAGAATTGACAGTGCAGAAGGAGGCCACTCGGCCCATCGAGTCTGCACCGGCTCCTGGAAAGAGCACCCTACCCAAGGTTAACACCTCCACCCTATCCAAATAACCCAGTAACCCCACCCAACACAAAGGGCAATTTTGGACACTAGGGGCAATTTATCATGGCCAATCCACCTAACCTGCATACCTTTGGTCTGTGGGAGGAAACCGGAGTACACATGGGGAGGATGTGTAGACTCCGCACAGACAATGACCCAAGCTGGAATCAAATCCGGGAGCTGTGAAGCAATTGTGCTATCCACAATGCTACCATGCTATTGTTCCATTGGAGATGCTGAGGGAGATTTTATGGAGCCCACAACGGCGGGAAACGTGGCATGTTGGTGGATTTGAAATTTTGGTTTCCCCAATGAACCGAGAAAGTCAGTGGCGTGTTTGTGACGCATCAAGCATCACTCCGGCCCGTGGCACGTTCATACTCATAATGCTATGAATACTCATCATTGCGAAACCATTGTCAATAAAGCCCTGCCTTTGGAATAAAGGTAGTGGCGCACAGGAATCGTAATATTTTCAGGTGATGAGCACCACTCAACTTTATGCAGTGGTTGACCGTGTTGAATTCCGTGACACAAGGCGGTAGACATTGACATGTTGGTGCTCGGATTCAAAGAAGTGAGGTGGAGGGAAGGAAGGGTGGCCAAGGATTGATGAACTGGTGCAGGGCGATGTGGTGGAAGGAAGGGCCTAGCATCATGGGTGTAGTGGTCCTGTGATGCTTATAGGGGTGGGGTTGTAATTAGAGGCTTGGATTGAAAGATGGATAATAACCTAATGGCAGGGTCGTCGCTAACAGTATAAGGGTACTGAAGGTCAAATTGAGGGTGCTGGGTGGTGGGGGGAATAGTCACAGTCAAAGGGGGGAATTTAACTTGGAATGAGTGCAAGTCTAGAGTCAGGGTTTGGACGGCTCCATGGGTTGGGTCACAAATAAAATCATTGAGGAGGATAACAGGTGGGTTCAGGGTCAGAGAGGGCATTGGGATAATCACAGGTGTAGACACGAGGAAAATATGGCATGTGTAGGGAAATGGTAATTGGCCTAAGCAAATAGAGGAGGTTCAAGGGTAACAGAGGGGTTAGGCTTAATTGGGGTTAATGTTGTGTTGGGCGGATCAAGAGTGATGGGGGCAAGAATGAGAGTGACAGTAGGTTCGAACGTTCAGGAGTGGATCTAAAAAAATCACATGCACCAGAATTTTAGGCTCCCATTTCAAACACAGATTTTCAGAATGTAAGCTCGTTTTGGATTGGGAGAAGGGTGGGTTTGGGTGGGTGAGTTCATATTGCCCAACAGTCCTCCAATTGCCTGAGGTCTCGGCTGTCACATCCTCCCTCAGCTGTTGGGATGTGTCTGTGGTGTGCACACCAGATGTACACATGACCCCTCTGAGAACCATGTGTGTGGAACTGTGGCTTGGTGGCACAGTGGTTAGCAGTGCTGCCTCACGGCGCCAGGGGCCCGGGTTCAATTCCGGCTCGGAGTGATTGCCTGTGTGGAATTTGCACTTTCTCCCCGTGTCTGCGTGGGTTTCCTCCGAGTGCTCCAGTTTCCTCCCACAGTCCAAAGATGTTACAGGTTAGGGGATTGGCCATGCTACATTGCCCCTTTGTGTTCAAAGATGTGTAGGTCAGGTCGAGTTATGGGGCTAAAGGGATAGGGCAGGTGAGTGGGCCTAGGTAGAGTGCTCTTTCACAGGGCTGGTGCAGAATCGATGGGCTGAATGGCCTCCTTCTGTACAGTAGGCGTTCTATGGTTGATGTGGAAATTGATGGTGCATCCTCTAAGGAACTGGCTTCTTCAGCCCCAGAGGTGGAGTCTTCAGGCTTCTCCATTTGTCACAGCCTGGACCTTGGATAGTGATGAACTGCAGTGGAGAACAAAAAGAATCAGATTAAGAATCAGCAGTTTGTTATAGTGCTAGAGTTTACAGCACAAAAAGAGGCCCTTCAGCCCATCGTGTCTGCGCTGGCCATCAAGCAGCTATCTACTCCCATTTTCTAGCACTTGGTCCGTAGCCTTGTATGCTCTGGCTTCACATTTCATTACATCCATGCTGTGTACCCTTAGGTATTTTCCTCCTTATCCTTGGCCAGCCTAGCCTCACCCTTTGTGACTGATTGCACTCCTACCTCACCAGTAATGTCCATCGCCTCCTCCTTGGCTGTGAGGAGCCTGCGGTCAGGAACTCCTCCTCCTGTGTGTCTCCTCTCCTTGGCATTATGTGCTGCATGACAAAGTGTCAAATGACACTTATTCCCCCTTGTCTGCATGCATCACACATACAGGCCTCTCATGCGCATGTTGCATCCCAGCACACACAAAAGACATACATCCACATTCTTTGTCCCCAAGTATCAAGTGGCACAAGGGATGATCATGCATTCACCGTTCGGACATAGCTGCCCACTCACCCACGTACATTTGTCATCACACGAGACACCTGTTGAAGACGTAACACTGACACTTACCCTTGCAGATCAAAACAGGTAATTGACCCATTTCCTGCACTGGATCCAGATTAGGTGCATTATCACAGTGTTGCTCACTTCCTCTGCCACCTCTATCCAGGCCGTGTGTTTTGGTACGAGTGTCTTCTGATGCCATCTTCAGGAAAGAGTCCACCACCTTTCCTTAATAGTTTGGAGGGGAACGTGCAGGGTGGCATCGCTGAACCATGGGGCTAGTCTGACCCTGCAGTCATTCACCTCTCCAAAGAATATGACAGTCCCAAGCGATGGGCTCTGCTGGCAGTGATGCACAGCCTCGCTCTTTCAGGTTCTTTAATAATCCGTCCATAGATGTAGCATTGTCAGCTGGTGGTGGGTTTCACCACTGAAAATCTTCCCCAACCACAAAATCGTACGTTTTCCATGTAAGCCACTGGCACTTAGAATTTTGACGATAATGATGTGGGAAGCGGCAAAAAGTGATAAAGTGGAAGTGACGCACGGTTCCAGTTTCCATGTTGGGAAGGACATACTGATGATGAAATGCTAGCCACTCTCTTTCAGGTTTGATGCTAAACTGAGGTCATATTTACCCTTTCAGGTGAATAAGAAAATCTCATGGCACTCAATGATGGGGAGCAGGAGAGATCTTCTTGGCTAATAGTAACACTAAAATGGATTATCTGTCAGGATTTTAAATCTCTATTTTAGCTCCATTTCTTGAAATCATGCTTAAAGACAGCACAGCTTCTCACTGTGCGTTATAGTGAGAGGTCCTTATGGAACTGATCAAAGATGGCAGCTTATAGAGTTTGCCTCATCGCTCAGGTCACCTGACTACAGCAAGCCAGAAAAGACATGTGGAACGGTTGCATTTCAAAACCCAAATCGGCATTATCAAAATGCAACTACTTTCTCTGCCTTAAATTGAGAAATAGGATATACTTAAGAATGGGCAGATTATTCCATTGCCAACCTCTCGATTATTTTGCTTTGCTCCTCTCACTCATAAACAATGCTGCTTGTGACCAATTCCTGATTTCTATTGGCACCTGCACAAATGCTATGAACTGTTAAGAAATATTACAGGAGCACAGCCAAGATCATGCAGCATATTTACCAGCAGGAGAGAAATCGAAGTCGAGATCACATATAATAGAAGACGAGAACTCGTGGGCATAGATTTAAGTTAAGAGGGGAAAGAATTAGTGAGAACCTGAGGAGCAAATTCTTTACACAGAGGGTGGTAGGTATGTGGAATCAGCTGCCAGAGGAAGTGGTTGAGGCAGGGACACTGACAACATTTCAAAGGCATTTGGACAGATGCATGGATAGGAAAGGTTTGGAGGGATACGGGCCAAATGCAGGCAAATGGGGCTAGCATAGACGGGCTTTTTGGTTAGCATGGAGCAGTTTGGGTCGAAGGGCCTGTCTCAGTGCTGTATATTCTATGGATGCAAAATGCACCAAGGTAGCCATGGTCAGGTCCACTGACCAGAAAGCCAAGCGAGGTCCTCTCACACTGCCAACTGGGACGAAAACCCATTCAATAATTAGAATCAGGGTGCTTTTTCGAGGTGCACACAAAGCTAAAACTGTTATGTTGGAGCAGGTTGAGAGTAACCAATGTCCGAAGCTTCGCCTACTCTTTTATATGCTTTTACATCAATCCTCTGAACTCTCAAACTGAGATCATGCCTGCATCTTCAGATGGTCAAAAAAGATCCCTTGGGCTGAATAATACAGGGGAACAGACGGCACGACCCCCCCCCCCCACCCCCCCCCCCCCCCCCCCCCCCCACAACAACCCCACCGGAAACAACGTCAGTGTGGAGCTGACAGACTCCAGGCTGACCCGCCTTGTATCCATAAGGCACTGTGAGCGGTTAACAAGTGCAGAGAGGTACTTCCAGCTCTCATCGAAAGAATTGACCGGCACCTCCATCTGTCCCGGCAGCTCCAGGAAGGTGTCAATGGTGGCTGTCGGGACTGTAGAAAAAGAAGAGCAACGCCTGTGGATCCCTGGAGGAGGTAAGTCCAGACTGAGAGGGTTTGGGTAGGATAGGAAGAGAGGTGGGGGAGGGGGTGGGTTTAAGGGAGGAAGTAGGTAGGAAGGAAGTGGAGCAGGTGGTTCGATCTCAGGGGGCTGCCGTCTGATTGCCAAAGGGCAGCCACTGAAGAGCAACCTGCCTTCTCCACTTCCTCATACAGAAAGATCAGGTGGCGGCGGTGGGAAATGGAGATGTTACACTGCTTTCGTATTAGATCTTCTGCATTTAGTGCTGTTGTGGTAAAGTAAAGCACACTTTCCTCTCTATGTAGCCCTGTTATATATACTGGCTCTGCAAGTGTAAAGATGCATTTTTAGAGACTCCATTAGTGATCACAAAAGATATTTATTAATCAGAATTATTCAGTAGCAGCATGGCTTAAGCTAGCACCTTACTGACCAACCCTCTCCGTGTGTTTTTCGCCAGCGGGATCTATCAGTCCGGCCGTTGTCAATGGGATTTGCCATTGACTGAATCCCTCGTCGTCGGGAAACCAGTGCACCGGCGTTGGACCGGAATTTCCCACCGGCGTGATCAGCCGGTAAATCCCGCCCGACATGTTTTTTTTCCCGAAGAGGGCTCCACCCCCTAGAGAGATTCCCCGCTCTGAGTTCCACTTGGGCCACGTGACGCTTGATCTGCTCCCTGGGAATTTACAATGTGTATCGACATTTGGTCTGACTTAATGGTGGTTTGTCGAGCCAACCTGTTCTGGCACAGGGAACATTAGCTGCACCCAACTGATTTATATAAAGCCTGAGTCCCAATATCACACGGCCCTCAAGCCTTCTGGTATAGGGAATTTTAATAATAATAAAGATTATTATTATTAGTAAAAAATATTCTTTCAGAGGATGTGTGCATCACTGGCTAGGCCAGCATTGTTTGCTCATCCCTAATTGCCCTTGAGAAGGTGGCCTATCCTGTAGTCCCTCTGGTGAAGGGGCACCCACATCGCTGGTGACTGAAGGCCTGTTGCTTCTGGTTTGCGCGAACATTATCCAGTTCCACACTTATGATACCATCTTGAATTCCACATAATGCGCAAAATGTGGCCTTGAAAGCCAATTATGTAGGGTTAATGTAATTTCTTATGACTAATAATCAAATGCCCTTGAGATGGAGCAGGCGAAGTTAGCCCTGCGTACTTACTCACGCAGACTGGTACTTTCAGCCAATTGTCAGTAATTATCCCAGATCTTTTTCCTGTTTCTTGTCCTTCCTTCTCCCCTTCCTTAAGCAAGAGATAACCTTTCATTATGCCCACATCCCATGTTTCCTGCAAGAAGGTTCTTATAAGTTCATTCACCACAAATTAAACTGGTCCAATTTGGGTCATTTCAGGTTTGCTCAGTAAGTAGTGGACTGGGCCACTTGGCCGTAACAGGAAAACCTCTTTGATCATGTTGTAGAAGCAACCAACAACAACTTATAAGAACAACATTTTATGAAGTACTCTTACAGCTCTTACATGCTGTGACTCTGCCCGTGCTCCGCTGAGAATTCCTGCACTCCTGACGCATGGCCCCTTAAGTAGCCATGTCATCATTCTGTCCAAGTGACCGCTCGGTCTACGTATTAATTACAATTAAGCTAAAATACATTGTTAGTGATGGGGAAAGAGGTAAAAGGTTGCATGACAATTCATTATCATCAGAGCTATTACATCTCTCAAACCTTCACAGAGCCCCAGAGGGTGATTAGCCGGGTGGTTCCCAGCACTTGGAGTGCTGAGAAACACCACATTATTGAACGGCCATTCAGGAACCTCAGGTGCCTCAGCGCGGACAAGGAGCACTTAATCCTATTTTATGCTCCGAGGAGCGCTCATGCCGGAACTCGTCAGTGCAGGGAGAGATTGGGACGCCATTTAAAAATGGCATTATAATATCTCCCTGCTCTGAGGAGTTCTCAGCCCCCTGATCCCCAAACCCCACCCCCCAAGCCCCAACTCACCTATAAGGGGGTCCTTGCCCCCCCCCCCCCCCATTCCCCACCAGGAACCCCCCAGGTTCAATCCCCTTTGGACAAAGTGCCCCTGCAAGATGGCAGTGCCACCTGGGTTCCTTGGCAGTGCCAGGGTGCCCAGATACCACCCTACCCAGAGGGAAAGCACCTGGGGGGCTTGGATCCCTTGGGAGACCCCCACAAATGCTGTTCCGTCTGATCCCCATTTGTGGAGGGCAGCACTGAATGGCGCTCACCCGAGTTCGCCAAGGCAAGGGGGTCAGATCCCACGCTTTGGTTAGATCTCAGGAACACATATTAGAGTGTGACAAGCTGTCTCACTCTAACGTGCAGATCTGCCAGAAAGCAATCCTGCCCACAGTGGGCAGGATTTACATTGCATCGTCTCGCAAGATCACATTAGATCTGGGATCTACCGGCCAAGCCGCGTAGCTTTTTGGGTTGCAATGAAGCCTGTAGATCTCACCCTGAAACTTTAGCATTCAAAAACATTTAATTGCTTCCAAGGTTTCTCCGAAACAATGTTTCCGGCAACTCTAATCACCTTGCTTCTTGTAATATTACCTGAGCAATGTTTTTAGTGTAATGATGATTTTTGAGTTTTAAAACATTTGTTACCAAATCATCCCATTAATTTTGAAGATTGGAGTGATTGAATCTTTAGGTTTGTGTCACACACCTATCAGCAATAGAACTATCTCTTTTAATCAAGAAAGCTTTTTTGCAAATTACCCAGTTGAATACTATGACGGCTTTTGGGATACCATAAAATCCAAGGACTCTGTACCTCCCTATTCCTTCACTAGAAATTCCGATGTGACACTGATGTGGACGTGTGAGAGTTTGAGATGTTTCCTGTGGCACCTGCTCAAGATTCTTAGATGTGGCAGGGGATTGGGATCCCAGGAGTAGGATCAGATAGGTCAAATTAAGGTCAGGACAATTGAGGTAGAACATTAGCTAGTGATGTAGAAGATGTAGTGATAGACTTGGAATTACAGAAGAAACAAAGTTTTAAAAGTCTCCAGCAATGCAAAATGGCGGGGTTAAACTGTTCATACTTCAATGCAAGGAGCATTATAAACAAGGTAGACGGGTTAAGGGCACACGTAGACACATGGCAGCAGGATGTCATTGCTATAACGGAAACCTGGCAAAAGAAGGGCCAAAATTAGCAGCTCAATATCCCTGAATGCATGGTTTTCAGGCAGGATAGAGTGAGATAAAAAAGGAAGGGAGTAGCACTAATGGTTAAAGAATCAATTCCAGTTGTGAGAAGGGGTGATATACTAAACGGGTCAACAAAGGAGACCTTATGGGTTGAACATAGAAATAGAAAAGGGACAGTCACACTACTGGGAATATACTATAGATTCCCAAATTGTGAAAGGGAGATAGAAGATCAAATATGTAGGCAGATTTCTGCCCGCAAGGACAAGAGGGCAATAATAGTAGGAGACTTTAACTATCCCAATATAAACTGGGATTCAAAGAATATAAGGGGAACTGAGGGAGAAAAATTTATTCAGTGTGTCCAGGAAACATTTTCAATCAATTAGTGACAAACCCAACAAAAGGAATGCACTTCTAGACCGAGTCTTGGGAGATGAAGAAGGGGTGAAGCAACAGTTGGCGACCATATCGGGGATAGTGATCACAATTCAGTTCGATTCAGTATTACCATGGAAAAGGACAGAGATGAAGCAGGAGTAAAAATTTTGAACGGGGGGAGGCAAATTTTGAAGAAATTAGAAGGGACTTGGCTGAGGTGGAGTAGCCATCTTTGCTAGAGGATAAATCAGTGGAAAAACAGTGGGAAGCACTAAAAGGAGAGATCCTAAATGTACAAAGTCGACATGTCCTCTCCAAAAATGAGAGTGGCACTGCCAAATCTAGACCTCGCTGGTTGAGGAGATGAATACAGGGGAAGATCAAACAGAAAAATAAAGCATATGATAGGCATAAAGAAGCAAGCACTGCAGATAGCCTAGACAAATATAGAAAGTGCAGGGACAAATTAAAAAAGGAACTAAGAAAATCAAAGAGAGGGCATGAAAAAAGATTAGTGAGTAAAGTTAAAGAAAACCCAAAGATGTTTTACCAATATATTAATGGTAAAAGGTTAGTTAAGGAAAAAGTGGGACCTACCAGAGATGAACAAGTGAACTTGTGTGTAGATGCAGAGGCTGTGGGAAGGGTTTTGAATGAATATTTTGTCTCTGTATTTATAAAGGAAATGGATGCTGCAGATATAGTAGTCCAAGAGAAACACTGTGAGATGGGGCCTCACGGTAGCATGGTGGTTAGCATCAATGCTTCACAGCTCCAGGGTCCCAGGTTCGATTCCCGGCTGGGTCACTGTCTGTGTGGAGTCTGCACGTCCTCCCTGTGTGTGCGTGGGTTTCCTCCGGGTGCTCCGGTTTCCTCCCACAGTCCAAAGATGTGCGGGTTAGGTGGATTGGCCATGCTAAATTGCCCGTAGTGTAAGGTTAATGGGGGGATTGTTGGGTTACGGGTATACGGGTTAGGTGGGTTTAAGTAGGGTGATCATTGCTCGGCACAACATCGAGGGCTGAAGGGCCTGTTCTGTGCTGTTCTATGATCTAGATACTGGATGGGATAATCATAAAGAGAGAAGTACTCGAAAGCTTGAAATCCTTGAAAGTTGATAAGTCGCCAGGGTCAGATGGATTGTTTCCGTGGATACCGAAGGCGGTCAGGGAGGAGATAGCAGACGCTCTGAGGATGATTTTCCAATCATCACTAGATACAGGAGAGGTACAGGAGGACTGGAAAAATGCAAACGTGGTACTATTGTTTAAAACGGATCAAAGGAAATGCTAAACAATTATAGGGCAGTTACCTTTACATCAGTGTTGGGCAAATTACTAGAATCAATCCTGAGAGATAGATTTAACTGTCACATAGAAAGGCATAGACTGATCAGAGATAGTTAGCATTGATTTGATAAAGGAAGGTCTTGCCTCACGAATTTGATTGAATTCTTTGAGGAAGTGACAAGAAGGGTTGATGAAGGTAGTGCAGTGGATGTGGTATACATGGATTTTAGCAAGGTGGTTGACAAAGTCCCACATGGCAGATTGGTCAAGAAAGTGAAAGCATATGGGATACAGGCCAATGTCGCAAACTGGATAAAAAATTGGCCTAGCAACAGGAAACAAGGGATAATGGTTGATGGTTGGCCCTGCAATTGGAAAGTGCTCGGTGTTGGGACCCTTACTGTTTGTGTTATATTTGGACGTGAACAGGGGGGGCATGATTGGTAAATAATTGGTAAATTTGCAGAAGACACAGATTGGCCGAGTGGTGGACAGTGTAGAGGATAGCTATAATCTCCAAAATTATTTAGATGGATTGATAGAGTGGCCGATAAAGTGAGGTCCTGCATTTAGGGAGGTCAAACAGTTATCAGGAGTACACACTAAATGTGAGTATACTTAGAGGGGTAGATGAAGCGAGAGATCTTGGTGTACAGGTACACAGGTCCCGAGAGGCAGCTGTCCAAGTAGACAAGGTTGTTAAGAAAGCATATGGAATGCTTCATTGGCAGAGGTATAGAATATAAAAGTAAGGTTATAATATTGGAATTGTATAAAACACTGGTGAGGCCACAACTGGAATATTGTGTGCAGTTCTGGTGCCACGTTACAGGAAGGATATTATTGCTCTGGAGAGAGTGCAGTGGAGGTTTAAAAGAATGTTGCCAGGGCTAGAAAAGTGTGGCTACGAGGAGAGATTGGATAAATTGGTGTTATTTTCCTTGGAACAAAGAAGGCTGAGGCGTGACTTAAATGAGATGTACAAAATTATGAGGGGAAGGCATAGTGTGAACAGGATAAAATTGTTTCCCCTGGTGTAGAATTCTAGAACCAGGGGACAAATTCTAGAACCAGGGGTCATAGATTCAAGATAAGTGACAGAAGGTGTAGAGGGGACATGAGGAAGAACATTTTTGCATGGAGGGTAGTGGGAGTCTGGAATTTGCTGCCCGAGTTGGTGGTGGAGGCGGAAACCCTAAACTATTTTTAAAAATACCTGGATCTGCACCTTAAGTGCTCTAAGCTACAGGGCTATGGACCAGGTGCAGGAAGGTGGGATTAGAAAGGCCACCTGGGTGTCCTCCAGCTGGCATGGACAAGATGGGCCAAATGGCCTCCTTCATGTGCTGTAACCTTTCTGCGATTCGATGATATTTTGAGGTTTCTTTTCAGAATTTCTTTAGAATTGCAACAGTTTGCAACACTGAGTTTCTCCATAAAAAAGTTTTTTAAAAGCTCTTGTCTCAGCCTCAGCATATTAATGCTTCAAAACAATTGCTTATTTATTTCATTTCCATCATGTAAATAGCCCTGATGAGATTATGGGCTAACAGCTAAATCTCCCTTTTAAATGATTGTAGCGTTGGACTAAGCAGTACCCACACTGATGACTAGATTGGATTTGATTTATTGTCAAATGTACCAAGGTACAGTGAGAAGTATTGTTCTGCGTACTGGCTGAGTGATCAGCAGGAGGCCCAACAGCATTGATAATTCAAGGCAAAGTTTTTTTTTTGTTTTAAATTTAGATTACCCAATTATTTTTTTCCAATTAAGGGGAAATTTAGCATGGCCAATCCACCTACTCTGCACATTTTTGGGCTGTGGGGGCAAAACCCACACAGACACGGGGAGAACGTGCAAACTCCACATGGACAGTGACCCAGAGCCGGGATCGAACCTGGGACCTCAGCGCTGTGAGGCAGCTGTGCTAACCACTAGGCCGCCGTGCTGCCCTCATTCAAAGCAAAGTTAACCCCTTTTAAAGGCAACTTGTCTCCCTTTAAGGAGAGTTGTGTTCAGCAGAAGATGCTGCTGACTGATACTGGTGAGAGAGTTCTGTAGAAATGGAGCACCTGGATCTTGGGATCTTGAATGCAGCATTGGAGGCCTTAGATATGGAAAAGGGCAGGAAGAGAGAGGTCATATTCCTATTGGGGGTCAGTAAGTCTTCAAAGATTAATCTCGGAAAGGAATGGGTGCGAGTGGCTAGAGAGGTCAGTGCCTGCAGTCTGATCCCAAGATGTGTTAGTGCCACACAAATTTCAATCACCTTACGCACATGGCCAAGGTCAGTGAATGGATCTTCACATGATATCTCCAACCCACCACAACCTCTCACACTGTTCAATGCAGCACTGGTTTGATTAGTAAGTTTGCGGATGACACAAAGGTTGGTGGAATTGCGGATAGCGATGAGGACTGTCAGGGTACAGCAGGATAAAGATCAGTTGGAGACTTGGGCGGAGAGATGGCAGATGGAGTTTAATCAGGAAAAATGTGAGGTAATGCATTTTGGAAGGTCTAATACAGATGGGAAATATACAGTAAATGGCAGAACCCTTAAGAGTATTGATAGGCAGAGGAATCTGAGTGTACAGGTACACAGGTCACCTCAAGTGGCAATGCAGGTGGAGAAGTTAGTCAAGAAGGCATAAGGCATGCTTGCCTTCATCGGCCGGGGCATTGAGTTTAAAAGTTGGCAAGTCATGTTGCAGCTTTATCGCACCTTAGTTAGGCCGCACTTGGAATATAGTGTTCAATTCTGGTCTCCACGCTACCAGAAGAATGTGGGTGCTTTGGAGAGTGTACAGAAAAGATTTACCAGGATGTTGCCAGGTATGGAGAAACTTGGTTTGTTCTCACCGGAACGACGCAGGTTGAGGGGCGACCTGAAAGAAGTCTACAAGATTATGAGGGGCATGGACAGAGTGGATAGTCAGAAGCTTTTTCCCAGGGTGGCAGAGTCAATTACTAGGGGGCTTAAGTTTAAGATATGAGGGCCAAGGTTAAAAGGAGATGTACGAGGGAAGGTTTTTACACAACGGGTGGTGGCAACCTGGAACTCGCTGCCGGGGGAGGTAGTGGAAGCAGATACAAGGGTGACTTTTAAGCGGCGTCTTGACAAATACATGAATAGGATGGGAATAGAGGGCTATGGTCCCCGGTAAGGTAGGGGGTTTTAGTTCAGATGGGCAGCATGGTCAATGCAGGTTTGGAGGGCCAAAGGGCCTGTTCCTATGCTGTCATTTTCCTTGTTCTAATCCCAATTACTCAGCCATCAGCAGTTTTTAGCAGTCGCGTCCCAGGCCAAACATCTAGATATTCCACCGCACTTCAACCTTCCAATTCTACGAGCCTCAACCCCAAACCCCTGCTACTTCCACATTCCTCCTGCTCCTCAGTTGTGACCGGTACATTACACAAACACAGTCGGCACAATCACTGACATTCTGCCCTGACTCTTGCAGAACAAGATGGCCTATACCCACCAGGAACAGACAGCACTGCTGGGGCAGGCACTCTTGCATCTCCTGAGCCGCATGGAGGAGATGGTTCTTTGCATCTTGGGACTGGCTATGAAAGAGCTTGTTGCATCTGGCATTGCTGAGAACTTTGCCGATGATGGTACATTTCTGTCTTATGCTGCTACTTGATTTGCACGTTATTCTGCTTCATGACGTGATGTACAAGCTGCTGATTATGTGATGGTCAACGCCTACTTTCCACCTCACCCACCCTTTCTCTTACCTAATCTTTCCCTTCTGGTTTCCTGTTCCCAGACACCCAAGAACAGCCAACTGCCCTGTTACAGCAGTCTCAGAAGGAAGGGCAAAATCATTGATGGAGAAGGACTGTTGCTTGATCCCTTGATTACTTGTTTGGTGCATTGGTAGGCCTGTCAAACAGCCTGTTGACACTGTCAAGCAGGACACCTAACACAGGACTTCACAGAGCTTGTAGCACATCCTTCCCAGTGTGGAAACAACGGCCAACTCAACAACAGCACTCCCAGACCTGTCTGTGATGCAGTGTCCACTGACCAAAGCCTCCATTTCTGCTGCAACAACACCTGACTCAGTGGCACAATGGAAGCCTAGACTGATGTAATGTGCTCCATGCTGCTTCAGACTGTTGACACCATGGCTGCGGTTCTCAGTGCTGAAAGGAGCAGTCTGACAGTCAGTCACCCAGTGGATTGCAAGGGTTGCTGTGGTGCTACCTCAGGGAAGTGGCAGGGTTTCCTTCCATCCTCCTTCAGGATGACAACATTTGTTCCCATCACTATCACTCCATCCGTGCCCTTGTTGCTGTCTCTTAGCATGCCAGCATAGACCAATATCGCCCATGATGAGATGGTGCAGTCTCAAGCCAGCCTTCAAGGCCCAGAGCTGCTTGAGGTTATCCTGCAAGGTCCTCCAACAAAAAGAGAGCAGGCATTGTGTAACTAATGGGGGAGCACTGCATAACAGAACTAGGTCAGACAAAGCACCCACAAAACAGGCACTGAGGCAACACACAATGATTAATAGATTATTCTTGTGTAATTGGATGTGTTGTTTGAACAAGTCATGATGAGGTTATTATGATAAAATAATTATTACATGGTTTCTTTCAATGTAGGATTCTATCCAAGAGAACTTAATGTGACATCAATGATGTGTAGAAAGCTGAGGAATAGTAGAGTGACAGTATGATGGATATACCATCTTATGGGAACTGGAGTCTGAACAGAGACACTCATTGGGTGAAGGCTGCATCCGCCTCTTTCTCCTTCTCCTCCATTTCAGTGCAAGTCTCGTCTTGGAATTCGGCATGTCCACATTGACTCTTACCAACTTTTACAGATGCACCATAGAAAGCATCCTATCTGGCTGCATCACAGCAGGCAACTGCTCGGCCCAAGAACATAAGAAACTACAGAGAGTCGTGATCACAGCCCAGTCCACCATGCAAATCCAGATTCCATCCATTGACTCTGTCTATACCTCTCGCTGCCTTGGGAAAGCAGGCAGCGTAATCAAAGACCCCTCCCACCAGGTTATTCCCTTTTGCAACCTCTTCCATCGAGCAGAAGATACAAAAGTCTGAGAACACGCACTAACAGATTCAAAAACAGCTTCTTCCCCACTGTTACCAGACTCCTGAACATCCGTATTATGATCACTTGAACTAATATCTCCACAGATCTTCTCTACTGTTGTAGCACTACACTCCTTATGCTTCACCCAATGTCCATGTCTGTGCATTTACATTGTGTATCTATCATATTTCCTATGTTGTTTCATGTATGGAGCGATCTGCCTGGATTGTATGCAGAACAATACTTTTCACTGTACCTCAGTACACATGACAACAAATCTAAATCTCTCTCCACCGCCTTTGCTCCATCTCCTTGTTGCAGTCTCAGAGACCTGAAGCCCAAACCTGGTGCATCCTGTGTGCGGACAGGTCACCAAATACTCTTCCTTTCCATTTCAGGATCCGACAACACTCTTTATAAACTCCAGGAACTCGCCACAACACCTCCAAAGGCTTGCAGACTTTGCAATAACAGACGTTTTATGTTCTGTGTTGTGGCCATTGTAAAGATGCAGATGGAACATCGAGTCCTTTACTAGTAAGATAGTTTTTTGACAAAATGAACAAGTGGAAAGGTGACTAACGAACTATAATACAAACGGTAGTGAATAAATGAATTCTGGAACTACTTCTAATGTGACTGTCCTCCAGTATGACTTACTACCAACTGTTGATCTGTGGAGTCACATGATGGATCTCTATCGCCACCTGCTGGTTGGAGGTCATAAAGATCACTACAAACATTCATAGATAGCTATATACATTACTGTGCATATGCATATCACCACAGACGTTAACTTAACTCCCCCTAACAGCCAGGTTTAGGGCTCACCCTTTAAATTATGCTGGTACAGATGTCCTCTCTCACATGCTCCTTAGTTAGGTCATGTGTTCATGGGACCTGTTAAGTCCAAGCTTCAGAAACCTTCATCAAATCTGCCGGAACAGCTGTTTGTTGCCAGTTTGATCACTTCTGGCACAAGCACATTGGCACTATTCAGCTTGGGGCATGCCAGAAGAGGCAGCACGAGCCGCCATTCTAAGGGCCTCTGACGTCCTGTGGTGCCAGCTCCAGCCGCAGTGTGCAGCCAAATCTCGAGCTAGAGTCCTGAACATATCTTGCTGGTTGACTGACAGTCATTTTTTTATCCAACTTATTCTTAAAGCGCAAAAAAGATGAAGTTCCAAACAACCACACAGAATCAAAGTGACAAATGCAAGATAACAATCAGGCTTACAGCTGGAGGAAACTTCAGGACAAATAACACTGATTGACTGCAACAAGCAGTGAAATGCAGTTTTTCATGTGGTTGAATTACTTTAAGGATGTAGTACATAGGAAACAAGATACGTCTGGATTTAAAGGACATCAAGTCTCTCAAACGGTTATCACTTAATACAGGGAAGACTTGGCCAGCATCTATTTCTTGGCGATTTCTTCTGTCTACTTCTGCTTCCCTTACTTTTCCTTGCCTATTTTTCTCTTTTCTTTCCTCAAGGATGGATGGACTCATTGCTGGGGATGCTTCCATGTCGGGATTCCATCTGATTTTATATATGTTGTTGTGCTGAGTTGGCCATTATCCTCATGTGGAGCTAAATAGGAAGCAATCCGCAGGTTATTTGATTGGGCTGTCATAAGCAGGAGTGTAAACCTGGCTTCACATGATGTTAACAAATACACATTTCCAACTGAAAACATTAGTTAGAAATTAGGAGCAGGAGCTATGACTTTTTTCATCTGATTAAATCGAACTAACATGCATATGCATAAAACGGCTGCAGCCTTTTTGGTGGGGGTTGTGGGGCCGGGGAGCGGGTGAGGGGGTGGAATCCTCCTAAAAGAGTTTCTATAATTTCCTACCTTTCAAAAGGCTGCTGTTTTAAAAAAAAATGGAAATTAAATTCTTCCATCTGTGTCTCTTGATGTGGAATCAGCTGCAAAGCAAATAGAGAGATCAGGCCATGATATAATCATTGTGGTGCTTTCCTAAACAAGGTCCAGTCCTAAATCCTGGCCAAGTTTCTGTACAGTTGAACACTTGGCTTGGCTCTATGTACATTTAAGACCGGTGCAATCAGTCATTACTCATTTAAATTTTCAACGAGATCTTCCTGGGTCTGCCTCTGGTTAGATTGGATGAGCTGGAAGCACTGGACTGCAGAAAGTGGGGAGAGCCAATATACGCACCTAGGAAGGAATTGGCTTGATTTTTTCCTTCCTTAATTTAGATGAAAAGAAAATAATGTAGGCTCCTTTACTTGTGTGATGAACGGCATTAATAACTGCTGTAAACGGTACCTGACCTTTAATACCTTGCCCCTTTAAGATACTAGGAACCCTGGGGGACTCCGCCTCTGGCTACGCCCCCAGGAAACCGTCTATAGGATAAGGCTCCATGTGGTGAGCACACTTCTCTCGGATGCTGTTCAGTTCTCTGTAGATTAAAGCCTTTTGATTACTGACCTCGCTCTCGCGTCATAATTGAGGGTGCCTCAATTTAATCTACAGACACAAAACCGGAGAAACTCAACCTGGACGCCTGCCGCCGGGAGCCCCGGAAATTTTTTAATATTGGCTCCGGTGTTTCGAGGACTATCTGGACTCCTCAACGACTGATGTCGACAGCACTCGCAAGCTGCGTTTACTACATGGCCGGGTGGGCCACCGGCTCTCCGCCGTGATCGAGAACGCTACGACCTATGATGCGCGGTCGAAATACTGAAGAAACGCTTCATAAAACCTACTAACGAGGTACACGCCAGACATTTGCTCTCAACCTGCAGCCAGCTGCGCTGCGGCCGGGCACGCCCACTTCCGACACGTCATCGACCTCGTGCGAGTCATGGGAGCGGCCATCTTGGCGGCGGCCATCTTCGAAACCTGACACGTTCGACCGGTGGCGGCGGCCATCTTGTGACTCCGGGCGGCCATTTTGTGAGTTCGACTCTGACGGCCCGCAACTAGGAGCGATCACACTCGATCAATCGCGGCCAAAGCACCTGCGGAACTCGATGATGCGGGTTCAAGTCAACGGCCACGACACTCCCTGCCTATTCGACTCCGGGAGCACGGAGAGCTTTATCCATCCAGACACGGAAAGGCGCTGCCCCCTGCGCACCCACCCTGACTCCCAAACTATCGCCCTCGCTTCGGGGTTCCATTCGGTACAAATCATGGGGTATTGTGTCGCTGACCTCGCAATTCAAGGCGCTGCATACACCCGATTTAAACTCTTCATCCTCCCTCGCCTCTGCGCCCCCCCTGCTGCTCAGTCTGGACTTTCAGTGCAGCCACCGGAGCCTGACACTGAAGTTCGGCGGGCCCCCTGCCCCCACTCACAGTATGCAGCCTGGCGACACTCAAAGTTGCGCCACCCCCCCTCTTCGGGAACCTCACTCTCGACTGTAAGCCCGTCGCCACCAGGAGTCGCCGGTACAGTACCCAAGACATGACCTTCATCAAGTCAGAGGTTCAGCGGCTACTAAAAGAGGGGGGTCATAGAGGCCAGCAACAGCCCTTGGAGGGCTCATGTATTGGTAGTCCGCTCCAGGGAAAAGAAGCAAATGGTCGTGGATTATAGCCAGACCATAAACCGCTTTACGCAACTCGATGCGTATCCACTTCCCCGCATAGCAGAAATGGTGACCCAAATCGCCCAGTATCGGGTATCCCCCACGGTCGACCTTAAATCGGCCTATCATCAACTTCCTATCCGCCCACAGGACCGCCCCTACATGGCTTTCGAAGCAGCCGGTCAGCTGTTTCACTTCCTCAGGGTCCCTTTTGGTGTCACAAACGGAGTCTCCGTTTTCCAGAGGGCAATGGATCATATGGTGGACCAGTACAGCTTACGGGCCACCTTCCCGTACTTGGACAACGTCACCATCTGCGGCCATGATCAACAGGACCACGACACACACCTGAGGAGGTTCCTCCAGACTGCCCGGCCCTCAACCTCACGTACAACAAAGAGAAATGCGTGTTTCACACAACCCGGCTAGCCATCCTCGGCTACGTCGTGGATAATGGGGTCCTAGGCCCAGACCCCGACCGCATGCGCCCCCTTAAGGAACTTCCCCTTCCCCGTAGCCTCAAGGCACTCAAACGGTGCTTGGGGCTTTTCTCCTATTACGCCCAGTAGGTCCCCAGACATGCGGACAAAGCCTGACCACTCATTAAGACCACGTTTTTTTCCCCTGACGGCTGAGGCCCAGTCGACTTTCAGCCGTATCAAGGCCGACATCATCAAGGCCGCCATGCACGCGGTGGACGAAGCCATTCCCTTCCAAGTAGAAAGTGACGCATCAGACGTCGCCCTGGCTGCTACCCTCAACCAGGCAGGCAGGCCAGTAGCGTTCTTCTCCCGAACCCTCAACGCCTCGGAAATCCGGCACTCTGCAGTCGAGAAGGAGGCACAAGCCGTGGTGGAGGCCGTGCGACACTGGAAGCACTACCTAGCCGGTAAGAGCTTCACCCTCGTCACCGACTAACGGTCGGTCGCCTTTATGTTCGATAACGCACAACGGGGCAAAATAAAGAATGACAAAATTCTGAGGTAGAGAATAGAGCTCTCCACCTATACGTACGATATTAAATATCGTCCGGGGAAGCTCAACGAGTCCCCAGATGCCCTGTCCCGCGGCACGTGCGCCAACGCGCAATTGGACCACCTGAGATCCATCCACGATGACCTCTGCCACCCGGGGGTCACCCGGCTTGCCCACTTCATCAAGTCCCGCAACCTACCCTACTCCACAGGAGAGGTCAAGGCCATGACTAAGGCATGCCAGATCTGTGCGGAATGCAAACCGCAATTCTATCGACCAGACAAGGCCCGCCTGATAATGGCCTCTGGGCCCTTTGAGCGACTAAGCGTGGACTTCAAAGGGCCCCTCCTGTCCACCAACCGCAACATCTATTTCCTCACCGTCATCGATGAGTTCTCCCGCTTCCCTTTTGCTGTCCCCAGCCCCGATATGACCTTGGCCTCCGTGATCAAGGCACTGCGCAGCATCTTCACACTGTTTGGTTTCCCCGCTTATATCCACAGCGACCGGGGTACATCGTTCATGAGCGATGAGCTGCGTCGGTACCTGCTCAGCAAGCGCATCGCCTCGAGCAGAACGATGAGCTATAACCCGCGGGGAAACGGGCAAGTGGAGAGGGTGAATGCGACAGTTTGGAAGGCTGTCCTCCTAGCCCTATGGTCAAGGAATCTCCCTATCGCCCGCTGGCAGGAGGTCCTACCCAATGCCCTGCACTCCATTAGGTCGCTCCTCTGTACGGCCACGAACGAGACCCCTCACAATCGTTTGTTTGTCTTCCCCAGGAAGTCCATCTCTGGGGTCTCGCTTCCACTCTGGCTGACGACTCCGGGTCCAGTCCTACTCCGGAGGCATGTGAGGAGCCATAAAACGGATCCAATAGTTGAGAGGGTCCACCTGCTGCACGAAAACCCTCAATACGCCTACGTCGAGCACCCCGACGGCAGGCAGGATACCGTCTCCCTGCGAGACTTGGCACCCGCTGGCTCTCCCACTGACCCCACCGACTCTCCCACCGACCCCGACGTTTTCCTCACCGACACCCCCCCCCCGACCCTTCTATCGACGCTCCCCGCCCCGCACCGACCGCCGTCTCCGGCAGCGCCCCCCCCCCCCCCCCCCCATAGCGCCCCCCGCCCCCCAGCCGAAGCTGGCACCGATCACCCTAATCATCTCTGATACCACCCCCCCCCCCCCCCCCCCCCCAAGGCGGGCAAAGGCTCAGTCAACCGTGCTCCCGGATAGACCACCATCGGAACCGACCGCATCCACGGTGCCACCACCGGAGCGGCGAAAGTCAGCACGGACGATCAGACCACCACAAAGACTGAACTTATAACTCCACTTCACGCCCGATGGACTATGTTTTTTTTAAAACAGGGGGTGAATGTAATGAACGGTATTAATAACTGCTGTAAACGGTACCTGACCTTTAATACCTTGTCCCTTTAAGATACTTGGAACCCTGGGTACTCCGCCTCTGGCTACGCCCCCAGGAAACGGTATATAGGATAAGGCTCCATATGGTGAGCACACTTCTCTCGGATGCTGTTCAGTTCTGTGTAGATTAAAGCCTTTTGATTACCGACCTCGCTCTCGCGTCGTAATTGAGGGTGCCTCAACTTGTGTACACTGAGACCAGCCCAACCCTTTCAATATTTGCTGTATCTGGCAAAAGCCACATGGAAAATCTCCCCCCATCTTCTTGCAGTGAAAGCCAGAGCAATAAGTTAGAACCAGGTGGCTTTGTGGAGGAAAATAGGAAGCACATGATGGGAGTTTTACCCCATGGAAGATAAGACTTCAACTGTTGGAGAAGTTTGTAAGCCTTTACGTTTTTAAAAGGCTATGGGTGGAACTGGGTTCTGAATGAAATGGTTAGCACGGCTTCCTCACAGCTACAGGGTCCCGGGTTCAATTCCAGCCTCGGGTGATTGTGTGGAGTTTGTACTTTCTCCCCGTGTCTGCGTGGGTTTCCTCCCACAGTTCAATGATGTGCAGGTTAGGTGGATTGGCCTTGATAAATTGCCCTTAGTGACCAAAAAGTGATTAGGTGGGGTTACTGGGTTACGGGGATAGGGTGGAGGCATGGACTTAATTAGGGTGCTCTTTCCAAGGGCCAGTGCAGCCTCGATGGCCCAAATGGCCTCCTTCGGCACTGTAGATTCTATATTAACTTTGTAACATGTTAGGATACATCCCCAGGACCTTGTAAATTTCCTGAAGGAGGCAACGATTACCACAGTCCCAGAATCCATGCGATTTTCCATCCATTTTAAGTTAACGGCTTGGTGAGACATTCATTCATTCTTTCTCCCCGTTTAATTCCCCTGTGTTTGCCGTACCTAGCTGCTTTAATAGCCCCAAGTGTAGGAACAGTAAATTCAGCTCCAATACATCTAATGAGCAGAACTGTCTTTCATTTGAACAGAAGACCAACAAACCACTGAATGTATACCATCGCTGTAAATCAGTTGCACGCATCTTATCAAAATGGTCCAGCAGTAAAATTTCCTTGTCAAAATGATCCCCTCCAGGGATGTAAATGCTGCAATTAGTTGGTGCACAGTCCATTAACCCCGAGGGTTTGACTTTGAGTTTAAGCCGAATTGATGGGTGCCAGTGGCTTCTCCTGCTAGTTGCTGAGTTCCTGACTGTATATAACTGTGCAGGCTCAACCCAGTTACTACTGAACATAAAACAACCACACAGGCCTGCCTCTTTGGTACCAAATAGCCACTCATTTAGACAATCTACAGTGGTAACTGGTGTGGAAAATGCCACACTACTAGAGTAAGGTCTCAGATTGAGGGAGATAGCTGGAGCATCCTAGAAAGGCAGAAAATTTGATTCACAGAACAAACCATTTGTGTATATTCTACTTAACGAGATGAGTGCATTTTTAATCTGAATGCCCTAATCTCGGTAAACAGATAATCAGAAAAAGTACAGCATTTCTTCGCACTCTGGGTTCGTGGCCTAACAAGGAAGCTTTGTTGCTCTAACTTTATGTTCGACCAGCTGTACCACGCTAACCACCAAGCGACTTTTATCGCCGTATCATATCTTGGTCTCTCTCCATACCTATCTGTTCTTCGTACCTTTTCCAAAACACTGCACCTTAATCAAGCCCCTTAACCTCTTCTTTAAAATCCTCATTCTCTATCAGTCCCCAGATCCATTCTGATTTTCTCAACAAAATATCATCACTTACTCTGCCAGTCCCTGAACAGCTCCTCACCCTTGATAATTTCAATTGCCATCTTCTATAGAATCCCTAAAGTGCAGAACGAGGCCATTCAGCCCATCAAATCTGCACTGATCCTCCGAAAGAGCACTTTGCCTAGGCCCAATCATAACCCGCGATGTTGTCTCCCCTCTGATTTCACAACCCTGCCATCTCTTCACTCCTTCCAAATAATATCTCTATCCATATTCACTGTCACCTCTCATCTTAACCTGTGTGGCCTCTGTACACCCACAGATGATGTACTGGTCAGAGTTTCAGTTCTCTCTTTAGATTCGGGAATTGCATCTTTGAATTGGAAAATTGCAAATGTCACTCAATTAAAGGAAGTTTGAAAGTAAATAACTCCGTCCCAGGTTTAATATTAGTTGTGGGAAGTTACTGGAATTTATAAACACAGCTAGAGGCCTAGATTTCTGGTGCGGGATTCTCCATTTCTGGGACTAAGTATTGATGCCGAAGCAGAATTTGTGGACTTCCACAACAGCACAACTGGCGCCACACATTTAAGGAGCAGTTTAGCATGGCCAATCCACCTATCCTGCACATCTTTGGGTTGTGGGGTTGAGACCCAGGCAAACACGGGGAGAATGTGCAAACTCCACACGGACAATGACCCGGGGCCGGGATCGAATCCGGATCCTCGGCACCGTGAGGCAGCAGTGCTAACCACTTGCCACCCCTGCTCGGAGATCTTCACTTAGCTCTGCACTGCTTTATCAAACATCCTCCTTTGTGACAATAAAAGCACTCAGTCTCCTTAAACCAACATGATTCAGGCGTGTGTTTGCCTCCACATCGGTAAAATTTCACTTTCAGCATTACTGACTGATTGCCTATTCTGTATCTTTTTGTTTTGTGGTGGCTGACATTGTTTCCTGCTTTGCAGCTGCTTCGGCAGTTTGGGAGCCACAGCTTGACTGCAGGTTCCTGCCCTAACTGGTGATTGGCACCATTTTGAGCACTCTGCAGCTTTTGTGCACCTTTTTCAGCGCACTCCATGACCAGCGCTATCTCCATTGCTCATTTGAAATTTTAGTCATCCTGCATTGAATAGCGACATTGTTCATAACTTTTTTAAAATTCGTTCATGGGATAATGAGGCCAACAATTATTGCCCATTCCTGAGGGCACTTAAGGGTCAACCACATTGCTGTGGATCTGGAGTCACATGTCGGCCAGACCAGGTAAGGATGACAGATTTCCTTCACTCAAGGACATTGGTGTACCAGATGGGTTTTTTTTCAAAAATATTTTATTGAAGCATTTGTAATTTTCACACTTTTAACACTTTTAACACTTTAACATTTCTTAAACAACCTAGCAGGCCGACACAAGCAACAACATAAAAATAACATACCCTACTACCCCTGCCCTGTTTCCTAATTACCCGTGTACAAAGTTCCCTGTCCTTGTCCTTGTCTTACACTACCTTGCCTCCCATTCCCCCCCACCCGGCTTTTCCTCTCCTCCTCCCCTTGCGGCTGACGTTCAAATTTCCTTGAAGAAGTCAATGAACGGCTGCCACCTCCAGGCGAACCCTTGAATTGAACCTCTCAAGGCGAACTTCATCTTTTCCAGTCTGAGAAACCCTGCCATGTCACTGACCCTCACTCCTGACTTTGGTCCCTCCATCCCAGCAAGATTCATCTCTGGGCCACCAGTGAGGAGAAGGCCAAAACGTCGGCCTCTCTCCCCCCTGGACCCCCGCATCTTCCGATACCCCAAATATTGCCAATTCTGGACTCAGAGTCACCCTCCCTTCCAGGACCTCAGACATGATGTCCGCAAATCCCTGCCAGAATATGTACGTGATTCACCGGGCTTCCCCCACACCTATCCTCCACTTCCTCAAAAAACCTACTCATCCGATCCACAGTCATATGAGCCCTATGAACCACCTTGAACTGGATCAGACTAGGCACACAACGAGGATGAATTGACTCTCCTCAAGACCTTTTCCCCATAGTCCAACTTCCAACTCCCCTCCCAACTCTTCCTTCCACTTCCTCCTCACCTCCCCGATTGGGAACCCTTCCCACTCCATTAATTCCTTGTATATCTCCGGGCCCCTCCCCTCCCAAACCCCTGTTTTAGACGTTACCTTATCCTTGGATAAGGAACCTGCCTCCGGACAAAGTCCCGTACCTGCAGGTACTGAAACCCGTTCCCACCCGGCAACTCAAACTCCTCCTCTAAAGCCTCCAGGCTCAGGAAACCCTCCTGAATGAAGAGATCCCCAAATCTCTCAATCCCTGCCCGTTGCCACCTCCTAAAGCCCCCATCCAGCTCCCCCCGGAACAAAACGGTACGGTGGTTGTCACAGATCGGTGACCACACTGGCGCCCTCTCCAATCTCATGTGCTGTCTCCATTGCCCCCACACCCTCAGGGCTGCCACCACCACTGGGCTTGTGGAGTACCGAGCCGGCGGGAACGGCAGGGGTGCCGTTAATAAGGCCTCCAAATTCATATCCTTACAGGATGCCTCTACTCGCTCCCAAACCGACCCTTCCCCCGCTACCCACTTCCTGACCATTGTGGTGATCTCTACCACTGTATATATGTGTGGGTTTGCATTAGGAGATGTATGACAGTACCTGTATTACAGGTTTTCCGGTAAGCCCCTGCCGGCTAGCTCCGCCCACAGGGAGCAGTATAAATATTCATAAGTTTCCCTGAGATGCCATTCTACAGCTGCAGACGAAGGAATAGCATCTCACTAATAAAGCCTCTCTTGTACCGTATCGAGTCTTTTGTGTGCAATTGTTAGCGCCACAACCATCGATATGTTGGCCGTCCAGTAATAATTAATAAAACCCAGGAGGGCCAAGCCCCACTTCTCGCGACCCTGTTCCAGGAGCGCCTTCTTCACCCTCGGGGTTTTACCAGCCCACACAAAACCCAAGATTACCGCATTCATTTTCCTGAAAAAGACCTTCGGGACAAAAATCGCAAGACATTGAAAAAAGAACTTCAGCCTCAGGAGGACTGTCACCTTCACCGTCTGCACCCTCCCTACCAGTGTCAGCGGGAGCATGTCTCGCCTGCGGAAATCCCTTTTCATCTGATCGCCGCTTTACCCAATTTTAACTTGTGGAGCTGCCCCCAATCTTTAGCCAACTGAATCCCCAGATACCTGAAACTCTTCCCCACCACTTTAAAAGGTAAACCAGATGGTTCTTGATGGCAATCGACAATAGTTTCATGGTCATCATTAGACTTTTAATTCCAGATTCAGAGTCCCATTTGGTCGCACAGGCCATGTGACCCTTACTATGCTGTTGTGCCTTTCTAAACCACAGTGTGTGTTTAACCCATATACGGTGGACAAATGATCATACAAGTTGTTCAGTACAATAATTGTTTATTGATCCACACAAAGTTAAATACTTAATCAATCAAATGTTCAGGCACATTGGACTATAAACTAATACATTCAAAACAACCTTAACTTAACTTCAGGTGGTTAAATTCGCCCTGAGAGGATCGGTGCAAGGGTTCTTAAAACGGTGGCAACCTTTCCTTGACTTTCTGGCTCAACGATAGGGTATTGGGACAGTAGCAGCAGCAACCCGGGGGGGGGGGGGGGGGGGGGGGGGGGGGGGACGTTGATTATGTTGGCTTATTTTATTTAAATTTGATTTATCTAATTTTAATTTATGGTTAAGTTCTCTTGTTTGGGGGGGGTGGGGGAATGTGATACATGTGATGTTACGGTATGGGGGAATTGTGGGTGTTATGGGGCTGTTAGTTGCATATTACTGCTTTTTGCTATACTTTTTGTTATATTTTCTGTAAAAAATTCCAATAAAAATTATTAAAAAAAAAACTTAACTTCAGGTGACTGGCAAGTCACAGACACAGGGTTACAGAGCAGATTATGGTATGATCTGGCAGTGCTGGAGTTCTTGTAGCTGGTCGTCTGTGTCCTCTGTTCTGGTCCCTCTGTGGATGGTGTGGATGGTCTTCCTCTTGGCTGGTGATGGGTTCTCCGTTGTTGTTGGCTGCCGAAGCTGTAGTCTGAAAGGCTGCAGTTGAGAGAGTGAGTGGTGGGCTATGCAGCAGCTTTTATCCTTCTCGTTTCGTGCTCTTTTGGGCGGTCCCAGGTGAGGTCCAATGGATCGATAGGAATTCGATCACCCTGATCGATCCTGACCAATTGGAGGCAGGCACCTTGATGGTTAGGTGGGTCCTGGTCATCCATGGCCATTAGTGTCCAAGCCACATAGGCCTTTCCAAATCAGGAAAGCAGGCAACGCTGAGTCTGCCACTTATTGTCAGTTTCTACCTGGAGCCCATTGTCCCGGGAAGATCTTTTAATGGCCTTTCTCCTCTGTTAGTTTCTGCATAGGTCTGAGCTGCAGCTTTTGTATATTTGCAGGCTGCAGCCTGTCTGTGCTCAGGCTTGGCCACATTTCCCATTGCTCTTTGCGGGTGACCATTTTAGATGGCCACACTGTGTTTCCCTTAAAGGGACAAACATCATAGCTGGATAGACAGATTTTTATTGTCTTCAAGGGAATCAAGAAAAATGTAGAGTGGTTCGGTGAATGAGGATTGTAGTGATCTCTGTATATGTTAATACGTGATTAGTTAATGTGCAGTCAGTACAGACAGAGGATCACTAGACGGCAACACTAACAGGACCTATATGAGGAGTTTCCCGCTCTTTATGTAGGTTAGTGTGTGTGTGGTGCAGCTAGAGTAAAGACGTGACAGATCAGAGTGTGGTGTATTATCAGAATTGTTAGTTTAATCTAATCTTAGTTAATTATATTACTAGTCAAAGTATTAAAGTGAAAGAACTCAAAAGTATATTATATTATTACTCAATACATAATTTGTCATTACTGGAAGACGTCGACTGTTTATCATCAAGTTAAATACATCTCGGCAAGACAAATGAGTAATATTTATATTACATTTCTTAATATGAAAGATTAGTCATGATCATTTAGAATGGCAGAGTTTGTTGGGCCATATGGCTTACTCATGCTTCTCGATCGAGGATTATTGTGTTCTTCATTTATGGTTTATCGATGTTTCTAATTATTTCCCTTCTTCTGCAGTGGTTTTATTACAAGTTCCATAGAGATCACCAGTTCACAGCTACAGAGACTGACAACTCTCAGCAACAGGGAAACAGCTCTTAGCTACAGGGAAACTGCTCTCAGCTACAGACTGACAGCTCTCAGCTACAGGGAAACTGCTCTCAGCAAAAGGGAAACTGCTCTCAGCTACAGGGAAACTGCTCTCAGCTACAGGGATACTGCTCTCAGCTACGGAGACGGACAGCTCTCAGCTACAGGGACTGACAGCTCTCAGCTACGGAGACGGACAGCTCTCAGCTACAGGGACTGACAGCTCTCAGCTACAGGGACTGACAGCTCTCAGCTACAGGGACTGACAGCTCTCAGCTACAGACTGACAGCTCTCAGCTACAGGGACTGACAGCTCTCAGCTACAGGGACTGACAGCTCTCAGCTACAGGGACTGACAGCTCTCAGCTACAGAGACTGACAGCTCTCAGCTACAGGGACTGACAGCTCTCAGCTACAGAGACTGACAGCTCGCAGCTACAGGGACTGACAGCTCTCAGCTACAGGGACTGACAGCTCTCAGCTACAGGGACTGACAGCTCTCAGCTACAGGGACTGACAGCTCTCAGCTACAGAGTGACACCTCTCAGCTACAGACTGACAGCTCTCAGCTACAGGGACTGACAGCTCTCAGCTACAGACTGACAGCTCTCAGCTACAGATACTGACAGCTCTCAGCTTCAGAGACTGACAGCTCTCAGCTACAGAGACTGGCAGCTCTCAGCCACAGAGACTGACAGCTCTCAGCTACAGATACTGACAGCTCTCAGCTTCAGAGACTGACAGCTCTCAGCTACAGAGACTGGCAGCTCTCAGCCACAGAGACTGACAGCTCTCAGCTACAGAGACTGACAGCTCTCAGCTACAGATACTGACAGCTCTGAGCTACAGGGACTGACAGCTCTCAGCTACAGACTGACAGCTCTCAGCTACATACTGACAGCTCTCAGCTACAGACTGACAGCTCTGAGCTACAGGGACTGACAGCTCTCAGCTACAGACTGACAGCTCTCAGCCACAGAGACTGACAGCTCTCAGCTACAGAGACTGACAGCTCTCAGCTACAGGGACTGACAGCTCTGAGCTACAGGGACTGACAGCTCTCAGCTAAAGGGACTGACAGCTCTCAGCTACAGGGACTGACAACTCTCAGCTACAGAGATTGACACCTCTCAGCGACAGGGAAACTGCTCTCAGCTATAGGGAATACAGCTCTCAACTACAGGGAAACTGCTCGCAGCTGCAGGGAACCTGCTCTCAGCTACAGGGAAACTGCACTCAGCTACATGGAATAACAGCTCTCAGCTACAGGGAAACTGCTCTCAGCTACAGGGAATAACAGCTCTCAGCTACAGGGAAACTGATCTCAGCTACAGGGAAACTGCTCTCAGCTACAGGGAATAACAACTCTCAGCTACAGGGAAACTGCTCTCAGCTACAGGGAAACTGATCTCAGCTACAGGGAATAACAGCTGTCAGCTACAGGGAAACTGCTCTCAGTTACAGGGAAACTGCTCGCAGCTACAGGGAAACTGCTCTCAGCTACAGGGAATACAGTTCTCAGCTACCGAGACTGACAGCTCTCAGCTACAGAGACTGACAGCTCCCAGCTACAGAGACTGACAGCTCTCAGCTACAGAGACTGACAGCTCTCAGCTACAGAGACTGACAGCTCCCAGCTACAGACTGACAGCTCTCAGCTACAGGGACTGACAGCTCTCAGCTACTGGGACTGACAGCTCTCAGCTACAGAGACTGACAGCTCTCAGCTACAGGGACTGACAGCTCTCAGCTCCAGAGACTGACAGCTCTCAGCTACAGAGACTGACAGCTCCCAGCTACAGACTGACAGCTCTCAGCTACAGGGACTGACAGCTCTCAGCTACAGGGACTGACAGCTCTCAGCTACAGGGACTGACAGCTCCCAGCTACAGGGACTGACAGCTCTCAGCTACAGAGACTGACAGCTCCCAGCTACAGAGACTGACAGCTCTCAGCTACAGAGACTGACAGCTCCCAGCTACAGAGACTGACAGCTCTCAGCTACAGAGACTGACAGCTCTCAGCTACAGGGACTGACAGCTCTCAGCTACAGAGACTGACAGCTCTCAGCTACAGGGACTGACAGCTCTCAGCTACAGGGACTGACAGCTCTCAGCTACAGGGACTGACAGCTCTCATCTACAGGGACTGACAACTCTCAGCTACAGAGATTGACACCTCTCAGCTACAGACTGACAGCTCTGAGCTACAGACTGACAGCTCTCAGCGACAGGGAAACTGCTCTCAGCTACAGGGAAACTGATCTCAGCTACAGGGAAACAGCTCTCAGCTACAGGGAAACTGCTCTCAGCTACAGGGAAACTGATCTCAGCTACAGGGAAACAGCTCTCAGCTACAGGGAATACAGCTCTCAGCTACAGGGAATACAGCTCTCAGCTACAGACTGACAGCTCTCAGCTACAGACTGACAGCTCCCAGCCACAGAGACTGACAGCTCTCAGCTACAGAGACTGACAGCTCTCAGCTACAGACTGACAGCTCTCAGCTACAGACTGACAGCTCTCAGCTACAGAGACTGACAGCTCTCAGCTACAGGGACTGACAGCTCTCAGCTACAGGGACTGACAGCTCTCAGCTACAGGGACTGACAGCTCTCAGCTACAGAGACTGACAGCTCCCAGCTACAGAGACTGACAGCTCTCAGCTACAGAGACTGGCAGCTCTCAGCTACAGAGACTGACAGCTCCCAGCTACAGACTGACAGCTCTCAGTTACAGGGACTGACAGCTCTCAGCTACAGAGACTGACAGCTCTCAGCTACAGGGACTGACAGCTCTCAGCTACAGACTGACAGCTCTCAGCTACATACTGACAGCTCTCAGCTACAGACTGACAGCTCTGAGCTACAGGGACTGACAGCTCTCAGCTACAGACTGACAGCTCTCAGCTACAGAGACTGACAGCTCTCAGCTAGAGAGACTGACAGCTCTCAGCTACAGGGACAGTCAACTCTCAGCTACAGGAATGACAAATCTCAGCTACAGAGACTGACAGTTCTCAGCTACAGAGACTGACAGCTCTCAGGTACAGACTTACAGCTCTCAGCTACAGACTGACAGCTCTCAGCTACAGGGACTGACAGCTCTCAGCTACAGAGACTGACAGCTCTCAGCTACAGAGACTGACAGCTCTCAGCTACAGATACTGACAGCTCTGAGCTACAGGGACTCACAGCTCTAAGCTACAGACTGACAGCTCTCAGCTACATACTGACTGCTCTCAGCTACAGACTGACAGCTCTGAGCTACAGGGACTGACAGCTCTCAGCTACAGACTGACAGCTCTCAGCCACAGAGACTGACAGCTCTCAGCTACAGAGACTGACAGCTCTCAGCTACAGGGACTGACAGCTCTGAGCTACAGGGACTGACAGCTCTCAGCTACAGGGACTGACAGCTCTCAGCTACAGGGACTGACAACTCTCAGCTACAGAGATTGACACCTCTCAGCGACGGGGAAACTGCTCTCAGCTATAGGGAATACAGCTCTCAACTACAGGGAAACTGCTCGCAGCTGCAGGGAACCTGCTCTCAGCTACAGGGAACCTGCTCTCAGCTACATGGAATAACAGCTCTCAGCTACAGGGAAACTGCTCTCAGCTACAGGGAATAACAGCTCTCAGCTACAGGGAAACTGCTCTCAGTTACAGGGAATAACAGCTCTCAGCTACAGGGAAACTTCTCTCAGCTACAGGGAAACGGATCTCAGCTACAGGGAATAACAGCTGTCAGCTACAGGGAAACTGCTCTCAGTTACAGGGAAACTGCTCGCAGCTACAGGGAAACTGCTCTCAGCTACAGGGAAACTGATCTCAGCTACAGGGAAACTGCTCTCAGCTACACGGAATACAATTCTCAGCTACCGAGACTGACAGCTCTCAGCTACAGAGACTGACAGCTCCCAGCTACAGAGACTGACAGCTCTCAGCTACAGAGACTGACAGCTCTCAGCTACAGAGACTGACAGCTCCCAGCTACAGACTGACAGCTCTCAGCTACAGGGACTGACAGCTCTCAGCTACAGGGACTGACAGCTCTCAGCTACAGAGACTGACAGCTCTCAGCTACAGGGACTGACAGCTCTCAGCTACAGAGACTGACAGCTCTCAGCTACAGAGACTGACAGCTCCCAGCTACAGACTGACAGCTCTCAGCTACAGGGACTGACAGCTCTCAGCTACAGGGACTGACAGCTCTCAGCTACAGGGACTGACAGCTCTCAGCTACAGGGACTGACAGCTCTCAGCTACAGAGACTGACAGCTCCCAGCTACAGAGACTGTCAGCTCTCAGCTACAGAGACTGACAGCTCTCAGCTACAGAGACTGACAGCTCCCAGCTACAGACTGACAGCTCTCAGCTACAGGGACTGACAGCTCTCAGCTACAGAGACTGACAGCTCTCAGCTACAGGGACTGACAGCTCTCAGCTACAGGGACTGACAGCTCTCAGTTACAGACTGACAGCTCTCAGCTACAGGGACTGACAGCTCTCAGCTACAGGGACTGACAGCTCTCAGCTACAGGGACTGACAACTCTCAGCTACAGAGATTGACACCTCTCAGCTACAGACTGACAGCTCTGAGCTACAGACTGACAGCTCTCAGCGACAGGGAAACTGCTCTCAGCTACAGGGAATAACAGCTCTCAGCTACAGGGAAACTGCTCTCAGTTACAGGGAATAATAGCTCTCAGCTACAGGGAAACTGCTCTCAGCTACAGGGAAACTGATCTCAGCTACAGGGAAACAGCTCTCAGCTACAGGGAATACAGCTCTCAGCTACAGGGAATACAGCTCTCAGCTACAGACTGACAGCTCTCAGCTACAGACTGACAGCTCCCAGCTACAGAGACTGACAGCTCTCAGCTACAGAGACTGACAGCTCTCAGCTACAGACTGACAGCTCTCAGCTACAGACTGACAGCTCTCAGCTACAGAGACTGACAGCTCTCAGCTACAGGGACTGACAGCTCTCAGCTACAGGGACTGACAGCTCTCAGCTACAGGGACTGACAGCTCTCAGCTACAGAGACTGACAGCTCCCAGCTACAGAGACTGACAGCTCTCAGCTACAGAGACTGACAGCTCTCAGCTACAGAGACTGACAGCTCCCAGCTACAGACTGACAGCTCTCAGCTACAGGGACTGACAGCTCTCAGCTACAGAGACTGACAGCTCTCAGCTACAGGGACTGACAGCTCTCAGCTACAGGGACTGACAGCTCTCAGCTACAGACTGACAGCTCTCAGCTACAGGGACTGACAGCTCTCAGCTACAGGGACTGACAGCTCTCAGCTACAGGGACTGACAGCTCTCAGCTACAGGGACTGACAACTCTCAGGTACAGAGATTGACACCTCTCAGCTACAGACCGACAGCTCTGAGCTACTGACTGACAGCTCTCAGCGACAGCGAAACTGCTCTCAGCTACATGGAATAACAGCTCTCAGCTACAGGGAAACTGCTCTCAGCTACAGGGAATAACAGCTCTCAGCTACAGGGAAACTGCTCTCAGTTACAGGGAATAACAGCTCTCAGCTACAGGGAAACTGCTCTCAGCTACAGGGAAACTGATCTCAGCTACAGGGAAACAGCTCTCAGCTACAGGGAATACAGCTCTCAGCTACAGGGAATACAGCTCTCAGCTACAGACTGACAGCTCTCAGCTACAGACTGACAGCTCCCAGCTACAGAGACTGACAGCTCTCAGCTACAGAGACTGACAGCTCTCAGCTACAGACTGACAGCTCTCAGCTACAGACTGACAGCTCTCAGCTACAGACTGACAGCTCTCAGCTACAGAGACTGACAGCTCTCAGCTACAGACTGACAACTCTCAGCTACAGACTGACAGCTCTCAGCTACAGACTGACAGCTCTCAGCTACAGAGACAGACAGCACTCAGCTACAGGGACTGACAGCTCTCAGATACAGAGACTGACAGCTCTCAGCTACAGGGTCTGACAGCTCTCAGCTACAGGGACTGACAACTCTCAGCTACAGAGATTGACACCTCTCAGCGACAGGGAAACTGCACTCAGCTACATGGAATAACAGCTCTCAGCTACAGGGAAACTGCTCTCAGCTACAGGGAATAACAGCTCTCAGCTACAGGGAAACTGCTCTCAGTTACAGGGAATAACAGCTCTCAGCTACAGGGAAACAGCTCTCAGCTACAGGGAAACTGCTCTCAGCTACAGGGAAACTGATCTCAGCTACAGGGAATAACAGCTGTCAGCTACAGGGAAACTGCTCTCAGTTACAGGGAAACTGCTCGCAGCTACAGGGAAACTGCTCTCAGCTACAGGGAATAACAGCTGTCAGCTACAGGGAAACTGCTCTCAGTTACAGGGAATAACAGCTCTCAGCTACAGGGAAACTGCTCTCAGCTACAGGGAATAACAGCTGTCAGCTACAGGGAAACTGCTCTCAGTTACAGGGAAACTGCTCGCAGCTACAGGGAAACTGATCTCAGCTACAGGGAATAACAACTCTCAGCTACAGGGAAACTGCTTTCAGTTACAGGGAAACTGCTCTCAGCTACAGGGAAACTGCTCTCAGCTACAGGGAATAACAGCTCTCAGCTACAGGGAAACTGCTCTCAGCTACAGGGAAACTGCTCTCAGCTACAGGGAATAACAGCTCTCAGTTACAGGGAAACTGCTCTCAGCTACAGTGAAACTGCTTTCAGTTACAGGGAAACTGCTCGCAGCTACAGGGAAACTGCTCTCAGTTACAGGGAAACTGCTCGCAGCTACAGGGAAACTGCTCTCAGCTACAGGGAAACTGATCTCAGCTACCGAGACTGACAGCTCTCAGCTACAGAGACTGACAGCTCCCAGCTACAGAGACTGACAGCTCTCAGCTACAGAGACTGACAGCTCTCAGCTACAGGGACTGACAGCCCTCAGCTACAGGGACTGACTGCTCTCAGCTACAGGGACTGACAGCTCTCAGCTACAGAGACTGACAGCTCTCAGCTACAGGGACTGACAGCTCTGAGCTACAGGGACTGACAGCTCTCAGCTACAGGGACTGACAGCTCTCAGCTACAGACTGACAGCTCTCAGCTACAGGGACTGACAGCTCTCAGCTACAGAGACTGACAGCTCTCAGCTACAGACTGACAGCTCTCAGCTACATACTGACAGCTCTGAGCTACAGGGACTGACAGCTCTCAGCTACAGATACTGACAGCTCTGAGCTACAGGGACTGACAGCTCTCAGCTATAGACTGACAGCTCTCAGCTACAGGAATGACAGCTCTCAGCTACAGAGACTGACAGCTTTCAGCTACAGGGACTGACAGCTCTCAGTTACAGGGACTGACAGCTCTCAGCTACAGGGACTGACAGCTCTCAGCTACAGGGACTGACAGCTCTCAGCTACAGAGACTGACTGCTCTCAGCTGCAGAGACTGACGGCTCTCAGCTACAGGGACTGACAGCTCTCAGTTACAGGGACTGACAGCTCTCAGCTACAGGGACTGACAGCTCTCAGCTACAGAGACTGACAGCTCTCAGCTACAGGGACTGACAGCTCTCAGCTACAGGGACTGACAGCTCTCAGCTACACGGACTGACAGCTCTCAGCTACAGAGACTGACAGCTCTCAGCTACATACTGACAGCTCTCAGCTACAGAGACTGACAGCTCTGAGCTACAGGGACTGACAGCTCTCAGCTACAGACTGACAGCTCTCAGCTACAGGGACAGACAGTTCTCAGCTACAGGAATGACAGCTCTCAGCTACAGAGACTGACAGCTCTCAGCTACAGGGACTGACAGCTCTCAGCTACAGACAGACAGCTCTCAGCTACAGAGACTGACAGCTCTCAGCTACAGGGACTGACAGCTCTCAGCTACAGAGACTGACAGCTCTCAGCTACAGACAGACAGCTCTCAGCTACAGGGAAACTGCTCTCAGCTACAGGGAATAACAGTTCTCAGCTACAGGGAAACTGCTCTCAGTTACAGGGAATAACAGCTCTCAGCTACAGGGAAACTGCTCTCAGCTACAGGGAAACTGATCTCAGCTACAGGGAAACAGCTCTCAGCTACAGGGAATACAGCTCTCAGCTACAGGGAATACAGCTCTCAGCTACAGACTGACAGCTCTCAGCTACAGACTGACAGCTCCCAGCTACAGAGACTGACAGCTCTCAGCTACAGAGACTGACAGCTCTCAGCTACAGACTGACAGCTCTCAGCTACAGACTGACAGCTCTCAGCTACAGACTGACAGCTCTCAGCTACAGACTGACAGTTCTCAGCTACAGAGACTGTCAGCACTCAGCTACAGGGACTGACAGCTCTCAGATACAGAGACTGACAGCTCTCAGCTACAGGGTCTGACAGCTCTCAGCTACAGGGACTGACAACTCTCAGCTACAGAGATTGACACCTCTCAGCGACAGGGAAACTGCACTCAGCTACATGGAATAACAGCTCTCAGCTACAGGGAAACTGCTCTCAGTTACAGGGAATAACAGCTCTCAGCTACAGGGAAACAGCTCTCAGCTACAGGGAAACTGCTCTCAGCTACAGGGAAACTGCTCTCAGTTACAGGGAAACTGCTCGCAGCTACAGGGACTGACAGCTCTCAGCTACAGGGACTGACAGCTCTCAGCTACAGGGACTGACAACTCTCAGGTACAGAGATTGACACCTCTCAGCTACAGACTGACAGCTCTGAGCTACTGACTGACAGCTCTCAGCGACAGGGAAACTGCTCTCAGCTACATGGAATAACAGGTCTCAGCTACAGGGAAACTGCTCTCAGCTACAGGGAATAACAGCTCTCAGCTACAGGGAAACTGCTCTCAGTTACAGGGAATAACAGCTCTCAGCTACAGGGAAACTGCTCTCAGCTACAGGGACACTGATCTCAGCTACAGGGAAACAGCTCTCAGCTACAGGGAATACAGCTCTCAGCTACAGGGAATACAGCTCTCAGCTACAGGGAATACAGCTCTCAGCTACAGACTGACAGCTCTCAGCTACAGACTGACAGCCCTCAGCTACAGAGACTGACAGCTCTCAGCTACAGAGACTGACAGCTCTCAGCTACAGACTGACAGCTCTCAGCTACAGACTGACAGCTCTCAGCTACAGAGACTGACAGCTCTCAGCTACAGGGACTGACAGCTCTCAGCTACAGGGACTGACAGCTCTCAGCTACAGGGACTGACAGCTCTCAGCTACAGAGACTGACAGCTCCCAGCTACAGAGACTGACAGCTCTCAGCTACAGAGACTGACAGCTCTCAGCTACAGAGACTGACAGCTCCCAGCTACAGACTGACAGCTCTCAGTTACAGGGACTGACAGCTCTCAGCTACAGAGACTGACAGCTCTCAGCTACAGGGACTGACAGCTCTCAGCTACAGACTGACAGCTCTCAGCTACATACTGACAGCTCTCAGCTACAGACTGACAGCTCTGAGCTACAGGGACTGACAGCTCTCAGCTACAGACTGACAGCTCTCAGCTACAGAGACTGACAGCTCTCAGCTACAGAGACTGACAGCTCTCAGCTACAGGGACAGTCAACTCTCAGCTACAGGAATGACAAATCTCAGCTACAGAGACTGACAGTTCTCAGCTACAGAGACTGATAGCTCTCAGGTACAGACTTACAGCTCTCAACTACAGACTGACAGCTCTCAGCTACAGGGACTGACAGCTCTCAGCTACAGAGACTGACAGCTCTCAGCTACAGAGACTGACAGCTCTCAGCTACAGATACTGACAGCTCTGAGCTACAGGGACTGACAGCTCTAAGCTACAGACTGACAGCTCTCAGCTACATACTGACAGCTCTCAGCTACAGACTGACAGCTCTGAGCTACAGGGACTGACAGCTCTCAGCTACAGACTGACAGCTCTCAGCCACAGAGACTGACAGCTCTCAGCTACAGAGATTGACAGCTCTCAGCTACAGGGACTGACAGCTCTGAGCTACAGGGACTGACAGCTCTCAGCTACAGGGACTGACAGTTCTCAGCTACAGGGACTGACAACTCTCAGCTACAGAGATTGACACCTCTCAGCGACAGGGAAACTGCTCTCAGCTATAGGGAATACAGCTCTCAACTACAGGGAAACTGCTCGCAGCTGCAGGGAACCTGCTCTCAGCTACAGGGAACCTGCTCTCAGCTACATGGAATAACAGCTCTCAGCTACAGGGAAACTGCTCTCAGCTACAGGGAATAACAGCTCTCAGCTACAGGGAAACTGCTCTCAGTTACAGGGAATAACAGCTCTCAGCTACAGGGAAACTGCTCTCAGCTACAGGGAAACTGATCTCAGCTACAGGGAATAACAGCTGTCAGCTACAGGGAAACTGCTCTCAGTTACAGGGAAACTGCTCGCAGCTACAGGGAAACTGCTCTCAGCTACAGGGAAACTGATCTCAGCTACAGGGAAACTGCTCTCAGCTACAGGGAATACAGTTCTCAGCTACCGAGACTGACAGCTCTCAGCTACAGAGACTGACAGCTCCCAGCTACAGAGACTGACAGCTCTCAGCTACAGAGACTGACAGCTCTCAGCTACAGAGACTGACAGCTCCCAGCTACAGACTGACAGCTCTCAGCTACAGGGACTGACAGCTCTCAGCTACAGGGACTGACAGCTCTCAGCTACAGAGACTGACAGCTCTCAGCTACAGGGACTGACAGCTCTCAGCTACAGAGACTGACAGCTCTGAGCTACAGAGACTGACAGCTCCCAGCTACAGACTGACAGCTCTCAGCTACAGGGACTGACAGCTCTCAGCTACAGGGACTGACAGCTCTCAGCTACAGGGACTGACAGCTCTCAGCTACAGGGACTGACAGCTCTCAGCTACAGAGACTGACAGCTCCCAGCTACAGAGACTGTCAGCTCTCAGCTACAGAGACTGACAACTCTCAGCTACAGAGACTGACAGCTCCCAGCTACAGACTGACAGCTCTCAGCTACAGGGACTGACAGCTCTCAGCTACAGAGACTGACAGCTCTCAGCTACAGGGACTGACAGCTCTCAGCTACAGGGACTGACAGCTCTCAGTTACAGACTGACAGCTCTCAGCTACAGGGACTGACAGCTCTCAGCTACAGGGACTGACAGCTCTCAGCTACAGGGACTGACAACTCTCAGCTACAGAGAATGACACCTCTCAGCTACAGACTGACAGCTCTGAGCTACAGACTGACAGCTCTCAGCGACAGGGAAACTGCTCTCAGCTACAGGGAATACACTCTCAGCTACAGGGAAACTGCTCTCAGTTACAGGGAATAATAGCTCTCAGCTACAGGGAAACTGCTCTCAGCTACAGGGAAACTGATCTCAGCTACAGGGAAACAGCTCTCAGCTACAGGGAATACAGCTCTCAGCTACAGGGAATACAGCTCTCAGCTACAGACTGACAGCTCTCAGCTACAGACTGACAGCTCCCAGCTACAGAGACTGACAGCTCTCAGCTACAGAGACTGACAGCTCTCAGCTACAGACTGACAGCTCTCAGCTACAGACTGACAGCTCTCAGCTACAGAGACTGACAGCTCTCAGCTACAGGGACTGACAGCTCTCAGCTACAGGGACTGACAGCTCTCAGCTACAGGGACTGACAGCTCTCAGCTACAGAGACTGACAGCTCCCAGCAACAGAGACTGACAGCTCTCAGCTACAGAGACTGACAGCTCTCAGCTACAGAGACTGACAGCTCTCAGCTACAGGACTGACAGCTCTCAGCTACAGGGACTGACAGCTCTCAGCTACAGAGACTGACAGCTCTCAGCTACAGGGACTGACAGCTCTCAGCTACAGGGACTGACAGCTCTCAGCTACAGACTGACAGCTCTCAGCTTCAGGGACTGACAGCTCTCAGCTACAGGGACTGACAGCTCTCAGCTACAGGGACTGACAGCTCTCAGCTACAGGGACTGACAACTCTCAGGTACAGAGATTGACACCTCTCAGCTACAGACTGACAGCTCTGAGCTACTGACTGACAGCTCTCAGCGACAGGGAAACTGCTCTCAGCTACATGGAATAACAGCTCTCAGCTACAGGGAAACTGCTCTCAGCTACAGGGAATAACAGCTCTCAGCTACAGGGAAACTGCTCTCAGTTACAGGGAATACAGATCTCAGGCTCCAGGAACTGCTCTCGCTACAGGGCAACTGATCCTCAGCTACAGGGGAACAGCTCTCCAGCTACAGGATACAGCCTCCAGCTACAGGGGATTACAGCTCTCAGCTACAGACTGACAGCCTCTCAGCTACAGACTGACAGCTCCAGCTACAGAGACTGACACGCTCGCAGCAAACAGAGACTGACAGCTCTCATGCTTACAGACTGGGGGGGAACCAGCTCCAGCTACAGACTGACAGCTCTCAGCTACAGACTGACAGCTCTCAGCTACAGAGACTGACAGCTCTCAGCAACA